>NC_044014.1:41316576-41647748 GCF_900496995.4 Aquila chrysaetos chrysaetos
GGTTGCCTCTGATGAGGTCTCCCCCAGCAACACTCACCATGGGGAACAAGGCAAAGTTTAGGCCTTCTGGTCAGGTTTTTGTCACCCTTGCTGCAAAGGAAATGTGTATGAAAACATGCCTGGTGTCTGTGCAACTCGGACATGACAGAAAACTGCGGTGCAGAGGGCAAAGCCACCTCTGTTACCACCAGTCTCCCATAGCCACTCCAACTGACAGTATAGCAATGCACAGAGTACATTTCCAAATAACAGCCAGCTACCCCACAGCTCTTACTGCCATCCACTGAGCGCACAATGTGCATCTGCAGCAGAAACGCTAGGGTGAACAAATCTCACAGCAGATACTGCCCAGTGAAGTATCCATTTATTCCCCTGCATGCAGGCACAACACTTCCAGCATGAAAGAAACACTCAAAGTGTAAGAAGAAAATCAATAAGGTGGTGAACTGGAAGGTCTAGCTCTAACTGATATAGTATCAACGTATTTCACATAAAGAAATTTGATGATAGGAAGATAAATCAGGGAGTCAAGGCAATACAAAGAAAAAACAGAAAGACTTAGCAGGCTGTGATGGTTAAGATTGCTTAGAATTTAATCAAATTAGCAAACATCCCAGTGAACGAGTAATACAAAACACACATAAACTCACAGGCCTCGATCAGTAGAATTTAGCTTTCGGTTTATATTACCCATATACCATCCAGGATGGGGTGACTGATCATGACACTGGGATGGGAAGGAGAGACTCAGTGTTTACGTACTAGCAAAAGCTGCTTCAAGAAACAGCTAAGGGAGCTCTGAAGAGAAGATGTGACCTTGGTTTGGCCTCAACGAGCATCCAGGTTCTGAGTGAGAATCGCACAGTTAAAGAGCATGCATAGCAGTGTGGGTAGTGTAAAGGCCAAGAGACCTAGGTACCATCTTGGTAGCATAAGACAAGGCACATCGGCTATTAAGAAAGACTTAAGGAATTAGTGCACGTTCTTCTTATTTTCTGCAAAAGGGCAGAGCTGGCTCAAATAAGCAAGTAGTCAACAAGCATTGCATCTCTGTTTACCCCTCTTCTATGTCTATAAACAGAGGGTAGCACTATTCCTAGCTTCCTTTTGCTTCTCAGCGCCAGTAACAAGGGTCTCAGTGGCTGCTGCATAACAGCTGACCTCACTTGTAAATTATATGCTACACCACACATATATAAACAGAGTTCTGAATGACAGCAATACAGATTTTGAGTAAATTGCGAAAGGATTACGAAGATACACAAGTCTAAACATACCAAATATGTTGAGAAACGTTATACGATCCAGTGCTTGCCCCTAATAATGAACAATGCCCATTTTTGCTTGCTCCTCATTTTAATAAGCTGACAAGGTTCAGCATAACACCAACCCTACGCAAGTAATTTAGCGTGTAATATGGAGGCTAACACAAACATGTTTGGAAACTATCTGTTGAAATGGGCTGAATCAAACATAATTTCTAAATCATCATCAATAATTGTAGAGTATGATTTAACATTTTCCCATTATTTTTCAGTGCCAAGGAATCTCTCACAATTCAGTAAAGTTGGCAGCACATTAATTTCCTGCCCTGATGAGATTTAATAGCCTTTTTTCATCACAATTAAAATCCATTCACACAATGGATTCTCCCTCCAGAAAATTCAAATCCCATTACATCTTACTCATTGGTTTCTATCTGAAGGTTCAGATTTGTAAAGCTTGAGAGGAGTTGGACTCCAGTTTGGAATTTTGCTTTAGGTTTATCTCTCACATCTGAATATCTGAAGAATGAAGTCCATGCCTGATGTTTTATGATTTAACGGACTCGGCTGTAGTGCTTGCTTTCTTCCAAATCTCAGAAAGATCTTTTTACTCACACTTTTATACTTCATGAACTATAAATTGTTCATATTCTAAATCTTCTTTGATAGCTATATTACATTCTTAAAACAAGTTTTCCACCACAACAAATACCCATGTCTTAATAAAAGACATCTTCTTTTCCCTAATTGCTCTACTGCAATTTTCATTCTGCCGTGGGGGATTCCCAGTAGACTTTCAGAGGCACTTTTCGTGATCTGCTGGCAGTGCTCTAATGCTCTTTATCACAAAATCACAGTAGCTTTTATCATCTTTTAGGCAATTTATAAAATTCTACAAGCCTACTGTGTGACAATTCAAAATAATGTTTTACAAGTTTAATCTATAAAAGTGTAAAAAGTACAGTATGTGCTTTGAAAAGGTCACAGAGAAGCTTTCCATTAAAGAAATCAATATGATCACAAACAGATCCTGAAGTCCTATTACCATTTTAATTGGCTGGCACAGCCTCCTCAGAATTCCACCTCAATAGTAACATGAATTACAGCTGTGAGAGCACAAGGCTCTGCTAACACAAACAGGAAAATAATTATTACACATTGACTGGCTATCTTTTACTACTACCCAAACATACCAAAGTTATTACATTAAATATCTAACACTGTTTTCTACTCAATAGATTCACCTCTTTCTTGGACTGATTTTGAATTTCTGTTCTTCAGAATGTGATATTAAAAACATTAAACCCAAGAACTTCAAGCTGGAATTTAAAAAAATAATATAAAAAAAAAAAAAAGGAAAAAAATCCCACTTCAAAGCCACAGTATTGAGCACCATTAAGACTGGCTGGCTAAAGAGCTATGAACAACTCTGCCCTTTTCCCAGAGAGATGTCAGGGCAGCTGCCATACTGGTAAGCTGCAGAAGTTAAGAGCAGAGGAAGAGGAAGGCTGCCTGTTCCCACTCCCCATTCTTGGCTCCTGTAAAATACCAGCCTCATTCCTTCTACTCTGGCTCCTTCTCCCAGTTTGTTTGGGGTTTTTTTGTAACTTCTTATCACAGCCTCTCTCTCAAGCTCATGTCTGCATTAATCTGTTTACTTTCACCTCTAGCCTTTACATATTACTGACCAAGTTAAAGTTGCCTCTCACTGTCATATTCAATGCGTGTGTTTGCACTACACGTCACTGGCTCCCAGTTTTTGTCATTAGCCATAGTTTCACTGCTTTTACCACATCCCAAGCTCCTCTAACACACAAAAAGCTGTTTCTTTGCCTGCCACTCCTATAACCCCAGCTCAAAGTTGCCAAACTCACTTGCCAAACTAGTCACTGTTTCTTCTCCCTTGTGCCTGCCCCTCAGTTCTAGCATCACCAATATTATTCCAAAATATTCCTTCTTTGTCCTTGGTCTGGCTCCAGGCCATTCTACATTCAAATTAGACATGCCATCTTCAGATCCACTCAGCTTGATTACCAGCATGAGTGTTGCTGAAAGCATATAAGACATACTCGAGAGCAGCTGGGGACAGCAATTATGAGAAAAGTTTGATTTACTCCATGGGGACGGCATATGTGCCATCTAGTCAGACGCAGGAGTTATGAGAAGATGGCACTTGCTGTGCTGCTCGGTGGGTTAAGCGCACACAAGCTGGCCAGCACCGCGAGCACTAGCGGGACGGAGCATCAGCAAAGGCAAAGTCCTCAGAGCTTTCAATCTGCCCTGACATACATGCAAAGCTCTGTTTTTTGTAAACATAATTTGGCCATATCGGGGCAGATATTTTCATGAACATGGCAAACTGAAACCTTCCTAAATTTCATATGTCTTCTTGAAAACATGAAAATGTTAAAACTTAGTAAATTATCTTGAACCTATTTTTAGCTGTCATTTCTTTTTTTCTGAAGAGCTATTTTTCCTTCATCTGATTTATGAAAAATATGTGAAATTGGCTGAAATATTTTTTTAAAAAAAAGAAGTATCTAGCAACGAACAAATCGCAGCCCACCAAGTAAATTTGCAGTTAGGAGAAACTGAAAGTGTTATGAATATACTCTGACAAGAGGAAGAATGTGTGTGTATATATATGTATGTACACACATGTACACAGTCTTGTCTATATCTTAATTTGAAATAATCAACCTCTCTATATTCTTTTGGGGGGGGGGATATGGTGTTTGCTTCTAAAAAGTAAAGGTTTAACAATGTCCCAGAAACAACTTAATATATTTAGTGATTATGTAAAGTGTATTTTTAAACTCATGTAGAGTTTCTTAATGTTATTGGACACTATGAACATAAACACAAGCAGATTAAAAAGTAGGATTTGTACAATACCTTGTATCTGTAGGCTCTGTGCTGGAGACAGCAGACTATAAATAGAAGGAGAAGGAAGAGTTAGACATTAAAATTCAATTTAGAAATGAATCTGATGTTCTGTAGCTGACATTTGAGATTGCAAAAAAGTAACATACAGGAGAAAATTATTAAAGAATAACTTTGGCATATGAAAAAAATGTCTGCAGGTTCTACAAATAGCCAGGAATAAGATGACAGAAAGCATCCCTGGGCTTACTGACTAAGTAACTTTCATCCTTGATCAGACCTTTGAACCTTAGGCATACACATCAAGGTTCTGCTGTAGCAGAGTATCTCTGACACATATACAAACGCAGCTTTGTCAATTAACAAGAGATACTTGGTATGCAGTGATAACTCAACGAATGTTTAGAAAAGAAACTTACCTTTCCGAGAGATACTCTTATTTTCTCACCCCTGTAAAGACATTTAAATAAGTATTTTACTTCAAGGATATTAGTAACCTCTTTAGGGGGAATCTGTGCCCACCCAAGGCTCCATGCCAACCTGCTACAACCAGCCATGATTTGTTTTGGTGTAGGCAGTGCAAGTAAACCACTGTCTGTTGGCACTTGGAAATTGCATTGAATTTTCCCCATTGTCACAGAAGCACTGGCAACAGAGAACTTATCTGCTATGCAAACAAGGCCACGCATGGGCATAATCAGGACATTTTAAGGAAAAAAGATCAGGTATTTCTCTAGTTAAGATGAACAAAATGTAGAAGCTCTATCTCCTCTTCCTAAGATGCAGAACTCTATACATCCAAGACAGAAATCCAGGGGAACAGAAGTAAAATTGGTCCCAGTTTTGCTTTGTGAAATACACCATTTTCATGGTTAACTTATTTCTGATTTGGTCTGTTTCTGAGAATACTCTCTCATTAACATGACTAGTGTTTTGTCAATAGTCTGCACTGGTGAAAGATTTTTTTGTTTAAACGTTACTCTCTTATTTGAAATAAAACCCAGTTAAGCAGATACGCTGATTCATATAGTTGACATTTTTAATGTAGATAAATGAATAATGTAGCTAAAATGAATTTAACTTCACTGACACCTATTTCTATTTGCAATGCCATTTTCTAATAACTGTATTTTAAAGCCTAAACCAAAATCTTCTTAGTGAATTAGTCACCAGAGATGATTACCTTGCTCCAAGAATATAGAAACATACTGACATTGGCAGAAAAGCTAACCAGTTAATTAAAATCTAAAGTATGTTCAGAAACCTCTCAAATACTTTATGCATTGCTGAACATACCTAATATATCATGACATTAAACTAAAAGAAGAGGTCATTCAAAAGAATGGAAAAGTAATAAGAAGAGAAATATTCAGAATAGTAAAACAAAAATGTATTTGTCAAATTCCACATGCAAGCCGTACTTCCTTGGGTTTTCATTGATTTTCTTTTTTAAAATCTTGCAATATTCTTGTCATATCAAATAAAATTTAGAAAGTTTAAGGCTGACAGAGATAAAAATATAGTCACCAATGTTACATGGAGGAGAAAAAGTGCAAAGGAACATTCTGAATAAAAATATCACAACTTTTGTAGAAGTGGAACTTTCATCCACTGAGCTACATTATTTCATTGGTAGCCAAGTATTATGGAAGTGTTTAATTAACTATTGGCAGAGGAGAGCGTAACTGAAATACCAGTAAACATTAAAAGAACCAAACTGAAGTTGCATCCTAGCACATATATGGGAGTTAGAACAGTCTTTGTCACCAGCATTCAAAGAGTATTATAAAATATACTATAAATAAGTTATCGTATAACCATTAACAACATTTCTTTTTATACAAAGTTATGGAGAGCAGTAGTTTGCCTTTATATAATGTGTGTATCATCTTCAGGGTGCCCTTACCAATTTATACATATCTTCAAAAGCCCTCCTGTACTGTGTTTATGCATATATTTCAGCAAAAATGGGTTGCGTAAGCATAGTTAAATTCAGTTTCATGTAGAAAAAACCTGAAGTAAATCTTAAAAGACTTCTATCTGGTACAGGAAGCAGTATCCAGGGCTGGACTGATACTTCACCTGCCCGAGTTTCAAGAGTTTTGCTGTGTAGAAACTCTGCAAAACTTCGTTGCTGAGATTTTGTTTGTAAAGATCAGGTCATTGTCCACAACCCAGAGGAAAACTCACTTAAAAATGGAAGGTGTCATTCAGATTTCTCCTATTCAATATAGAGGAATTGAGGTTGGAACAGATTAAGTCAATGATCACTGGGGTGATGTGGAGAAGTGAGAGCCTGTCTTATGAGACCATATAGTGTGCAGTAGAATAATAAACCATGATACGAATAAGCATCCTGGGGCTTAGCCCCAAGGAGAGAGAACAGCCGTTTACGTTAAAGGACCATCCACTGCTTATTCCAGGGAACATTTATTTTGTTCCTCCATCTCCTGAGTGCATGAAAGGCTGAATCAATCAATCAGACCTGTGCAGAGCTGTTTTATTGGTTAAACCTTGCTTTTAGTATAGAACTCATCCTGAAGAAACCTGGCCTCTTAATGGAAGTTTAACCATAACCCTCAGACAAAAAAACCCATTCCTTATTCTCCTTTTTTATTGTTTTAAACCAGCATTGAATTGCACACATGAAATAATCACAGACACTTGCTGCTTACCTTGTTACAAAATTCTACTACTTGTGCCTGAAATGTACTGCTTAAAATCCAAGGAGAGGAATGTTGTGCAAGGTTCATTAACAGCTATGCAATCAGTGAAGTCTTGCCACATGGACAGCGGACACTGCGGGCCATTGCAAAAGTTCAGCAAGTACTGTATACACAGCGGTGCTTTGAGACATCTGAGAAAACAAATCCTTCTAAAAGGTCTGGGTATTTCCAAGCAGGAGCTTTACAACGAACTTTCGAAAATTTCTATATTGATTCTGAAGACTATAAGGAGAGAAGGATTTTAGCCGAAATGATGCTTCAGCATACAGACACTATTTGCTCTGAGTTGGTGAAGATATTGTAGGTTGAGGGCATCGGTTCTGTGAAACTGGGGGACAGTCCTCTCCTTGGAGGCCTTGTTCCACCAAATTCTACATGGAGATGGAAGAACCTCTCCAGACGGAGGCAAACATCAAGGAATAGCAGAGAGAAAAAAAATGTGATGACTTGTTCCCCAGGACTTTTGATGACTTCCTCTTCCCTAAGTCACCTCGCTGTCTGAAATTATGCTAATACAGTAGCTCCTTTTTACATTGAGAAAATAGAAGGGGTCGGCTGAAAAACACACTTTTTTTTTTCTCTCTGGCCAGCTTTGCCTCAAATACCAAAAATGTTTCTGATAGCTGTTCATTGCCATTGATGTGAAGGAAGAATGATCATCGTCTTCATTATGACTTTCAAAATAGCAATGAAGCTGCATAAGGAATATTCGAAAATACATTAAAAATGCAAATATATTTAAAAACGTGCATTAAACTAAAATGGTTTGAATTCTGACACGTATTCTTTTGCATAATGCTATCATCAATTCAGAAGATTCCGTTCTGCCAAAGAAACAAGTGGAAAGGAAAATGAGTATCTGCTTTCACCTAATTGTATAGTTAATATAATGCTAAAGAAAGCTACAGATGAGTCTTCATTTCATCTTCTATAACAAGTTCTAGATGAGTTTTCTTCTTCTCCCAATAGTGTTTCAAAATTACAGAAGAAATTTTAAATGTTTTTGAAACTTGATTAAATGGAAATGTTATGCAATGTCCCTGAAAAAAATGGTTACTTCTCTATTCTTCAGTTAAAAATAAAAAAATATTTTCTAGCTATTAGAAATCAATCTTTTCCTCAGTTGAGAACTGACCAGTGCCTATTTTTAAGTTCAGTGGGGGTAGGGAGGAAATAAGGATGATGCAGAAGTACTTTTAGTGGCTGAATATTGTATATATTTCTACCAGACATCAAAAATTAAAAGAAATCAATCTAGTATATATTGAATTATATGACATAAGCATTTGCTGTTGTGTCACTTGAGACAAATAATTGATAATTTAATTCTTTGGTGATACATGTAATTTGTACAAATATGGAACACTGAAAAGCAAAAAATGGAATCAGATTTAATTCAGTCATTACACCGGCTCTCAAACACCTGACATAACTTTTTTTTTTTTCCCCAGGAAAAGTATTACTTTAATCTGGATCAATCACTTTTTATTTTTGAAAAGAAGGGAAATTTTAAAGAATACCTAAGCATTAAGTAATTTGAAAGATACTTAGATATGGACAATTAGTATGAGGGACACCATTTTCTCAGAGATTCAACAGAGTATTTTTGCTCACACATCTGGAAACAATCTGACACTCTATCGTTAAATCCTGTTTCTCATAATGCTATAAAGTTTCTGCAAATTATTATGTGAATTCCTATCTCAAATGCAGTAACAGACAGGTTTTCTGTGTGACGGCAGATCTGCATAATCCAGAGAAACTTACCAAGTCCTGATTCAGTACAGCTAAGCTCCAAATTAACATTAATTTTATTAACATTGCATGTGTGGAACATTTTATGAATGTACTAAAAAAGAGGTATTTCTCTATCAGCTTGTGGAAGCTATCTAACTTGTCTGTCTCTGACAAGAAGGAACTGGCCTTGATATTTATTCCTTTTAGTCTGATATTTCTGAGAGTTAGGCATTTCAGCAGCAGTTCCTACACAGTGATTTCCTACAATTATTCCTAAGAAGCTGATACTAATCCAATTGAAGTCAATGGCATTATTTCCATGGACTCCTGCTGACATTCATCCATGCCCTAAATTCTTTAATAACCAAAGGAGGAGTCTTTGTGTAGCACTGTAGGGATAGATTCAAAGAGTAAAATAATCTGCTTTCAGTATTTATTATATTAACAATTTGGCTCTGGCTTTCCTCAATGGATTAGTTTAAACACTAAAATTTAAAGTACCACCACTAACTTGCCTTAAAACATGAGGATACTACATCATGAAGAACCTAAAAGAGAATACAATTTAGTAGAATTCCTTTCTCCAGACCATTTTCATAAGACTTTTTCCATAAGCACAGATTCCTATCAATTAGGCCTATATCATAAGCATGCAGTCTAATTTAGATATGCAAACTGAAGTTGCATTTTGCTCAGAAAGGGATCACTGCAGTAGCTAAGACTATTTTTAGTCTGAGATTTTCAGGACTTTGTGTGAACCACTGCTATACTAATAACACTCTAACACTAATACACGCTGTGTCTGGGAGGTGCGAAGAAAGTCTAAGTGATGATCCCAGAGAGCTTAACCCCCAAAAATGTTCAGAAAGAATAAAAAACCACAGGGTATATTTCCACATTTAGTGACTGAGCAAGACAATGTTTTAATAATGCATCTGTATTTTTAGGATACTTGCCAACCTAGTCATGATGTCTTTATACTAAGACGACTGTTTTCTTGCAGGTACTCTGGGTAGAATAAGCAACCTTTGGGGATTTATATATAAGCCAGCTGAGGGGAGCGCACAAGCCATGTGAAGCATCAGTCCAGAAAAAACCCACTCCCTCTTCTGAACTAGATTAAAAGCCTCAGCAGCTGAGGGCTGCAAAGGAGGCTGGAACAAGCAGGGCAGGTGCAGCAGTAAACTCTTTACTCCTAGGGCAGAATTGGACAGGCTCACACGTGGCTGTGGCCCATGAAGAATTAAATGCATATGAAGCAGGGAAAAAGAGTGTCCTGTCCGGAGCATAGCTAGTACAGGTAGTAGGTATGGATGGGGAAAAGAAAGGTCATCCTGAGAGGGTAAAGAGGGAAGGAAGTTTATCCCCTCTCTTAGCTGTGTTACCTCAGTGTGTGTTGCTTTTACCTATAAGCAAACCCACAAGCTGATGAATGAAAATACAGTCAACATCAAATAAACAGAGCTTAGGAGCTGTCAGGGACCTTCAGAGGTCATTTAGTCCATCCCTGTGCAGAAAGGTAGGAACAACTGCTCCCAAGAAGTGTTTGTCTCGCCTGTTCTTACAGGCTTCCATGGGACTCACCCAACTCGAGGCAGATTATTTCAGTGTTTGTTCATCCCTGCGGAAAACCGTAACACCTTTTCCTAGTATGTAACCTTATAATAATCCTAATCTCACACTTAATGGAGACTGGAATTGGTTTTTATTTTATGAAAAACAATCCAATTTGCATATTATGTTTGCATGAATTATTGGCTGGAGGGTGCTGTAACAAAATTACAAAACTAGTGGGTGTGGATCAAGCAGAAGTTCCCATATTATTGCTGGAGGGAAAAATTATGGTCTTACATTAAAACAGAGAAATAAATGAGTGCATGGGGAATTAAGAGCAGGGCTATGGGAATTGGGAACAGGCCTACTGTCAAACAGTAGATGAGAAAGCCTGGCTTTTCACACCCCAGAAACTAGTTTCCAGTACACAGAAATAGCTACAAAGAAAAGTGGCTATCAACTTGCATGATGGAGATGACTTAGACAAAATGAAGATAATCTCTCTTCTATACTTTCAGAGCTCAGTGCTATATCAACTTTACCAGTGAAAGCTACTTAAAATGCAAACACCTTCCTCCCAGCTTTCCCAGCTCAGCAGACCTGAATAAAAATTCATCCAGTCCCAGAGCTGAAAAATGAGCAAAGATTTTAATGGGCCCTTCAGATGAAACAGCTGCATATGCACACTCATGTAGAGTATCACCTTGAAGAAATGATCAAACACAGGTAATGGCATAGAATAATTCCTCATAAAAGATTTTGTTGTTTTTGATTAAAGTGTAAAATGTTAGCAATACGGGGTGGAAAAATGTTCTCCTAAAAGAAAGCATTATTTTCTTAAGTTAATTACAAAAGGTACAAATATTGGCACAGATTTCAAAAGATGCCCTTCATCTGTGCACTAACATATTTGTATGGCAGATTCTGCCAAGGTAGAGAAGGAAAACAGGAGAAAACCCATGTTATCAAAAGAACAGAGAAGACATCCCCAGAACTCTAAAGCACCTTGCTAGAACCTAGAGAGACAGCTGCACAGGGGAGACACAAAAAGAGATAATGTCACATCCGCACAAACAGTCCCAAAGCAAGAGACCTTTTATCACCAGCTTCTGCAAAAAATATAATGAGATAAAGCTGAAATGCCCCTCTGCCTAAGAAAAAAAAATCAGACTGTCTGGATTTTTCAAATAATCTGACTTGCAAATTGCCTAGAAAAAATTCAAACTGGAGATTCAGTTCTTAAATTAAATCCCACAAAACTGGTGTCTGGGATTGGGCTGTTTTTCTCATTTGCTTTCAGTTCTACCGCCACAATGAAGTAGAGGAGATAAAACAACAAAGCCAAGAACAAGAATTGTTTTCTGCAGCAATTCTACTGAGGATTTTCTTTTCTTTCCTACTCCCTCCTGAAATAACATAATGTGTATGACATAAGTAGAATTCCTGGAGAGGCATTTTGTCTGAATAAATTTAGCTGTTTTAAGAAGGGTTACATCAAAATCAGTTAAAAGCAGCAGACTTTACCAAGACAAAGCATGACCCTGCCACCTCCATGAACAAAGGCCGTACCCCAAAAATACACGTTCACAGTTAGAAAGTAAAGATGTTATCTCTTAGAAAATTAGATATTATTTTTTCTGTTTGTTGTAAAGGGCAGGACAGTACAAGTAAGCAAATAGCCTGACTGAATGAATTTTGTTCCAAACAATATTGGTAGATCATTCCCTCTCTGTGGCCTGCATGCGAGCAGTTTATTATTTGGAAGTATTTGAGGTTTAAACTTCAGACTTTTCTGGCTATCACTGAACCCATGAATTGCATGACCCAATTCTGGGTTTTGATTTGCTAGGCAGTATCTCTGCAGCAGGTTCAGGGTTTTTTTGCATGAACGCTCATACTTATAAATTAAAAACCTGTTTTCAAGACTCTGTTCTAACATTTACTCAACTACTTCTGTTTCCATGGACATCCCTGGTTATCGATGTGCCTGAACCAGAATATTTACAAAGAGCTAATACAGAAATGAGTTAGTGCAGTCAAAAGCATAATCATGGTCTAATTCAGGAGAATATTCATTGAAAAAATGCTCAGCAGGATTGACCATGTCATATAAGGCCCTGATCCTGCATGATTAAAGGTAATGCAATCTTTGTCATTGACTTTCAATGAGGATCGGAATGAGCCCCAAGGTAGCAGCTATCAGAAAGGGCAGCTGCTTAAAATTTTTATTGTTCTTTTACTTGAGAGCTATCAGAATAAAACATACTTTACAGACATAGGCATGCAGGGATGCAAACATGCCCACACATAAAGCTTTAATTTTTCTCAGGCTTTTGTAGCTACAAACATCTACAGATTCAACAGTTCATTTGGGAAGCACTACCAGAATTTTACATTAGTGACTAGTCAGCCTCAAGGACAGTGGTTTCGGTGCTGGCAACCTCCAAGGTTGGCAATTTCACAGACTCAGTTTAAGTCCTTGATATTTCCTTCGCTGTGTATCCACTCAGGATCCCTGCAAGCTGTTTGACTATCCTTTTAGTTCAGCACACCTGTGGACTTTACTTGCCTTTTCTTAATAGCAAGAAACCTGAACATAAGAGATCTGCACCAAACAAGTCTTTCAGCTGATTCCTTTTTGTCAGCAACTACTTTAACCCAGGCCACACATTGAGGTTTAGACCTGAGCTTTCAAGTGTGCAATTGCAAAAGGGAGTAATCGGAAAGCTGAAAGGTTTTGGCTGCTCCAGGAAACTCCTGCTTACAATGCAGAGGTTAACAGCTGGGTTCCTGCTTCAGCAGTACCAGGGGAAAGGTGAATCGTTTTCAGCTTGTTTGCAGGAGAAGGCAGCAACACAGTGTGAAGATTTACTAAGGGAAACTTTTGTTAATGGCCAATACACACAGTATTTGTGGAAGTATGTAGATGAGGAAAGAAGTGGAGGGGCAAGTGATTAGGTTTGAGGAAAAGTCTCACTCACCTTCGTAAGGTGTTTAGAACATGTTTAACCATCTTGTTCATAGCCCATCCCTAGCTATCTCCCAATGATCAAATTAACAGCTTCGCTTTCTGCTCCTATCCCATCAGTCAATGCTTACAACTTTTCCTTTTTTGTTGTTGTTTTTAAGCTCAGGCCTCCCAGTTAATTTCTTTTGCCCTCAAATAGTGTAAACAAGTAATAAACAAGGATAGAGGTATTTTTCTAAATGCTGGTTCATAAAATATTTCCTATAGTAAGCCCCAATTCTCATCCAGAAACAGGGAGATGGTGAAATCAAAAGTTCATAACTTATTGGCAGATATTATATGACTTGAACATCATATGAAGTACTGGACTGTATTCAATAGTAAGCATTTTTGTCCCTTTTCAATATCCTCTATAGTAATATATTGCTATGTTAATAACATAGTGTATTAGTAATACAGTATATTTAAATATGGTCTTTAATGTAAAACTACTTTTGTTTTGATGCCTCTTGTATTCCAGTATATTAACAGAACATTTCTTCTAAATTACTTGCCAGGAAACAAAACAAATCAGCCAGTTTTGTTACAAAAAGAGTTATTATACTAAAATTATGGGCACTATAATTTTAAAGCATCAACTCAGTTTTCCTTCCAAAAGTTCCAAAATTTTTGGTAGGTAAATGGTCTCAATGCTCCTTTCCCCCCCTTTTTTAATTTTTTATATTAAATAGTTTTGTTTTAAATGAAATAATATATTTTAATATGAAAACTTACCACACATACAGTTCCACTAATTAAAAAATCCTGACCTATTCCATTCTTTCCCAGTTTTGTTTAGATTTCAAGTGCTGGGTATTTGCAGTTTTCCTGATCACTTCAGTTTTCTGTTCCTTCCCTTTCCCCTCCCTTTCCTTCTTTCTTCCATGAGGTATCTGTTTGTGATATTTATAACATCCCATTCATTAAAACACATCCACAGAACTCTGCTGCCTTTGCCCTCCTCTCAAACTTATTCTTTTGGGATGGAAAGCAGCCCATGTCTTTTCACAATCTCAAACCCTAAGCATACAATTTAATACACATGGAGGAAATCTAGAAGGATGCTGACAGCTGGTGGAACTATGCCCCACATCCAGAAAACGCATCCATCATCGCTAGTCAAGGGAAGCCAGGGCCACTAAGATTGCTACTTGTGTCCTGCTTATGCAGGATGACTATGAACACAAACAGCCTAGAAATTAATGCACTACTTTGCTGATAGAGTTTGACCAGAGATATACCATACTAATACTGAAATGTTACAAAACAAACTCCCAGAGCAGGAGCAGAAGTCACATAAGAGTAATCCAAATATTCTGTCAAATTTCAAAAGTCATGAGCACTGCTGGTCGTCTCCTTTTGAATGAAAGCTATTGCCTCCAAACAGGTTTGCAGTTATCCCTGTACCAAAGCTGCACATATATGCTGCACATAAATGCCAAGTGGATTTGCAAGCAATGCAGCTTCAGTAGAAGGCAGATATTGCTTAACAAGAACTCAGGATGTTTATTTAAAGAGTGAAAAACTCATTCATTTTCACTTTTCTGTGAAACGTAGAGAAGATTGGAAATAGAGAAATTGGCTCAGGTATAACGTACACATATGGTGTAGAGCAAGGCTCTAGATGGTATCAGCGAAAGGAAGCTGACAAAGAAATAATGCTTATTAAAGAAGACATAGTAGCAAGAGATTATCTAAATTGTAACAATAGAGAGAAATTGCAGGGAAGTCAGAGATACAGGAGGGAGGGAAAAGCAACTAACTTGGATACAAATAGATTATACAAAGTGTTATTTGCTCTGTGTAGATGTTCATGAATCAATTAACTATGCATGTATTTGACCACTATCTTTCATGTTTCACTGATGATGCACAAGTTTCCTTATACTGTGCGTACCGGTACCCTGTCTACCACCAACACGAGAAATTGCATTGCAATGCCAGTGCCAGCAGAGAAGTTTTGTAGCAGAGATATATTTATGCCAAGTTTTGTTCTAAACTGCAATCTTTCTTTGAATAATGACATCAATAAAAAGAATTTTTGTAGTAAGTGAACTAAGGATATATAATAAGGATATAAAATCAGGTATATTTATTTCCAGCTTGAATATTTTTCTCTTCTGTCTGGAATTTTGTAACCGAAAGCCTAGTTTAGAATATCTAACTACATTTTCACATTTGCTGTCAATGAAATCGCACATAGGAGTTTTGTTTTTCAGGATGTTGATTTTTTAAAATGAGATGTTCAATGAAAGTATGTTAAATGACTAGAGACAGTGATCTTTAAAATTTTTTACAGCAATTGAGACTTTAGTCATAAACAGAGATTTGATCGGGGGAAAAAAAGAGTATCCCTCTGTGGATTTTATTTCTCAAGGGAAAACAGATTCTTCTTAATGAAACTATTGGAAGAGTCCCAAGTGTAAGCGCAAGGAATAAACAAAATAAAAAGAAGCTGTTTTCAGAGCAAAGTCAAAATCAAGAAAGTACTTCTTAGAGATTTCTCTTCACCAAATTGTTATAAGATCCTCCCTAGGACCTGGTAGCTAATGTTCAAAACAGAAACTGAATTTCTTGGCCTCTAGAGACTTCTAACAGCTCACCAGCTGCTGCCACCGCCCCACCCCTGTGCCTTTAGGGAAGAGTTTATAAGTTACCTTCTTATCAGCCTACCCCCTGGAAGAGCACATATGTTACCAGCCCTAGGACTGCCCCTTCTTAGGAGTCCTTCAGGATTGTGGCTCCATACCTTAACAGGGTTAACAACCTAATCCTCTGGAAAGAAGCATCTTGCAGCTACAATCCACCTTGCCGGAATTTCTTCCCAGCAGTCTCATTTTCTTTTTCATATATTTAGTTCCATTTGCTGCAGCAAAGACTGCACTGAAGCCTCACTCTCTTTCACAGAAGAATTTCAAAGTTTTTATCCTAAACTGCCATGAAACTGAATTTTGGCATTATTAAAATGTTCTGCTCCTCTACAAAACACTTCTGTGAGGTTGGCTTTACTGTGCTACCACATGCTCTAAGCATTAGATGCCTCACAGCAAATAAGCTACTGAATTCTGGTTAGGCCACAGGGTTAAATTGAACTGAAATGCATAGAATGAGGCATTGCAACCATCATGACCATCAGGATAAAATGTGAAATTCTTGTCACACTTCTTAAAACCTTCCTATCAAGAATTCAGCAGTGACACATCAACTCTGGATCTTAAGATTCCACCAGTGACTTATGGAGTGATGTAACTTGAGGAACAATTTTTAAAGTGATTTCCTTACAATTTATTCCCCTAAATGCCACAGAAGGGGCATGCACTTACATGTAAGTCCATCTGCCGTCTCAACTGCTCTCCTGGTTTGCCAGGAACTAGCACCAGGCAGCAGCTGACCGATGATCCTGCTACCCAATTGTACACAAGAAAACGCAACTGAAGCCATTGCATTCAGTTACTGGATGCTACTCAGGCTGATTTAGGCTTTAGAACAGCAAAAGCTGCTTTAACAATGAGAACAGATTGGCAGAGTGACCTTTGAAGCCTACATAGAACTGTGCTTTACCTATTAGGATTGTGCATACCTCATTAATTCTTGGATTTAACTGATAAACTTACCCTTACATTTTGTACTTTCCTGATGAGTGCAGAGAAAAGGCTTTAATAAGTTTTGAAACATTGGTGGCTGCTTAAGGGGGTATATTATCTCCTCTAAGAATTTACATCAATCATTTTCTAAAAAGGATCTAGAAATATTGTGACAGTTGTCACCATCCACTACTGTACTGACAGGGTGAATCTAGAACAGTAGAGGCAGATGTCACACCACAAAATCTTGCAGAAATTTGTAACTCTTGAATAACTGATAGAGCATATGAAACAAATCGTGTTAAAACTGTTTCAGAGACTGATTTGTAACCTCAAAGTTAATGGATATATATATTCATTGATTTCAGTGAGTTGTACTTTGGGGCCTTAGTTACGGAAAAGTAGAATGTCAGCAGTAAATACTAAACCAGTGAACTCATTCTTCCAGTTGGACTTTTACTGGAAAGTAACCAGGTAAGTTTGAATGCTTTATAATTGAGAAGAGTATTCAAAGATGTTCTATATTTGCGATAAGCATTTATTAGAGTCATCCTTTAAAGTCATTACTATTTCTATCAATTTCCAACTTTCTTATAAGCATTTCTAGTCTACCAGTCTTCCAGGTTCTACCTGAACTGAATCAGAATGCAGAACGGACCAAAACCAAGCTGCTGTGATATCTACAAATACGATACGTACATTTTGTGCTTCTTTTCTTAAATTGCAGTCTTTTACCATTTAATTGTGTCACAGTGTCTTCTTGAAAGTTAGTCAAGAACTTCCCTTGTGCAGTCTTTGCCCCAAAATTCATATGGTTTCATGATGTCCCCACAAAGAAAGGCTTACAGACAACAGTTGAAGAAATAAGTGCATTTTGCAAAATATCTGCTAACCACAAATCAGCTAAGAGCTCCTCAGTACTGGGGAATCTTTTGACCGACACATGTGGGAGAAACAACTCTACAGCTAGTCTACACAAACATGACTTTGGGTAAAGCTGTGAAGCAGATTTGAGTATAATGAGACCAAAATGGTGCAGATTTAACTAAAACAGGTAAACCATACAGACATATACATACACATACAGAGACAGTATGTGGATACTGGAGCAGATACAGATTCCCATCTTTTCAAACCAATGACAAGAACTCTGGAGAAGGGTAAGACAGACTGCTCAGAACAAGAACTACTTTGGAAATGACATAATTTGTATACTACATGCTGATTCACCAAAATCTTAAGGTAAAAGCAGTCCATCAAAATTTTTTATACTACGTTCTTGTTATCATTCTAATCTTGTCCCATGTGCAATACTATTTCCAAGTGTTACAGTATATAAAGAAAAAAAAGATGTCAAGTTGTCTAAAATTTTTTTGTGGTAATTCTCAAGCAGTGATAAAAACAAATCTAAAAAAAAAAACCACAAAAAACTTTGCAACATAATCAGCTGAAGATTTAACCTAATTTTTTTTCAAAACCACTGTGGAAAACACCAGCACAATAATCAAGACATGAAGCTCGATGGTTAAAAAAAAAAACAAAACCAAAACAAAAAACCCCGAAACAAACCAGGGAGGTCAGGAATCATTACTGAACTCATTAGCTGTGTACCTTTTCATTTAGATGCAAGTCTTTAAGAAATGTGCAGAAGCACATTGGCTGGGCTGTATTAATTTAAAATTCTTTCATTTTTGAAAGATAGATAGGTATCTTTCATGATTATTATATCCACTGTGCAAAATAAGCTCAAGTTGGCTTTACTTAATAGTGAGCCCACATACATCGTTACAGCAATATAGTAATCTCAGCTTATCAATAGCATCCAGTCTGAATCACGTGACCAGAAGAGTGAATTGGAAAAGTAACCTCTCTGCCAGAGCAGTCAAAACACTGCATCCATTGCCAATCCAGTAGAAACTCTTGGTAATTTAACGTGGCAATAACCCTATGAGTTTTAGGATATTTAAAAAGAACACCTTAGAAGAGCTGGTGCAAAAGCTAAGGAGGGAGATACTAAAAACAACTGACCTGAAGACAAAAAAAAAATTCATAATATAAATCAATAAATAATTAAAATTAGAAACAACAGTAGTAAGGAAAAAATATATAGTGTTATATTTCAAACTGCTTTAGAGTAGTTTGAGATTTATTTTACCAGTTCTTATTTCATAATGTATTGTAAAGTTCTTTATGATGAATTTTTAACTGAGAAACGCTTTTTCCATAATTTAGCCCACAGACATTTGAATCACAGACTTCCACTAATACATTTGCATATAAACAGTTCTCTTTTAAAATTCATCTGCTTCAATTACTTCTTTCTCACCTGAAGTCATAAAGCTCCATATGGGATGTATGAACCTTTCTGCTGCCCGGGGCCACGTTATAGGGGGCACAGGAACATATTCTTTTGCTGTCCATGGAATTCAGCTGATGAAGCGGTACAGAACATGGTGCAGAAAAACTGTAAGAGAAAAACAAGAGTTAGCACTAATAACTAAAAAAAAAGGAAGAAAAATTGTCTGAAAAACAGTACATGTGTGCTGTCAGGGAAAGACAGAAATAGGTAACAAGAAGGGGAAAACAGTCAAAGAGTTTTGGGAACAGTAAGCTGCAAGTAAAGCCTATTTTCTCCAATGTCACTGGAGTGTAACTTATAATAGTGTTTCCAATTGCAGACAAAACCACTGGGGTGAAATGAAAACAGGATTCCAAAGTTGAGTGGGCATCTGGTAAAGAAGTCTGGGAGCTAAATCCGTTATCCCCAGCAGTGTGTTACAGGGTTTTATACAGAGGACATCCCATTTCCCAACACTTCTGTTAGCTGCCATAAATACTGTGAAAGAAAGACGAAAATTCACACCATAGCATCTGGCTGCAGACATGCAAACACAACTGCAATGGCATAGCTCAGGCTGTGACACAGAGATGCTTCGTGGCTGTTCTTCCTCTGTGAGGATGTCCTCCTCCAAAGGACTGCAAACCAATCGGTGCTCAAAAGCGATGCTGTGAAATACCAAATACAAAATACTAGGCAACCAGGCTGAAGTGCAATGAGTTTCTCAGCTGTCAAGAGTTCAAACAAAAGCTACACCAGTATTACATGCCCTCCTTGACCTCTGCCTTTAAAAGCAGAGAACAACTGATTCTAAATGTTAATTAACTGACTTATAACAAAAATTTGTTAATTTAGCCAATAGTCAAAGAAAGCAGTATCCAGCAGCAAAATAATTACTATTATTTACATATTTAACACATTGCGTATTTATTTATATATTATAACAAACTACTGCCTTCCCCAATTCTCCTCAGTACAGTGGGATTTTCATATTTTAACTTTTTTTTTAAAAACAATTTTTACTGTGCTTGTTTCATGTCTTCTATTAGATTGGCATAGGACTGTCATAATGCTAATATATTCAGAATTTAGATAATTTACACTGAATTTATCATATAAAGTCACATGGTCAATGGTTTTTTAAATCCATGAATCTTTAAATAATACTATTATTTTGGCCCAAACCACCACACACTCCACAAACAGAAAAAGAAATACAGAATACTTTGCTGCAATTTCTACTGATCCTCTTATATTATTTACTCAAGAGTTTAAAAACCACCATATTTTTAGACCAATTACTATTTTATTATTTTCAGAAGTCTCTATCAGTGTAGAGAACCGTTTGTCAGAACTTTGTCAATAACTCCAAATATTTTTAAACATCCATCTAAATGACTGAACCCAGATTATTAATCATAAATCAAGACAATATGGATTCAACAAGGCTGCTTGTATGAACTACTTTATCCTTACTAATAATTCCATTAAAAGGCTCAGTTCAGCTTCCATTCCAGTCAATGAAATAATGTATGAAGTAACTATGGAAACTTGAGACTAAACCAGAGACTAAATACAGAAGTCAATCACCAGTGTTGTGACAGCATTCAGATCTACACCCACTGCCCTGCAGAACTGAAGCAAAATAGTTTACTTGCAGAGCTGTATTAATGTAACAGAATCTTACAAAATCAATGATGCATGTGCAGAGCTATTCAGAATGCAGACAAATGCTGGAGACTAGAATAGAATACAGAGATAATTACAATGATATTATAAAACCAGAAGTATTCTTCCAAAACTGTAAGAGCAGAAACAGCAGGAGTCTAAGAGGAATACAACAAGCATTGTTAGGGAAATGGAGAGTCCTGTGTGAACAAAAATTAAGACTGGAGCAGTTCACATTAATGATTAATTAATTTAGGATATGCCAGAACCACCCAAAACAATGGAGTATATAGGCATGGCAGATCAAGTACTCTCTCATAATACAAAGAAGAAGATACAGTTAATGAAATCACAAGGCTACATTTAAATACATTTAAAACTCATTAACAGGATATTTTAATACAACATAAAATTAAGCAGGACAATTCATTGCAGGAGAAGAGTAAGAGATTAAAAATGGATTATACGTCTCAGTGATTGCACTCACACTTATAACATGTGTGTGATCTTGAGTTTGGGGAAGCAGTCAGCCGCTGCATAACACAAATGGGGATTTTTCTTCTTCCTCTGAGCTGTTCATTGCTCAGTGAGCAATAAGACCTAGAACTGTCCTGTTGGCAGGGGAAACTCCAAAAAATGGCCAGCATACAAAGTTACTCTGTGTCAAGTGAGCTGTAATAGCTGGCCATGTGTCTGCTCTTAGACACATCAAATCCAAAGCAGTTAGGCTTAGCTTAATTGCTCTTTCAGGAGGAAGGGGAATGACGATAACTAAACAATGACTAAAGGGAACAGTTAAAATTGGTATTTTTTTCAACAGTCAAAATGCATAAATGTAAAAAATTAAACCTGTCTGCCGCATATTAACATGATGGTAACAGTGTGCTCAGAGAGAAGTTATGAAGTACTTAGGCCGCTGGACCAACTTTGTAAAATAGCGAGAACTGCATATGGAAAATTGTCCAGCTGGAACCTAAGTTAGGTCTTAGATGAATGCTGCCACGGATTTGCCAGCTCCAGTCTGTCAGAGAAGGGCTGACTTCTATTCACTGTGAATACATGAACAAATACTGACAAAAAGCCCAACCTGAACTGCATGAGTCCTGCTCCTAGGTGACTGCCCACACCTCACAGGCATTTTTGTCTGCTGTTTCAGCAAATACTTGATACTTAACAAGATCTTCAACAGCTCCAGCAGATTTTAAGAGGGATCTACATGGAATCACTGAAGGTTGGGACTACTTTGTTCAGTTTGCAAAGTTAATTAAAGCTTTACGAGTAGCTGCTTCTAATTGTTCCTTACAGTAAGAAAGTTACAGGACCCTGTCTTGGCCCTCTGTTGCCCCTGGTAACAGTAACAGGCAGTGCTTTTACTACTGCTATTGCTCCTAGGTCTGATCTTTTCTGGTGTTTAAGACAAAGCTGACACGCTATGAGAGGCAGCTAATACCACAGGGCAAATCAATTTTCAGGCACTAAGTCAAGAAACTCCAGAGAGTAGTCCTACAAGCCTTAGCATGTAGGTCTCTGCCCAAGAATAATACCATGTCAGCCTCAGGCAGATAACACACGAGGAAACTTTGGTATCAATCATGAAATAAATATATTTCCCCTGGCAAAACTAGGAGATACCTACGTCAAGACAGATATAAAAACAAAATTATAGCATTCCCCATGGATTTTTGAAGGCAAGAAATGTACAGTGCCACTGCTTGTCAGATTGAGCTCTATACAAAAGTTAGAAGAAGCTGCTTTTTCAAATTGAACGTGTATTTTTCCAAATGCCTCTCAGAGCTCAGCTGAAATATATCCAAAGTCAAGTGGAAGTGTCTGGCTTCAACAAGGCTTGATCTTCCTAATCTGGCAGGTTAAGAAAAGCTAGTATCAGGATACAGGAACCATACTCCAGCTAACCAGACTCACACCTGAAATTCAGACCAAGAGAAAAACAGCCAGATAGACGATTGTTCTCCATGACTCCACTGACACTTGTCAGACAAAGTCTTAGCCAACTAATACTGGCTTGAGCATTCAAGAATAAAAAAAACAAAAATCTCTGCAAGCACTTTTGAGGTTATAGTTGGTTTTTTGTATATATTCTTTTCCCCGCTCAGTACTGTGAACAGAAATGTCAACAACAACAGGAGTATTAAGAAGTTTCTCTTCAAGCTGTGATTGCCATAAGCAATGGGGAACCATCTTCAGTCTACAGTGATTTCTTTTAACTTAAAGAAAACAGAACAAAGGCATGTAGCACAAAATATTTATGTCTTATTAACACCTCAGAAACTCAGAAAACAAAATGGCTGTTGTCCTACAGAGCTCTAAAAACAAGAAAGAGCCCCCCCCCAAACACACTGTCACATTTCATCATCATATATTCCACAGAAAACCTCAGTACTCTTTTATAATTTATATTAAAGGAGATACGCTGTAGTCTTCTGCATTTTCCTAACCTGTAGTAACCTATAAAACTCCTGGGTCTGACGATCCATCTCGCAGCCAGGCAATAATGCCGTTGATGGCACAGGTTATGATATCAACATCAAATCTATAGCTACATGTTTTGATGTTCTGCTACCAGCGCTGTATACATATTTTTTCTCTTGGATACAACCTTTTGGAAACAAATTGGCCTTCTCTCTCTCTCTCTCTCTCTCTCTCTCTCTCTCTCTCTCTCTCTCTCTCTCTCTCTCTCTCTCCCCCCTCCCCCCCTCCCCCCCCACCTGGAACTACTTGCTGTCACTTGCTGTCTTCAACAGGGACTCTGCATCCCTAAATCTTCAGTGGTTAACACTGAAGCACTTGATTTTACCAGAGCTTTTCCCCAGGATCCTGTCACAACACTGGATTACTGCAGCCCAAAACCAGCAAACAGTAAAGCATTATTTATTCCCCCAAAAGATACAAAGCACACAGAAAAAGGATTAAAGAAAAAAACCAATTACCTCACTTAAATTGTAATCTTTCCCTGCCACTTCCAGCACATACAAGATCAGTCTTCGGGACAGTGAAACTGCTAGAGAAACTGCCTTGCTACAGCTTCTCTGTCAAAAACTCTTCAGCTATAGCCAGCAACTGCCTCTACACCTTTTTTTTTTTTTTTTTTTGTGGCCTTTTTTAACTTGTACTTCTTAAGTATTACCTCTGAATCTTTGTTTTTCACTTGAGATTATGAATCTTGCCCTAAGAAAAGACATTGCCATCTAATAGTCTCCTCATTGTTCAACTCAAGGATTTAGCATTTTCTGTATTGGGCCCATCACTTCCAGCCATTGCTTGCTCTTGCTTTGCTTCCAGCTCTCAGCCTCTTCTGAGGTAACACTTTCCAGTCAGACAAAAGAATATAAATGTCTATAAATTAAATTGAATTCAACAATAATAAAAGACAATTTCTTTTTTTTTCGATAACACAGATTTTGCTTTGTTTTGACCATTTGGGTTCTTTGTTTCAAAATATTTTTGTTGTTCTAGCTCCTAGTGTAAATTTTAAATTAAAAAAAAACCCATATAATGCTATAGGGTTCTGAAATGTACCACTTCTGTCAGAACTAGGACATACTTCTCACCAGTGAACTTACACAACAAAAGCATTCTTTTTCTCCTCTACCCAGTCAAATACACTCTTTGGGCAAGGACTGCCTCTCTTTGAATAAATATCTGAGTATCTTAAGCACATCTAAAACTCTGACAACATAAAATATGCAACACACCAAAGAAAGACTTGCTTATTATTCATTTTCATTAAAGCATTTATTCACTGCGCTCAGATGTTAAGGCTTTACCTTATTACACTGGTGAGTATAAATTCTTCTAGTTTTGTACATTGTAATGGAATGCATCCAGTGATCAATATGAAGCAGGGACCAATCTTTACAGTTTCTCAAATTAATTTTAATAGTGCAGCTTTTGTTACTAATGTATCTATAATTTCTTTTAATGTTCATATCAATTTGCTCTATTTTATTGATGGATTGGAACTTGCATTTCACCTTCTCTAATAGTCCTATGTCCATTCACAGTCTTCCTTGGTCTATTTGCCATTCTTGGAATAAATGGAACTTTATGAATTTGAGATCAAAAGACTTGGTCCCCTTGGCTATTAAAATATTTCTGAGAGTTAGTAATATAAAAGAGACTAAAGAGCATGAAATTAGGGCAATACTCTCATTTTTCTGAACTGCAACACGTTACCTCAATTTAGCATGTTTGCTTCTGTTTCAAACTATTGAGAGATATAAAGCTAGGGAGTTTTTAGAGCAACATGATAAAGCGAAAATCAGCAATGAGATGTGAGCTGATATAGCAAATAAACAAGGGTAAAAGTGGTAGGAGTTGTCGAAAGAAGGTACTGTAAATAGACTCTTAAGGGTTTCATATATGGTATTTCCATATCTGTCCTCTTCCATCTACAAAGTGAAATGCTGAACCAAGGCTATTTTTTCTGACATAATTAAATATGTGGTTTGCTATTTTTGAAATAGTTGCTAAAGGAGACCGTAAATTACACTTGTGCTGAACTGAAGATGGAGGTCGTCTTGCACTTCCCTGCTGCTTGCCTCTTTTCTATTTGGGGAATGTAAAACCATAAACAGTTTGATGGACTTCAAGAGTTCAAAGGCTATAGTGTAGTTTTGACCTTGCTATTGCTAAAAGAGGAAGGCAGCATGTGATTCATGTTTCCTCTGTGCAAGCTTTATACTATCAGTAGTAAAAGGTGCATAAGTTTCATTATTAACAACTGTATCTTACTTACACACTGATTTCAAACACGCCCTGGCGGGCCAGAAATAGTGGACAACGGAAAAAAGAACTGTTGTAAAGTAATTTAAAAAAAAAAAAAAAAAAAAAAAAAATCAAACCAGCACCATTTATAAAGCAAGCTCAGAACAATTTTGGTTATTGCCACGCTGAGAAAATAGGTAAATTTTTATTTCTTTAGTTTTATCCATGACATAAGCAAAAGATGCCTGTTGATTGCATCACAAGCAATTAAGAAACATCATCTCCCCTTCGCTGAATGGAACAATGAACAAAACTATCCCACAGTCTTGAGGAAGATGTGGGACCAAAGTGTGTTAACCAGCACAGTACAATCTGTAACCATAACAAATACTTTCAAATAAACTACTCTGTAAGCTTTGCCCATGAGAAAAAGCTTCAGAACTACCAAAACCACTGGAAACTCTGCCCAAGCTTCTTCCCTCCTGAACTATCCTACTTGCTCTGTGGCCTTTTCACTAGGGATTAAGATCTTTGTACCTGTTTGTAACATCATCCCCAAGCGGATAAAACAACCTAACTCCCCGCTTTCATTTGATCTATCTTCAGAGCACTGTTATCGATAGTCACCAAAATTATTCTTCGTATGAAAAAAAAGGAATTTCCTGACACTGGGGAAATTTATATTTAAAGGCAAAAAATTCCCTTTAGACTCTAACTTAGGAAGCATGCCTTCCCTACTTATTTCAGCAGCAAAGCATTTCCTTTTATATGTTGCCTCTCTCTTTCTAAATGTTGGCAACGTAAATCCACAATGTAACATAATCTCTCTGTATCAATGAACATACTAGATCAGATGAGAATTATGCGTTGAACTTTCAATTGCAGGGGATGCTGCTAATAAGTATTATTAGCAGTTTTATCTTTGAGATGAAAGAGGTTTAAGCAATTGCAAGTCCTTGAATAAACACGTGGAGTACTTCTGTCCAAGCAGATGAGTCAAGCACATTGCACAGTTTTATCAAACTCATGTATTTCATTAAATCTCTTAAATATTTTTCTGCAGCTTGTGTAGATCTCTTCCTGCATGCCTTCTACAGACATTTCATGGCTGAACTTACACATGGACTACTCATTAGATTGACAAGAACTGTAAATAAAGGCTCTAAGAGCAGGCCCTGGGTTTGTAGGCATACTTGCCTGCATAAAAAAAAAAATTGAGAACTCTGCTATTAGAGGTTTCTCCTTAGCAATTTAATTCAAAAGAAATGCTGTCAAGCAAAAATCTGATAAAATTGTCAGCTCATTATAAAAGTACAAGTGAAATATGGTAAATATAGAAAAATATGCTTGAACAGAAATTTGTGACGTCCCATATTCCCTGCCACTTTTAACACTCCCAAGTGCTCTTCAACTTTCCAAGATACATTATCGGACTTCAAACTGGGATAACAGTCATCTGAAAGGTTTTCATTTGCTGAATAATAATTCCTTCAAACGTATTCAGCTGAGTTCTCTCACCAGGTATCTATTCAACAACCAGGATGTTTAAAATATTCTTCTCTGGCAAGCTGTCTCATTTTCTTTCCAAAAGACTCATGCCCTCTCTTAAACAATTTCTTGAAAGGTAATTCTCAACATGTGGGATTAATCATAGCCCAAAGCTTGCTTCTGACATGTGATTAACTATTTCTACCTGACTCAAAGGACACAGGCCAAAGCATTTCAGCATTGCTGCTCTCCACTCAAGCCCTGTACTTAAAGATCTGTAGTGTGGGAAAAGGGGAGGGAGTACATCTTTCATACTTCAGAAGCAGAAAGCTAAAAAATAGTACAAGGGCGAATTTTTATACAATCCGTTGATTTCTCTTAAGAACTGTCCCAGAATTAAATTTCTCTGCATTTATCATGTCCCAAGAATGCAATGATTTATGCAGTGTATCAGATGCTATTACGAGGTTTCTCACATCATAAATGTAACTTATAATGCATCTCATGCATGATATGCACAACTAACAATTTTCACTTGATGAAAGCTATCCTTATGCCTTTTATCGTTCAAGCATGTTAATGAGTTCCCCCAAAAGATTAGCGAGGAGCCTAATAGACCAAAAACCTATTTCAACAACCGTTTTACACAGTCTTTCAATGAAGCAATGTGAACTTCTGCATCTAAATGATCCTTCCCTTAATAACTCAGAAATAATCACACCCTCTTGCACTTGTGCCAGGCCATTAGGGTATTTTAACAAATTAATGAATTTATATTTTTATGAGGAGCTGTACCAGGAGAGGAATTAGCCTTTGGAAAAAATACATCTAACTTGTATGAAAGATATTTGCACTGAATGGCTTAGGTCCTCTTCCTCCCAACATGGAGGCA
Organism: Aquila chrysaetos chrysaetos; assembly: GCF_900496995.4. Classification (NCBI taxonomy): domain Eukaryota; kingdom Metazoa; phylum Chordata; class Aves; order Accipitriformes; family Accipitridae; genus Aquila; species Aquila chrysaetos. The sequence continues at coordinate 41,344,444 of NC_044014.1, forward strand.
TAAATGAGGAGGAGATTGACAAAAAATCACTGTTGCTAGTGAGAAATACCTTGAACCATTGCAATCAGCATTTGTTTGATCCCTGAGGTCATTTTCTAATAGGGTACCCAAGATCAGTGGAAACATTTGGTTACTTAGAGAATTTCCTTTCAGTTAGTTATTTGGATATGACTATACACCTCACGTGTTCCAGGGAATGAGCAGGTTTTACTTGGTTCTACTTAATGCAACATCCTTAATGTCCTACCAGAAGACCTTTCATCAAGAGTTAAAGAGACAAAAGCCTCATATAGACATCCTGGGCCAACAAGCTGGGTCTGAAAAGCAGCTACACTTTCACCAAGAGAGAACATAATTCAATAGACCAGCTGATCAGAACCTGCTCCCCACCTACTTTATCAGTCTTCACGATCACTAGAATAAGCTACAACGTCACTCCAAGCCATTCTCCTTAATACTTTTGGAGGCTATACATGGATGGAAAAAGAGAAATAAAGGAAATGGCAATGGAAACACCTAACATCTTTGCAATACAGGGGTACATCCATGCAGTATTCTGCAAACAAGAACAACCTGCTTGGGCTCCAAGGCAGCTGGACGTAAGCCTGCTCTGAACCTTGCTTATCGTAAGGCTGTATCTAAAGCACTCATTTACATGACTTCAGCTCAGAGTTGGTTTGTACTAATGTGGTGGAGGGCACAGGCCGAACAAAGCCTCATTTCCCTACAGAAGACTATGCACATGTTCCACATGAGACAGGAAGTTTGTTCCAAGGAGGGTATTCTCTGGGCCCACTTTCCTGACCTGCGTTACTGCATGAAGTCACTCACACTCCTCTGTTTCTCTTTTCAGCATAAGCACACGGATTCTGGGAACTCTATAAGGAACTGTATTTTCTAAGCTGAATTTCTCTCCTTCCACTAGTTCAGTAACTTTCCTCTCCTGCCTGAGTATATTAAGGAAGATTTAAGTGAACAAAAATACAGTCAATTAAATGAAATTTCTAAACCCGAACTTTGCATTCTTAAACTATTTCTCGTTCTCCCTCCCATGAACTTCATCAGCTCCTTATTTCAAATAACCAAATTATTTTCTTAAGAATACAATGTTTAGCTATGCCCAGTAAGAGTTCCTTTGCCCTTGTCTAGGCTGCTGTCAGACTATTTCTTTGTCTTCACACTTCCTTTATTCTATAATAGACCTTGCATTTCAAGTGCTTTGGTACTCTTTTTGCATTCTGCTTTAAAGATCAAATTACAAATTAGTTTTATCATATAAAATCAGCTCTTGCCACAAACCCAATATTATGTTTCCTTTTTGCAGTTACATTTCTAATTCTTTAGTCGTGTAATTTGCCTAAACCATTATCTTGTATTGACATAGCTAGCAAGCTACACAATGCAAAAACCATTTTATTACTGCACAATTTTCAATATACAAGCTTTGCTACATTGAATTTTATATAGTCTGCTTGAGCAAGGTCATACCTGCGTTCCCAGTCATTTCTTACATCAGTTGGTGTGATTAAATTGAAAATATAAATCACTGAGTTGTTGAGTCTTGAACTATAAATAAAGACACTAATAGGCCATTTTCTATTAATTTTCCTCCAGTATTATGGGACTATTTGCCCAGAAGCAGATCTGAAAAATATAAAGATTTTAGATTATGTAGAAGATTTTTTTTTCTTGCTGACTCACTAGTATTTTACTTCTAGATGAAAACAATCTAGAAGGAGCTGATATCCAAGGAGTGCTTTTTGATAAGTTCTTTAAAACTACTCAGTGGAAGAAGTCCTTGCAACCCCTCTGCCATCTGCCTCTTCTGGAGGTCACTAGTCTAGATTTAAAGAGTATTATGAGAGAGGGGAAGTGCAACTGTCTCTTCTTATCACTATAGCCCCTTCTCAGGTGTTTCACATATGATTATTGCCATTGGTATTAGAACTCTCAAAAGTGAAACTTTCCAGTCCATCTTGACAAAATAATAACTAATGAAATATAAAAAGAAATCAAATGAAGACCATTATTCATACACGTACCCGAAAAGATAGGACACAAAGGCTATAGGTGTGGAATGCTAAGGTGTGATCTAAAACCTGGGAAATGAAAAGCAAGCATACATACTGCAGTGCAACTTTCAGACAGGTCTCAAGGAATCACCAGTGTTGCAGTGAATTTCCCTTCCGAGAGAAATGGTAGCAGTTTGCCGGCTACTCACAGTGTTTTTCACACTGTCCTTTACTGATTTGTTTACTCAACTTCATAAGACTTCACTTGTTTGTAAATATATTTCCTTTTGTGGGACTTTATGAGGTTTCTGTCAACCCATTTCTCCATCCTGTTGTGGTCCCCCAGAATGGCAGCACACCCAGTCTTCCCCGTTCTGTACCTTCTGCAAGCTTGCCAAGGGGGCATTCTGTCTCATCATCCAGGTCATTAATGAGTATATTTTACAGTACTGCCCCAGTATCTGGGGTGTACTGTCCATCTGATGCATTCTCTGCTTGGTGCTTCCCAAAAGTATAACCCTGACTTTAAAGGTGGCCACCTGAGAAGTCAATAGCATGCAGTTGAGAAATTCTGAAAATTACAGCTCAGATTACTTTTTTAGATTACACATGAATGCTGTAGCATAGGCTGATATAGTATATAGAGAGAGTCCTTTTCTCTGGGGCAGCTTTCTACTGCCTTAACAGTGAAACTGTGCTTTCTACCTTCCTGAAACTCCTCTTCTGCTCACTGTGCAGATTCTGCAGTAGTCTAGGCAGCAGTGGTGATGACATCAGTCTTTCTTATCACATGACATTGATTCACCCCCAGAGCTCTAAAGGACACACAAACCTAATGTAAAACATCATGAAAAATCATGCAATTTAAAAGAATTTTATCATAATGAAAGCATTTCAGAGGGGTATTTGTATCTCATTAAACAACAAACTGCTGAGGAAGAGAAGCTATTTCCAGATGTAGGAAGTAAGCCATTGAAAAGAAATGTGGCTACACCGCTAGTGAGTGATTACTAAAAAGGGACTGTCAACCGTTCTTCCTAAACCAGAGCATTGTTTCACCTGGGGGTATTTACACTGGCTACAAATTAGCTGTACAAGCTTCTTCCAGCTCCTGTTATCAGATGGATTTTCTCAGGATATCTGCTAGAATGTAAAGTAACGAATCTCCCGGAGTACTTCTCTTTCTCAAAGTGACTCCTAAAGCAGATTGAAGGATGACAGATCCACTTTATGGTAATTTTAAAATTCTTCCATCCTGACTAGAAAGAGCTTTTAGAAAGCTTTCTCTGAAATCATAACAAAACCCCAGATCGAAGACCTCCATTTCTTTGTTAAAAATAGATTCCATATATTTTTCCTCATGATGAAAGCGTTAGGTTGGCATAAAAGCACTGTTAAGAGCCCAGATCTTTGCACTAGAATACAGGAATCGTCCTTGCCTCTTCCCCTTCTTCCTCTTCCCCACTGTCCACAGAAAAATAGGAAAAAACTACCAATTCCAATGTCAGTATTGTCAAAAAAGTACATTTTGGAAATATTCTGACCTGTAATTATCCAGTAAGTTTTCAATTCCTTTATTTTTTTAAAATGTCTACGCTCTGCACTCCCACTGTTATCTTTGTCATCTATTCTATGAGCTCTACAATTGTTTACTATATCCTTTAAAATGAAAACATACCTAAGTTTGTCTAGAACCAATCACTTTCCAAGCATGTAGCCCTGCCTATAAAATATCACACAAGTACTTAAACTACCCTCAGTCAGCAGGCCTACAGAAATATTTTTTTGTTATTTTGAGATAGTTGTATGATGAGATGCAACACAATGACATGATGATGGTCATTGAAGAGGAAAATAGTGTTGCTCTTACAAAAAATGAGGTCCAAAAAGGATTTATTACACAGTTTTTTCTACAAGGAAGCCCAAGACACTCAGTAATGAGTTAAACAGACACTGATTTGTCTTATGCTTCTGCTGTTTCTTTCAAATGAAGGTAGGAACACCTGTCAGATTAAGGTATGAAAAGAGATACAGATATTTTTCAACTGTCTGAAACTGGCAAACTTCCACTATAACTGACACGCGTACATGAATACCACAGAAACGTAAGCAGAGACCACAGAAATACTCTGAAAATTATTCTAATCTAAACATAAAGAGGAACTGATAATTCAAGCAAATTCTGCAGGGTTCAGTTTGTATGTCTCTGGAGATGTACTCTGCAAAGAAGAACCAACATATGCAGCTTCTTCAAAGCAAAGATGTGATCAGATATCGTATTTATGTCACCGAGTGATGTAAATAATGATGCCCTCGAGTTAAAACTGTGCTGAACTTTTCCAGTCTAAATTGATTCTTGTATGATCTGACATTCCCTGGCTCTTGTGAAACCAAATATAATAAATTTATGAATCAGACAGATGTCTTCAATATTACAGTGCTGTCAGCAATCCTGCCTCCCTGATGTTTAATATTTCATATCATAACAGAGAGTTTGTTCGGAGAGCTACTATCTGGTGAGAAACATCAGAGGAGAAATCTCGGTCCACCAATGTCAATGGCTACTCATGTAATACTCTAAAGGAGCACTAAAATGGCCATTTTAGTGTAATAGTGGCTACAAAATAGGAATTGGATTAAACAGAATTTGACAAACGTTGACTTGTGATGGAGCTGGATCAAATCTGGTTTTAAGAACATTGAAATTTTTTCTGTTTCAAGCAGAAAAATCCTGCCCTGGTCAGAGTAAAGGAAGTCTGTGACTTACTTTGAAAGGACCATGCCATCAACATTATTAGGTACCAGGTTAATCACATTTCTTTTTATGCCATATTGTTTTACTGTTCATTAAATAAAAGTTTGAACAGCTCTGTTTAATTTCAAGTTCTCCATAGACTGGTAATACATTAAAAGAATTAGGCTGTGAATCAATAGTTGGATCTCAACCTCCCTAATGCTATTCCCTCAAAAAAAACCCAACCAACCAAACCAAACAAAAAAAAATCAATGCTTCTGTTCACTTGCAAAGATCTCCAATGAGCCCTAATACAGATTCCTTATCTGACAGCCGAGTTACTTGCATATAGAACGCCATAAATAACAGAAATAAAGCTCTAGCTTTTCCTGGCACCATCAGATTTGATCACAGCATCAATAATTAAAACTTTCCTTGTCCAGCTAGCACAATAATAAGCTAATAATAAGCTAAAGAATGAAAACGAAGAAACCTGTTGAACAGTAGGTTTACCTGACATACACTGGTGTTGATCCAGTTATTGAAGGTTACTGCAGTTTTAAAAAAAATTATAGGTTGAACTAGAGATATTAAAAGAAGAAGAAAGAACTGTCCTATTATGTAAATAAATACTGACTCAGACTTCTGATACAGCTGTGAATCTGATATATGGACCCATCAAACAAAGAGTTTTGCCGTAACTTTTAGAGGAAGAAGTTCAGAGAGCTTATGGGCTTATGTCATGTTAGGTATGCAGCTGGTGAAATGGGGGAAGGCAGTGAAATGATTTCAATTCCTACTTTGTAATCCAGGGGAATTTATAAGTATCCTTTCAGCCTTCCAACAGAGTAGAAACATTTGCAAATGTTACTTCATCAGCCCTGTACTGCAAATTAGTTGCTTTTAGAGAGCTTCCTTCTTTTTTCTGGGAAAATGAAAGCTGCTTTGGTACAGTTCATTTTGATGCACAGCATTAATTATACATTTATGCTTGTTGGCCATTTACTGTTTGATTTGTTCCTATGGCCACATAACATGACTTTCGTAAACTTATTCTAAATATCTCATCTGAGACAAATTCTAATTTTAGAAACTCTTCATCATTAATATCTATTTTCTATTTATAAGACAGTATTCATTAAATGCCCACAGTTATTAATCTCCTGCATTCTGTTGGACCAGCTTTAATATATTTTCCTTTTGTTTTTTTGTTTGGTTTGTTTCCTAAAAAAAAAAGATTGCTTACAGGTCAGTTTATTTTCACATCTAGTTTTACTTACCATTCAGCTAAACCCCTGAAAGCTCCAGGCTTGTTAATGAGCGCTACATGGATATTAATAGCAACTGATATCAAAGCCACTAGGTCAAATGAATGCTTACTTAAGATAGTACTGTTTGTCACCAAGATAAAATGCCTTGTTAATGTTATGCATAAAATCAATTGATTTTAATTTTCTGGCATCTGTTTCGGTTCTCCTCACTTATTAGTGACTAGCATTCATGGCTCTAAGGGAAAATTACTGAAAAAAGATGTGCTTCATCTCCAGCTAAAGGTGAGCAGCTGGTGAAATTTTCAGCGGTCCAATGGTTGCTAAAAAATTTGAAACAAAGTTAGACAAATTCAGGTACAGCACTGGAAAGCTATGTGACACATGAATGGCACCATTTGCAGGATCCCATATTCTCCAGATACTCCGTATGAACTTCCAGCCCAGATCAAAAGACCAAGGAACACCCTCAAATTCGTTATCATATCCGCAAAAACACAATAGATGTTGTCCTGTTAGATTAGCTGGAATTGCAGCACTTCAGTGTCAGAGTCTTCACAAAGCATGTAGTTCATCAGTTGTCACCTGCAATACCCAGGCTTCATTTGAGCAATTCTACTTGAGCTGCTGAGAAGTCCAGCCAGAACCAATGTCCTGGAATAGCCTGAAGTAAAAAAGAAATATGACGTGAATGGTTAAGTTTGATCTCCTGAAATAGTAGATTACATGAGCTTTAAAAATGGGTTGTTTCATTTGTACTGGGTACTGCAAGAGGGCAGCTAGGAAGCACAGATGACAGAAGACTTATTCTGCTGATTAGTTCAAAGCAGAAAGCCAAAGGAAAGAGGACCTTTTCAGCCAGTGACATGGAGACGGGACCAGCAGCTATGAAGTAGCTGACGGAAGACTCCTGCAGCACCAGGAAATTCCTGGGAGTCTCCAAACTGAGAAACACATTTAGAGTAAAAGGGGAGATCAGTCAGAAGGACTCTCTCAGATGCTGTACTAAAAGAAAAATACATCCTGATACTTTCAAAAAAGAGGAAGAATCTTGTGGAGTAGACAATAAATATGGCAAAGCCGGATGGTGGACCAAAAGCCGAAGTAGTGATGTAAACCCAAAAAACTACAACCTAGCTTAGACAGGGTAGCAAAAATGGTGACATCTCAGTGGAAAAGGCAGAGTGCCTTTGATCAGAAGCTAAAGAAATTAAGACTGGAAGCTGATGGTGTATCAGCAGGGCCTAGCATAGGGAGTAGTGGATCTGAACAGACTGATATAGGCATATACTATGCAGTGATACCTATAAAGATCACCAGTAAGTGAGGAAGTTGATTCTGATGATAATATCCCAAAAGGTATTATGAGGACTTCAGAAATATCTTGCCTGAGCCAAAATTTTGTTATTCTTGGGAAGATTCAAAATGCAGAAAGAGAAAATTTCTATTCTGCTTTCTGAAGAGACAGAAAGACATTGTAATAAATCCCATGCCTGAGGCTAACCACAGACAACTCCAAGGTTGACAAGAAGGTTTTCTGATGACTTCTGCAACTGGTGCCTGAGGATGAGCCTGATTTCAGAAAAACATTGGGCTAGGATACACTATGGGCTTTCCAGATGACTAACCCTGCTGAAAAGCAATTACGAAGAGGTGAAATCCCAGTCAACAGTGAGCTAATAAGTACTGCAGAACAGCAACTACCAGCAGTGAGGGAGAGTCAACATCACTCAACACCCTCCTCATCAACCTTGAGAGTGTGGAGTACGACGTCCCAGGGCCCAACAGTCCTGCAGCAAGTGCACACTGCATAGGGGCCCCTGATTTTCACTGACACGCTGATCTCCTAAACAAAAAGAATAAGAGTTTGCATTTTGAGGGGCAGAAAATTGCTCCCACATAGATCATGAGAAATACAGCTGTTATGCAAATCAGTCTGAATGATCTGAAGCTGGTATGAACTTTTATGGGACACAAAATGCTCAGGCTTTTCAAGCTATGCACATTTTCCATGGGTTTGATCATGATATATGTAACATCAACCCTGATTCTCAAAAGAAGGCCTTTGGCAAAAATCTGCTACTCTTGGAAACAAGCTGCTTGTGGTATATTGGCATGACCACATTAAGAATGAGATAATCACAAAATGTAACCACGTGAAAACGATTGTGATTCATGAGAGGATCCAGCTGATCAAGTCTGTCAGATCACGACTAACCACTTGCAGAAGACTGTTGTTCTCAGTTGAATAGAGGGAAGCATATAAGAGGCAGACCATAGAAAACGGGCCAGCTGCCACCCAGAAGAGTTTAACTTAGTAAGGCAGAGCACAACACATGGTTACAGTTGCAGTATGGCCCCTTCCTTCAGTGGACTTCTAAACAGAAAAATCCCAATTACTGGAGACAAGGTCCTTACCCAGCCTGCAAGCAGTGGAAATATCAAAATGAAGTATCTTTCCATCTGATACTAAATAATGAAAACACACAAGCATATCTTTCCAACCAGGATATGTGGAAAATAAAGTACCTATGGTGACCTTGATTGTATGAAGAAAATCTGAACAATTTCTTAATATGTGGAACTTAAGATACTGTGCGTGAGCAGTAGGTATATTACCTACTATACTCCTTTAAGTTTTCCTCCAGATTCCGAGCATAGATGGTGCTATGGAAAGCATCTGAAAGATGACTGTTTTCTTTAATAATGACACATAAATATTAAGCTGGAAGAATAGACCAAGGAGGACGGCAGTGTAAACAGTGAGTGCTGGAAAGAAAGGGGAAGCACCAAGTGGCTAACATAATAAATACCAATTGGATTTTTTCAGGAATAAATTACTTTTGCACTTCAATTTTAGGTTTCAATTTATTTTGAGATGTATAGAGACTATAAAAGGTAAAGTGATTTATAGAATATGTATACCTGGAATGTAGAGAAAGGAGAACATGTGATGAGTTATGGAGGTATGCTTTATGAAGACTGCTATAAAGTCATAGCTTTCACATTAGGAGAGTACTGTACAACCCAATCCAAAACTCACATTTAGTACAAACTTAAATTGACTATTTGTTCCAGAGGTAAAGTTAAAAACGGAGGTATGGTTTGCTGAAGGGAGATATTAGCTGTGATTGCCATTCAGCAGGCCAGATTGGAGGAATAAGAATATGTAGGGATTTAAAAATGCACTTTCAGGAAAAGGAAGAACAGCATCATTAGCCAACAAGAAAACAACCAACCATTCTAATGGCTTTCCTGCCACTCTATAAACTGTATAGTTAGGGACATCCAATCAAAGAAATGCAAAGTTAACTGGGGCTTCGAAAGGGGAATTCTGGTACTTGATTTATTTCTTAATGGAAAGCACTACTGGGAGGAGGGATAAATGTTCTTATACACAACTCATCAGTTTTCTAAGTGTTGCTGTACCTGTTACATTCTCTTATCTTCTAGTAAAACCACGACTACAATTGTTTACTACTTCTCATAATGAATATTTTTATGCAAGACAGTTACATCAATACATAGAATATGATTCATTTTAGAGCCATGCAGAACTACAGATTTCAGTTTTCATCTGGAAAAATATATCTCTGATCATATCATGATCAGCATGAATTTGATTACCTTATTCAAATGAATTTCTCTTCAATACTCACTAGAATATACTGACCAGAAGGGCCAAAGCTTCCATGGCATCCACTTCAGAAGCTTTGTGTAAGTGATGTGGGACTTTGATTACAGCTACTGAAAAATCTTGGAACACATTTTAAATAAAACCATGTACCCAGGCAGGGGCAAAGTGGATCCACTGATCTAACACATCTCTGCCCTCCTTACAGATGCAAGAAATAAAAATTACAGGGACAGATTTGAGGTTAGACCGTATCGTACCATTCCAGTATATCTTGTTTAAAGTTTCATCAGTTACTGACACAACTCAGTATCTTATTGAAGTAAGCTTTTTTAACTCTGGATTTAAAATGAGTATGATTCTCTCTCTCAGCAGTTCAGAGAATCCTGAGAGTACAGCTCTATAACAGTGTCTGCAGTGTGATGGGCACACAAGTGTTTTCTAAACCCAACCCCCAATGTTAAGAGTATTTTTTATACTCCACTGTATTTCTTAAATTAATGCTTTTCCAAGTAGACATTTCATTTTATAAAAACATGAGGCATTTTATATATGACAGCTCCTTTTACACATGAAAGTTTATAAATATTTTCTCCGGTTTGCTGTTTTCTCTAACTTTTTCCTCATGTTGTAAGAAAGATACCAGTTAAAAATTTTACACCACAATCCGACATATTAGCTTAGAAGAAGCAAACATTAAGAACTGACTTGCTGTCTTGAATTAAGGAAAGATTCCATTTATTAAAACATTATTTCATTGTGTTGTAGATATCTGATTACTGCCAACTACTCGAAGTTTCTGCTGCATTATTTTGCGTAAACATGGAATTCAACAGAAGGTAACACGAGCTGCTCAATACTTGCTTCTGTTGTTGTGGCAGTACATCCAAAGTTTTGAATATGAACATTATTTCAATAAATTATTGGGAACAAAAATTACAGATAAAAAGATAAAAGAAAATTCAGAAATTACTGAACTAACTGTTATAAAAGAAATCTCAGACCATTAATTTGATATACAGAAAAACAGACCTGCCAAGACCTTGTGGTAGCAATGGAGATATATGCATGCATGTTTTATGTATGAAGTAGATAGTCTCCAGGAAAGACAATCACCAGGACCAATTATAAGGGAGTTTTGCAGCTGTTCTGCACTATTTGATTCAAGTATTATACCAGTAGTTTTAGATTTATTGTTTGGGCTGGTTTCGGATGTGAGAGAATTACTTATTTCATTTCAGTAAAGAAAAGACAGAGTTAAAAATTAAATAGCCTCTAGAAGGCAGGATCAGTACCAAACTGTAAAGGAAAGAACCATATGCCAAATGCTATGGCCATACCCTAAATTTAACATCAAGCTACGATTAAGTATCCCCAGGTCACTCATAAGATATCCAAAACTGCTCTCAAAATTATTGGCAGTTATGAAATGATGGCAGAGGCCTTCAAATAAAGGCAGAGGATGATACTAGAAGCCCCAGGGATATAATCATGAATAGTTAATTACTGTCACAAAAGGAATGTGACCATGGAACTGGCTTATGGATAATAATGTGAACAAGGAGTACATATGCATATATAAAGAATTGGGCATAAGGTGAAATTGGGAACCCACAAAGAAAGAAAAAGTGAATGACTCTCATTAGTTAACTTATTGGACCCAGGAGCAGGGTAGAGGAAACCCCCAAAGTCAAAATTCTCCTCTTATTGAAGAGGAGGGGGGGGGGGGCTGCAGATGGCTCATGTAACACCCTCCCCTTTCTTGAGGAAGGTGAGCACCCAGTCTTGTGATTCATGGAAGCCATGCAAGGGCAAGGATAACACACTGGAGAGAAGAGTGTCAGTACTAAGGAGCATGCAACAGTTGCAACTGTTTCATTATTAGGACATTTTCCTGAAACTGCATTCTTTTATTTTCTTTATTCTTTTTCTATAAGTAGATCTGGATTAGTAATCATTCTTGTATTAGATTAACAATAAACTCCTTGCTATGCATATAAGGTATGTTCCCTATTTGCCCATAGCTAAGTTTTGTATGCCACAGTGTGCATAGAGCTTTTGAATATGAAGTGTATCAAATACACAATCTCATTCATTCCATTCAACCTGCCATTTTGCCTGCAATGACCATTTGGGCTCACTGGACTGTCACCGTGTGATTCCAGAATGCTTGTAAGGTTATCTCACATAACTCCAAATACAGATTGTTTCAAGATACTATTATAGTATGCTAAAAGTGATAAATCATAATCCTCATTTTTATCCTAGGAAGGAATGTTTCTCTTACGTTAAATTTTGTACTTTAACAGTTTCTATTAGCTGAGCCTAGCTCAATTTTTAAAAAGAGAAAGAAAAAAAATGGTGTACTGGATCAGTAAAAGTACACCTTCAACAATTAATCTATGTTTTCATTAATGTCTGTGTTAGACCCCAAACCCTACCCATCTTCTAAAAAAGCTGTTAGCTAACTTTAAACCTTAACTGCAAGTCTAGTTTGTAATAACCAGAGGAGAATTTAAAGGATTTGTTAAGGAAAAAACATGTAAACCCCAGCCTTTTCACTTTTTTAATATGCAGATTTCTATACTAAAAACTCATACTAATTGACCCAAATTAATATTACAGAGTAAAAGCACTACCACATTCCTTTTTTTTTTTGCCTGCAAAACGTGTTGAGAAGAAAAAACACTGTTAAAAATTAAATTAAGAAGAAATTGTGGCTCATAATCTGAAGTCAATGTATCAGTCCATACGTAACTTGAATTACTTCATTCTCTTATCTTAGTCTCTCTCTGACACCCTCTCACTGAAACATAGAATCATAGAATCATTTAGGTTGGAAAAGACCTTCAAGATCATCGAGTCCAACCATTAACCATGCCCATCAGCTAAATTATCTTACATCCTCTCAGATTTCTTATTTCTCAGATAAAGTGAACCTGAGACACCTTGTATTTGAAAGCAACTTTTTGGAATTCAGAAGGAAAAAAAAAAAATACTTGTGACGTTGAATATAATTCAGAAAACCAGCTGCCTAGACAATAATTAAAAGTTAAAGCACTGATTTACAATGACTATCAGGGATTTGTTTAAAATAAATCTTTGTAAGCAATATACAAAACAGGCCCTTAGAAGCAATAGCTTAGGCTGGCAGTATACACAGACCCTCAAGGCTACAACAGGCATTAATTTAGGGCCAAATTCCACCATCCTTATTCCCACTAGTTATTACCCTTCCTCGCAGGTCCCATTGAAATGCCCAAGTCTCAACAATATAAAGGTGTCTGTCTCGCTCTGGGAACCAGGCTGATGCTACCCTGGAAACTTGCCAACCTTGCAACAATTTCAGTGCAACTAAGCAATTATAATAGGTAAGAGGTTACTAAGAAATACTTGGAGACTTAAGAAATGCAATAAAAACTATTTTTAAAGCTCAAATATTTGTTTTTGAAAATCTATCAGTTCTATGATGCCGTCACTTTTCTAAGTCCTTTCAGTTCCTGCTCGTCTACATTGTATTTGATAACTTTTACAGTTTTCTGCATACTTGATATTCTTTGCTTAATGAACCTTTACTTCACAGTTCATTTACCTATGTAGAAAAATACATCACTGCAGTTGGTACTGGCTCATCCCCTGAATAAATGACCATTTCTTCTCATAAGAATTGTCCCTCTAATTCCACAGCCAGAGTCAATGCCATTTCTTTATCAGTTATATTGCTGCGGATCCCATCCAAAGAACAGAAGGAGGAAAATCTGTCTCAAGCCTTATGCAATTATGACATGTCAGGGAGAACAAGGAAGCGTAATCCCTAAAAATGAGCTTTCCACTATTCTTCTACTATAAATGAAGCCAAAAGCAAACAGAAACAAATCTTTGAATAGTGAAGAACTTTGAATACTAATAAACTCTTAAATAATTTCTAACTAGTGAAGTTAATACACAGAGAGGGGGGAAAGCAATTTCTCCAGATGAATGTTGCCTTTCTTTTTCCTTAGAGCTCTTGGAGAGATGGAAACATGAGACTACTGGTAGAAAATGCCATGATTCACAGTCAGTGAGCAAGAATTCCAAATAGTCTCTAAGTATTCTTTTCAGAGTAACCAGTCTTCAGGCAAAGAATGGTATAATTTTCAAAACCTGTTCGATTTAGCATCCTAGGAAAAAATGGTTCTCTCATATTCACATGGGATACCTGAATACATCTAATCTTCATTTAAGCTTCCGAAGATACTGTTTTCAGTATGGAACCAACTGTGCAGCTTAAAGTCATGTATCTAAGGTTTTTTAGAAAATTTAGCAGATCTTCATCAGTCATTTTCTCTCTAGTTCTCAGCCAAGAGTAATTCCATTAACAGGGAGCTGCATCCAATAATCTACCAGAAGGACAACATTTTAACTTTAAAAAACAGTGCACATATAAGTTGGAAAAATCGGAAGCATACAGTAACCCAAGGAGCATTGCTACTAATTCGAGGACTGTGATCATCTTCTTGTGAGGGAAGAACCTCAGTACCTCCAATTATGTGGCTGAAGATAGTCCTCTATAAAGCACTAAATGATGGTATTTCCAGCACATACAATCTGAACAGTATTTTCCAGAATAAGAAGCAATTACTGCACTATTTTCTATCTTCCATGCTCAGCTTCCTTCAATCATGAAAGATTAAACTCGACCATGACATGTACAAGTCCCAAGTGCATTTTCATTGCTCCTTACATGATAAAGGTCACGAAGGAGCATTAAATGTGGGTAATTGTTAGAACATACACATGACACTGCTGGAATGCATATATAAAGGAAGGTATACATTTATTAACAGGTAAATGTAAGAAATTCTAAATTGATGACTACAAGGTTAGACACGGTGGCTTTTTTCATAAAATATCTGTTCAAGATATGTCGCAAACTATAGACTGGGTGCAGATTTCATGAACAGCTGCACAGCTTATGGTAGGAGATAATGATATATATGAAAGAACATAATTTAATATTAAGCTGATATAACTTGACTTCCTGATGTACAACACAGTATTTTTAGTCCAATAAGTACCTTTGTTTAGTTACTGAAGAAGCAGAGCTTCGGTTCAGACTCCAGCACACCCATTTTAGAAGTATTAGGTTGTGGAACTTTTAGCTTTGCCTCTTAATTAAGGTTGTAAGTAAAAGTTTAAACTGTAACAGAGAGAGGCTCTTAGCATTACAATATTTAACCTATCAATTCTCTCATATTTGCAAACGTTCATCAAGGCACTGGCAGCAGCATGCCTCCACAAAACATACAAAGAGTTTTCTTTTTCATCAAAAAAAACCCTTATGCAACAGAACAAAACCTCCCTCACAGCTTGGAAAGACTATATTGTTCCATGGCCAGCAAAGCACGGATCCAAACCTTTAGACAGCAGTAAGGAAAGATGTAATGTTATCACCAGAGGTCTCAAAATAAGAAGAAAGTTACTCTCTGAATCTATAAGGGCTGCAGTTGTGAACTGGAACAAATTAGGCTCAGCCCACTACTGGTTTTATTGCATATTTGAACGATCACTAGGAAAGACTACAAAGCCAGGGGTTTTTTCCCACTAAACAATAAGAAGAAAAAAATTCAAGACAGCACTTCTGTAACAGATATTACTAGGATTAGTTCACTGCTGAAAATGAGGCATTTTGGGCTCTATTGCTTATCTCAGCTGATAGCTACCCTGTGCTGGTTACAGTCTCCCACCTGGTGCGCTGCTTGATGAATTGCAGGAGCACTGCCAAACCCTGCCTTAGTGCTTAACAAGCCCTCACCAAGGCAAACCAATAGCATACAGAACAGTTTACAGAATCTTTGCCATAATCGCAGAAAGAAATGTTTCTTGCCATTCAATTAATCTTTTTGGAGTTCCCCTCCTCCAACCCTGTTAGGCTGCAGTCTTGCTTTGAGCATCACAAGCATGTCCAGTGCAAATCCTTTGGCTTTTTGGTACTCAAAGGGGAAGCATCATTATTGATTCCCAAGGCAACTTTTAGCCAAGCTATCCCAAACATCACACAAATGCTGCATTCATTAAACTTTGATTGTTGTGTTGACTAAATTAACTAGTGTATCAGTCAGGTGAATATTTTGAAGCATTAGGAATATACAGATACTGTGTGAATATTTCATCACCTTTTTAAACTTACCAATATTGGCATTTTGGGGGATGCTGAAAAGAAGAAAGCAATGTATGAAAACACGAATGACACATTTTAGTAATGGATTAAGTTAATTACCACTTCAATTTTCTCTTCCTACAGTGGAAGCACTTTAGCCAACGCTTATGCAGCATACGGCCTCATTTATTTTATTTTTTTCCCCTGCAGCATGTTATTATTTCGTACCTGAATTTGTCAGTGAACTGTCTACCATCCAGTTAAGAATCACAATCTCCTCCTCCCAAAATTATACTCAAATCTAGGTATTGCATCTTGCTAGGAGTTGCACCTTGTCAAGGTATTGCTCATATTTCAGAGTGTGCAGCCCTCCTGCTACCAGTTCTTTTGGGCTGGAACGAGAGCCTTCATACCCTTAAAACTTTGTTCAAGGGCTTGGGAGCTGCTGAAGAAACAGGCTACCTCCCCTAAATGACATCAAACTACCCAGAATTTCTTTCCTTGAACTTTCACTCAGGCTCTTCTCCTGTTACAAACCTTATTCTCCCCGAAAGTCAAACTTCCCTGCTTTCAAAAGCCCTTCATCGCATAGCTCTACCGTATGATCCCTGAACTTTCATTTCCTCCAACAACAGAATTAGCTGCAGCAGACAGAGGTGAGTCTAATCAGCCAATTGCCTTAAAGCTTCCATGCAGCTGCACATAAAATGCTTTACTGTTAATTCTACAGAGAACATTTGTTCTGCTTCTAGGCAAAATCCGAGGAGGCTAATGCTGGACCTAACACTGACAGAAACTATAGCTGAAATGCTGTATTGGAATCCCATATGAGGAGAAGATTCCTCACGTATCCTTATCTGTTAATTACAGTTCTAATTAGTGGCTTTTACCAGCTCCTGCAGCATTGCTCCCTCATGTTCCAGAGAGACCTTTGGGAGTAAGAAATCTGCAGTTGGAAGGGGATGCCAGGGCAGTCACTCCTTCCATTAACTCACATTAATTGTACGGAGGAAAAAATTAAAATAAATGCAGTCTGACACTTTCTTCAGTTTTCTGCTTTCCCATGCCATGGGATTTATATGCAAGCCACAGAAGGTATGTTTTAGAGATGGAGTCCTAGCAATGTGCTTCTGCTACCAGTTACACTGTCCAAGAACTAGGCATTTTTTTTATGCTTGGACGTGACTTTTTTTAAATTGATACTATTATCAAAGAATAAAGCAAAGCTCTGGCTCCACAAAGCTCCACTTCCAAAAGCAGTAACTTTTGGGAAAGGCAATGAAGTAAATTTCCCTCACCCCAGAAGAGCCTTGTTTCTACCCTTATTACCTACCACAACAGCAATAGTTCAAGAACATTCAGAGTTGTACAGTGTCACCCATAGCCCTAGCAAAGGTGCTTTTGCATATGCAACACCAATATAATGCCTGAGAACCACAGTCTACCTCTCTTTTACTGACAGTTCTTTTTAGCCCTTCCCCCTGACAGCACAATAATTTAGAATAACGTAATTCACAATAAACAAAATTACTGAAGAAAGTCAAGAAAAAATTCACATTGTGCTGAAAGAACTGATAATAACAAGAAGAGCTATCAAGTACAAATTTCCTTACTACAATAGACATCACTGAATCTAACATAATATTTGACTCCAAAGAGTTTTTTCTTTTAAGAGAAGTAGTCTAAAATCTATGCAAGCCTAGAGAGAAAGAAAAATAAAGCAACTGAACATCTAGCATATAGAAAGTTTCTGAAATTATATCCCTGACAGAGCTGTGGAAAGAAACAGTCATAAATGTAGCACAACCTTGACTTTCTGTTAAACAATGGCAGAACATATCTTTGTGCTTGTTTGGTAACAAAATTTTTTTAATTTGCATTCATTTAGGGTCACATTGATATATTCCTACTCAAAATTAAATTGATGTTATTCTTAAAAGCAGTAGTGTGGGAGTCAAGCAATCATTTTTTATCAGCCTGGTTTTAAAGCCCAAAATGTCTTATGAACCTTTAATATGAGAGGGGTAATGCCGAGTCCATTCACCAGCTTGACATATTCCAGCGAAAGAATTTGGGTAAATTCCTCAGCTGACACATGTACCATGAAATGCACAAAGCTTTATGGATTTACAACAAAGGAGAATTTGATCCAGAGACAGTTAAACGACTTGCCTACAGATACAAAATGAGTCCTCAGTGGAGATGATACAGATCTTAAGAATTCCCTGGCTCAACCCACTTTGTCCATGGTGAGGTTTGGGTTGGGTTCAGCAGAGCCACATTTTTCTTCTATCTGTAGCCATTGTTTCACTCCGCATTGTCCCAAGTGAGAAAGTAGTGTGCAGCCCTAAATGTTAGAATGTCGTATGTCTGTTTTCAAAGTTGCTTTCAACTTCAGTCAAAAGTATCCAATATTTGGTAATGTTTAAGAGCAGCAAACAGCTGAAACGCTGAAAAGCCAGAGTCTAGGGTTTGAGACAACAAAAAAGAACAATATGAAGATGCAAGAAAGAGGGATTGAGCCAGCTATACTCTCTCTGTGGCTGCCACAAATGTTAGTTGAACCTGCTATGTTAATAATGATAATTCTCCAAAGGAAGATGTTTATCTGCAATCAGAGATTACCATGACATTTTTTCATGGTAAACAGATTCTGCTGATTAACAGACAGGGCTCTGGAATTTGTATCTTGCAGGCAGTGTAAAAAACATTGTCAGGATGAAACAAAACACTTTCAAAATATTCCATTAAAATAGGAATTGGAGGGTTTAATGGATACTTTTTGGATATTTACAATTAGGAAAGAGTTTGAAATTTTATTATTAGATGAAAATTTTGTTGTAGATTTGTACTTCATGCTTTGGCAGAGGTTGTTTGTGACATATATGACCTACTAGTACTACTATTTTTTATTGTTACAATAAACCACAAAGAATTATATTAATATTTAATTAAAAAAAAAAATCAATAGCAATAGCTGCTTTTTAGTCCGGGTTGAACTTTTCTACATCACAATACCTCCTGTTGTAATGAAACAGTCTGGCATTTTGAACAACTAAAGATGATAAGTACTCAGTATGCTAATTAGAGGAGCAGATGTTTTCAATAAATTTGTGTTAGCCTGAAATAATTTTTCTACAGATATGAGTATGCCCTTTGCTGTTTGGCCAGTCCATAAGAGTTTGATTTCAACTGGATTTTTCTCTGACTAATGACTTAGTGTCCTCAGAATTCACTTTGTGATGGTTTTTTTTTCTCTTTTAAAGTGAAAAAGAGTACTTATTTCCCCAGATAAAATGCGGCTGTCTAATGGTTCCTGTTATAAACTCTTGTATCTAGCTATTTATTACCACAAGTACATCCCACACCTGAATGTAATGGAATATTTAAAAAAAGTTTTAGTCAGTTTGAAGTATAAAATTAAGACAAAATATTTTTTCTTGTTAAAAATAATTTAATTGGTGTAATTACATGACACTCAAACATCACTGTAATCTAGAAAAAAAAGCTTGAAACATGGCAGGCCAGATACTTGGGTTACTCAAATCTGAGAGATGCTTTTAACCAATTTGCAAGCTTTTTTTTTTTATAGAAATTTTTTATCTAAACTCCCTACAGATTCCATCTGCCATGAACATGCTTCAGCATCAAGCTACAAGACCTGATGGGGAACATTTCCTCACATCAGGAGACTCCCCAGCTCCAGCACCACACGCAGGACCTGAGAGGCTGAGACTGAGCGCTTAGGGCTGCCACTGAAGGGGCCCAGGTGCAGAGAGAGGAGGGAGAGCCAGCTGGATGGTTCCTGCTGGTGCAGAGAAAACCAGGCTCTGCTGTTCTGAAGATGAGAGGCACATCAGGGCCACAGAGAAGGGCAGAAGGAGCAGAAGAGGAACTTAACCCTGGAAAAGATCCTGCTGCTGGGGTGAGTGAAGTAGTGACCGTTCCAGTCCTCATTCCCCCATCAACTACAGAAGTTGTCACTGGCTTAAAATATTTTCACAATGGCAAAGCCATCATCAGGAGCATTACTTAATTGCTGCTTCTAGGAGTCTACTGCCAGAGGGAGCTTGGCTGTTTTCAGCTCCAGTCAGCCGTAACAGGAAGCGTGGCTCCAGCCTTGCACAGGCAAAACTAGGTATCGGTTATTTTTCACAACATACCAGGGCTGAATGGCATGGGAAATTAAGAGAAATACTGAAGGAAAAGCATTTGGAAATTGACAGGAGAATCATGTAGCAACATCACCTCCACAGAAAAGCAGTTTCTATCGTTAGTAGTGGTTGGAAGGCCTTACTTTTAGGCTGCTTCAGTAACAATTGCATTTTTCCATATTGCCATAGGAAGCTCTGTTTGAAGCTCTCTAGGCACCGAAAGTCCTGGCTGAAGGGACAATGACAGGGTGAAGAGCATTCTTTACTCTTAGGCTGTGGTCCTACCTTGAAATCATATAACCAAGTAAAAATGTGAGATTAGTGAGGTAAAAATAAAGATGAAATTCTGACTCAGCTAAAGCCGTTGCCTGTTTTGGAATGAGTAAGAAAGAGACAGAACTCCAGCTGTAGTGCATTAAGCTACACATACACCTAACTTTGCAACAAGCAGAATGTCAGGAGAAAAAAGGTATGGGTGCTTGCTTTGCTGTCAGACACAATGATCCAGTGCAAATATTCTCCCACATAAATGTTTTCTATCCCTAGTAAACTTAAGAGAAGTACCACCTAACATCAACCTTTTTCCTCCCAATTTCCCCTGGATTTTATACCACAAATTTGGTATGCAGCATTTGGCACAAAACCAGCACTAAAAGAAAACTTATTTTGTTCCCTCCTTGGAGGAAGCTCATGATTTAGTTTCATTTAAGTTTCTCTGAAGTGGCTCCAATATCAAAGCAGAAAGTGGTGCACGCTGGAACAGGGCCCCAGAAGAGCTTCTGCAGCTCTGAAGTACAATCACTTCTACAGCCACTTGTAACATTTTAAAGAAGTAACTCAGACATAAGAGTAACATTTGCATGATTTAGTATATCTTTGAGAGAAATAAAAGAAAACAGGAAGATTTAATTTGCCTCTCATTCAAGTCAATTTTCCACATGTGGTGGCTAGTACTGCATCAGTTAGATGCTTTCAGACCAAGACACAAGTGGACAATAGACCACTTGTGCAGTGAAGCTCTCAGCAGCAATGGGCAGACCTTTATGACTCAGCGTTCTCTCCCCTTCAGTCTAACGTGAAGACCTCAACCATGTTCTACTACTTTACACAGCGATTGCTGCTGCTAACTACCATGCTCTATACAAAGCTAGGCTACACTCTGCAGACATCAACACCAATGAAACACAAAAAAGTAGAAAAGAAGGATTAGAAAATATGAAAAACCCCACGCAGTTGTCTTTCAAAGTTGCCAAAACTTCTGAAGCGGTTATATCCTTTTCCTTCATGTATTGCCTTTATTTTTAGAAAACACTTGCACATCCACTATGTAAGAGAAATTAATACTGATGTGAAATTATATTTATTAATTATACTCTTTGATTTAATGAAACCCTGAAAATCAAAGCAAGATCTATGTTTATGTTGAATACTCAGTTTTCTATAAGAATTTTAACTAAATATAGAAGATGAGTTTTTCTTTAAAAGTTTGCCCTAATTTTAGACTAAAATATACATAGCAAAATGATACATTAATAGAATATAATCTAAGATTGACTTGACTTTAACTCAATGGTTAAAAAAAAGAGGGGGGGGGGGGGGCAGGGGAAAGGAGGAAATGGAAACTAGCAGTTGCGAAGCCCAAAATTCAGATTGCCAACCACATTCTGCAAAAATATGCAGAGTTCTGATCCTCACATTCAAGGTAAATAAATTTAAGCATTAATGTGCAGTGGAAGACAGCTGGAGAAGAGAAAAGCCAGTGATAGCAAAGGAGTCTAGCTACTGTACATTGCCAGTTTTACAAGACTTACAAAGTTAAGAGAGGAAAACATTGCTGTCCATAAATACACTACGAAAAGCATGAGGGAGGGAGAAGCACTGCTGTTTCAGGGCCAGAGAACAAATAATTCCAAGGACAAATGTGTGTGAACTGATCATACATACATTAAGGCTATATAAGAAAAAATAGTTTTAGCTATTCCTCCATTATATTCCTGGGACACATTTTCAAGTGAGATGGTGCAACAAGAAATTTACTTTCATTTACAGTTATGTAGAGTAACTTCCATAAAAGTGACTACATGAAGTTGTCCTGATGAAGCAGGGAACTGTAATTAATGACAGTGTTTTCCAATCCCTTGTTCTTATTTTCTTTTATGACAATGAAGGAATTTATTTATCCCATACACATGGAGATTTGTGTGACTGCAGAGGACATAAGGGTCAGAGAAGTCACAAAAAAGCAAAGACCGTACTGGGATCCTCATGTCCACCATCAAAGTCCAATTATTGTTCATAATATCATACAAACAAGATCTTTCATTCTAACCCCTTGCTACATCAGCAACAGTATCATACAGTTTCAAAACCTTACTAAAACTGCCCAGATAGTAAAAGATTTTGAACTACAGACTTGACACCAATAACCTTTCAGCTAATTTGAAACTGCAAAAGAATGAAAACAAAGTATCAGTACAGACTGACCCCTTAGTGTACTCGGTATTTGTTACAAGGCAGCATATTAATTACCTGCATGCATAAGACTTTTTTAGGGTCTTGGTGTCCCTGTGTGAAACTAGAACACAACTAGAAAGGATGCAGTGAGATGTGAAACATACGTTTTGGTGATGCACGGCATTGAAGTTTCATTTGATGTAGTATCCTGTATAACTTGATTTGCTTGTTGACGCTGCAGCTTAAAAATCTACAACTGCAGATATGTTCCATGATATTTCTGGTAAAAACTACTATGTTTTTAAAAGAAAAAGATATTTTGGAATTTATATTATTATATGAAGATGAGCAGATATATAATTTTTATACTCAAACCTTCTTGTGAAAAGGAATACCTTAATATGTATGCCTAAAAAAGTAGCTCATTTTACAGCATCTGGCTAGCATTTATATAGCTTACACATGACGAATGAAATCCTTCTATTTTCAGAATATTTGAACATAGATGGTTAGTTACAACAATATTTGAAAAGCAAAATCTTGATTAAAAATAACATTTTAAAACTATGTGGACTTCAGGGTATTTATTGAATATTCACAGTCAGTCTTAATGAGTATTTCCTGCAAAAGTTCTCTGTCCCTACACAGTGGCATATTTTTCACATTTTCAAGAAGACAGAAACTTTTCCAGAAGACATTTTGCCATTGAAATTTTATTGCTTCACTTATGAGTTATAAAGATTTATAGCTTTTCTCAGTTGGTGTTAGGAGCATCACTAACACAAGGTTATTGCTCTCAGAAAAAACTGAGAAGCTGTAGATTAGAAAAACATTTGCAGTGACCATTTTTGTGTTTGTAGTCTTTGCTAAAAATGCTGAATCTGCTATTAGAATTTGTCTGCATTTGTTTGCAATAAAGTAACAATCCTCTGTTGAATGAAAAACCGTTCAGTTCAGATATAGTAAAATGGGTATGTTGTAATGATTGAACAAAACACTTTACTTTGAAGGGTTTGGTCCTTTTCTTCGTACCTGGCCATTTAGACAAGGGGCCTCATTTTCAGAACCAATTGATACTGTGATTTCCATGGAAGTCATTAGGAACACTCTGCACTTCAAAACATCAGCCACCCCTCTGCACTCTAAATAGCATTCCAAGAAACTTCTCTTAATCCAAAATCATGGAAACCCTACTGCAGCTGCTATTCAATACTGAAGAAGTCTAAAGTCACAAGGGGCTTTCTAACTGTGGAGTGTTGCCAGGGCTTCTTCAGCTTTGTCCGAGTGGTGCATGGGGGCTGTGTTCACTGCACCCCTCATCTTCCCATGATGTTAGAAAATCAAATCTCCCCTATCCAAAAGGAGTTTCTTACCTGGCCAGTGCTGGGTTACTCTGGAGATGAGAATGGGATAGCTGTATCAACTTCTTTTGCTAAACCTGGGTCACTGTGAATTAAAGACAAGAAACAAGGGCCATAAATATATCATTTAAGAAGGAGAGAAGCTCTGTAGCCTTTGCCTCCCTAGCCTTGTGTAGCTGTCAAGCTGCTGCAGGGCAAGATTTTGCATATAAATCAATGCCACAGGGTGATTATCCCAGAATAATTATGGCTCGTATCCAAATTTCATTTACCTTCTCTCCAAAGAGACAAGAACAAAAGACAGTATCTGGATATGGGGAAAAATAAAGACAGTAAAGTTTGGGATTTAAATAAATGAAGATACTGCCACTGATTATAGGATTTGCAGAGTAAATTAACCTGCACACAACCTCCACAACACCAGAACTAAAGTGCTACCGATACCTGATAACACCACCTCAGGGGAATACCCCTGGTAATGGAGTCCTTGTTTGCTTCAGCTAATGCTTCATGTAGTCAAAATTTGCTAGTTGCTCAGAGCAACCGGGCGTAGAAAGATCACTTCTTTGTCCTAATTTGATGATGTGAATTTCTTAAGGAGGAAAATGATTTTTTACATTTTGTCATTATTTTTATTGCCAATTTTCATAATAAATTACAAAGATCAAGAACTATGCTGAAAGGCAAATCTCACACAGTAAGAGTGAGAAAAAAAACTCAGTAAAATTTGATTTTCCTCATCATTGGCTCTTTCATATCCCAGTAATCCATTTTTGGGACAGATTCTAATCTCAGACGCAGCGTGGGCATCTCGGCATACCTAAGAAAAATCTGTTACTGTGCATCATGCGTGATATTAGAATCTGGCCTTTCCATTGTGGATGGAACATGTGCATAAAGTTCTTATGACTTTTTATAATAGCTGTATTTTCTAATATTTGCAACTGTGCACATTTTTGCCTGAATTGCCTTTCATTCCACAGATGGCAATTATGAAAAGCCGTCACATATGGCAACTACAAAAATAGATTTGTCTAAGGCTATGATCATACAAATTCACCACAAAATCCAGCACTCTGAACACAGTCCCTTTTCTGAGAACTTGGGTTGTGCCTTAGTCCCTGCTACTGTAATGAAGTCAACTGGCAATGTCAGAAAGTAAGTCAGACCAAAGAGCTGTCAATTACTATGATTTTACCCTGATTTATTTCTCAAGTTTGCAAGGCAATGAACTTTCTGACTGTATCCAGGAAACCCTCTAGGCGTACATTTAACTTTATATAAAGAATTAGCCCCAGGGAGATCAGTCACATCTCTCATCACCTGGACAGATCATCACCATTTTGTTCTGATTTTTTTTTTTTCCTCCCACAATCGAGTCAGTATGTGACTACAAGGCATAATATGGTCTGCAGAAGGTGGCCATTTTGACCCATGGCTTTCAGCTGCTTTTCCATAAATGCTGAGGATAAGCCTAAGTTTCGACCTACCCCCGCTTGCTCTGTGCCCGCTGGCAGGCCTGCCCCGGGACACACAGCCCTCTCGCCCTCCCACCAGGCAGGAGGGTGCTGGGGCTGTCACGGGGCAGGGGGGATGGCAAGAAGGGGCTGGTATGCAAACACACACTGGGTATCTGTGGCAGTTTAAGCCCAGCCGGTAACAAAGCACCACGAACCTGCTCACCCACTCCTCCCGGCCCGGCCCCAGGGGGATGAGGAGGAGAAAACATAAAAAAAACGCTCGTGGGTCGAGACAAGGACTGGGAGGGATCACGCACCACTGATGGTCACGGGCAAAAGACAGGCTCAACTTGGGGAAGAAACAAAATCGATTCAATCCACTACCCACCCAATCAAAGCAAGGACACCGAGAAGTAAAACCCAACCTGCGAACGCCTTCCCCCCCCAGCCCCGCTCCCGGTTCTCTCCCCCTCCTCCCCCCGGCGGCGCAGGGGAACAGCCGGGGGCCGGGGTCGGTTCCTCACACGCTGTCTCTGCCGCTCCGTCCTCCTCAGGGGGAGGAGGACTCCGCACTCGGCCCCTGCTCCGCCGCGGGGTCCCTCCCGCGGGAGACAGCCCTCCACCAACTGCTCCAGCGTCGAGTCCTTCCCGCGGGCTGCGGTTCCTCACGAACCGCTCCGGCGCGGGTCCCTGCCTGCTCCGGCGCGGGCTTCCCCGCGGAGTCCCGGCCATCTTGGGGGGCACCCGTCCCCCTGCTCCGGCGGGGGCTCCTCTCTCCCCGGGCTGCAGGTGGGCATCTGCTCCCCCGCTCCCCTCCGTGGGCCGGGGGGGGACAGCCTGCCGCCTGGTCTCACCGCGGGCTGCGGGGGCATCCCCTCCTGCGCCTCCTCCTTGGCCGCCCTCGGTGTCCGCAGAGGGGTTTCTCTCGCATCCCAATCTCCTCCCCCGCTGCAGGTTTCCCCTCTCGGCCATGTTCTCCCGGAGGCGCTGCCGCCGTCGCTGAGGGGCTCGGCCTGGGCCAGCGGCGGGTCCGGCCTGGAGCCGGGGAAGCTTCGAGAAGCTTCTCACAGGAGCCCGCCCTGCGGACCCTCCCCTGCTACCAAAACCCCGCCACACAAACCCAAACCAGTATCTTAGAACGATGGCTGCTCTTCACCAGTGTATTTCCTTAAACGTCTTTAAAACAATTTTTTAATAGCACAGTTAATTTTTCCTTCAGAAAGACCTCATTTGTTGTTTGCCAATTTATTCTCTTAAACACTCCAGTTAACTCAGTCTCAAACACCAACCACTTTGTTTTCCAAGGGCTGCCCAATCCAACCTCTACATATAGTTTTTTATTAATTCCAGACAGAAAGCACTCATTCCCTCTTACTTATTTTAAATTACCCATAATTCCTTCGTCACAGTGTTTCTCTAACATAGCCCTCCAGTCTAGTAACAGCTTGCTCAGCTATATTCTCTAGAAATACAGCATATCCTTTATTTCTTACCATGCATCTAAGACCAATGCAACTTTCAACGTTATTTAAGGGTCATACAATCTGGAAATGTTAAGTGCTAGATAAATGTATATTATTATTTTGCCCCACCGTGATGTTCACAGCACTTTTATTTTGATTTTTCACCTGCTATTGACTAAACTGTCATCCTATACTGGCCTTAAGATTTACAATTATGTTTACATAATAGTTTTCAGTTCTTCAGATCCAGCTCCACAACACCTTTGATTTTTAGTAGGTATCCAGCATCAGGTGTTGGGGTGGTGGTTGTTTTTTTATTAATATAGTAATTACTTTGTTTTTTTCATTTGCTGCATTTTCCTCCAAAATTTTCTGAGAGACAAAATACAAATCATTCTTACAAAGGCATTAGTATTCTGGTGCGTTTTCCTGACTATCCTTTCAAGCCTATTGTCTAACTACGTACTATTTATTTGAGAAAAATATATAGAGAAAAGGCTGAGTCCCAAACCTGCACTGGCGTAAATCTGTACAACTTACTTGGAAGCAGTGACATTCTGCTGATCTCAATTAAATCTACAGCAGGTGATGATTTGTCCTAAACATGTTAACCCTTCTAGTTGCCTTCAGCACACACTTATAAAAAAAAAAAAGCTAAAGTCTTTTCTAGTTTATCTATAGACACTTTGTTACTCTGAATAACCATCAGCAAATTGCAACCTCCTCTCATGTTTCTGGCTGCTACTCTAATGACTCTTGACTTTAGGAATGCCTCACTTGCCTTCATCCAGCCCCTAGAAAAGGCTCTCAACACCGAGCTTTTTGTACCGCAGTATTTCTGTCCTAACTCAACATCCCTTTGCACCTTCAAATCATGTCTATTCCCACTTAAGGCTATCAGCCCCCTTTTTCCTATTGCTGTTCTCATCAAGTACAGTAAAAGCCTCTAAATCTCTAACCCAACTAATTTGTCTCAGTAACACCAGGAGATGGTATTTGGTCTAATTTACATCTCATGAAATCCTAGTGACTTCAGTAAGTCGCACAGGATGTAAATCAACCCACAGTGTAGCTCACAAGCAAGTTCCTCATTACATGCCAATATAGCTGGCTTTTCCCCATTAACTAAACTCTGCAACTCTTTCCCTCTCATAGTATCTGTCTTTTCTTGAAGAATATTCCTCAGATGTTCAGTTCTCCTAGCTCCTTAGCATTTTTTCCTCTGAAAATACACCTATTCTTTACAGCAATACTGCAGTTCACTGTTGCCCAACATCCTTCTCAACTTCTTTCCCCTTATCTCTACGATAATTTTCATGCTATTGAAAGACTAACAGCTTTTTTTGCCATCCTGCTTTCTCATACTATTACACATCAGAGCTTTCTCAACAGCTGCTTTGATACACTGTACAACTAAACCACTTTGCTTGCATTACCCTCATTAAGAAAACAATAATTAAGAGCAGTTTGTTTGTCTTCAAGTAAACAGAAAAATTCAACACTATAAAATTCAACAGAGACACTCATCTGGCTATATCCATCCACCTCACTTAGCTTCCTCGAAACAAAATCATTCATATACAGTGGATGTTCCAAAAAGATAGGCCTATTTTATAAACCAGTCCCAAAATACAATCTTGCAATGGTTGTGTTTTAAGTATTGGCATGAGTTAACCATGAGAGAGTGCTCAGAGTCAGAATGGCATTCACTGTGTCAGTGAGGTTTTCCATGCATACAGGCAGCAGTTCTCAGCTCACATACACTGGGGAGAATTTAAATCAGGAGCCTTTGCAGACATGTCTATGCACGGTGGCAGCAGCCTAAGGCTGCATAAAGATGCATTTTACAACATTACTGTGAACAACGTATTAAATCAGACTGTAAGCACTCATGGATAGGGACCATATTTTACTCTGGTCCTAAGTGAAGGGTGAGGAACAACAGAGTTTTGATTGTGCCTAGACTGGGTGTGTAGTGCAAATAACATTGATAAATGTTGTTCTAACACTCTGCTTTAAATAACTGTCTTCAGAAAGACTAAAGATGTCCTGTCTAGACAAAAACTCTGTCTGGGCAGAAAAACAATTCAAATAGCAGTGAAGATTACAAAATAGAAAAGAGGAAAAAAGGAAAAAAGTGAAGAGGGGTAGCACATTTACTTTTTCCTGAGTTGGGAGAAAAATAAAAAGCTTCCTAAACATCTTTGCAGTGTTGGAAGCACAGAAAAATCAAATCCCATTGTAACCACAAGGCAACATCCATGTTTGTGTTCATCACTACCTGCACATTTGAACCAAAATCACATTGACCCCTGGAGTATCCAGCCTTCCTCCCATGATCCAAAAAATGAAATTATTTCAGGACAAGTAAAGTTCATCATATTCCTGCAAACTACAAGTCTATTGATGCATTTCTCCGAGAGAAACATTTTATTCAATATTCTGTATTTCATTCATCTATCTGTAATGAGAAGTGAGCTCACATTTATATTAATAGAACTTAATGACTGATGAATGACAAAAATGCATTTCTTGCCAAATGATCTATTGCAATTGTTCCAGCAATGCTGGAAGTGTTGTGTTTGCACTTCCTTTGTGGCACATTAACAGGGGTCTTACAGGTAGGATGCTGTGCAAAGTTATTCACATGACGGGCAGTTCTATCAGGATTCCTCATCAGATTCTTATGGCTGCAGTATCTTTTGGGAATGTGTAAGATAAAAGTTCCTAAAATGATCCTGTCATTGCACATTTATCAGCTAAAGTTCCCAGGACTGTGCATGGATATGGCACGATCCTAATTCTTCCATAAGGATGTGGGCCGTGTGTGCAACTTGCTGCTCATTTCATCTAACAGCGAAATGAGTAGAGTATTACTGAAAAACATAGTTTAAATAAGGTCAGGAGGTCAGCTTTCTCTAGGATGCTGTAGTGAAATGGACTGTAAAAAACTCATGCTATGTATGAGAGGGAAGAAAGGATATTATAATAGCCATACTGAATACAAGGTAGAACCAGAATTTTAAACACAGGCTGATGATTTGATTTCTCCATTGGAATTCAGTATAACTGCAACTTAACATGTGAGGCAGAACACTTGCTAGAGCTTTTTTCCTGTCCTGTAAAGAGTAAATAGGTTTTTAAAAAGTCTCACTCCAGAAGACAATAAGATGAAGATGTGTATATATAAATGCAGCAGTCTCATAACTGTGAACAGCTGAGTAGTTTGCCTGGTGAAGGTGGCACCAGTTCAAGTCTTAGCATCACCACTTCTCTGTTTTGCAGTTGTGTGATGCCCTATTAGTGATATAACTGTTCTTCCCAGCGTAGGTATCAGCCACCTTCTGCTAGTGCAGTCCTACACTGTATTAGTAGTTACGTATGAACAGGGGATTCCCCCCACTTTCCTATGTCTGCACTAGCACACAATTGTGTCATTTTCCATGAAGATTGCAGTGTTTGTGCAAAAGCCACAACAAAGAGTAAGTATACAATACCCAGGGCAGTAGCTGGAATATAACAGACAAGGACTGAGGACATTCTTCTAATTCAGGTGATAGATTTCAATCCTCTGCTTCCTTGGAGGATGCTCTCATGCCAGCTAGTTCCTCTGTTCTTAAGAAGTGCAGGGAAAAGTAATCTGCATCTAGCTCTCGTATTGCCCTTAAATTCCGTGTCAGAAGCTTTGTCTCCTGCAAACTCTTGAAGGAGAAGTACTTGATCCTGAAAAAAATAGTTTCAACAGGTTGGATGATTTTTTTTGTTGTTGTTAAAAACAGATTTGGAAAAATTTCCAAACTACTTTGGATTATTTCTGAAGTTTAACAGGCTGATAGCATGGAATAAAAAAGTCACTACATTACATACAGAAGGCATTACAGACGATGCGTTTTAAAGCAGAGGTAGAAGGGCAGCCCATTGCCTATCAGCTAGGCTCTTCTTTTATTAGAGTTAAGGTATTTTTGTAGACAGTGTAACAAAATTCTTCACAGTCCTTCCAAGATAGATCAGTGTCCAATAGCAACGGTTTGATATGCAGCAATACCTGGCCAATAGCTTAATCATTTGTCTTTTAGAATTTTTGCTACAAAATTGGAATATTTGTTTCCTCATTGGGTGGGAAGGGCATGATACAGACTTCCAAGCAAATAGAAAACATTTGCTCAAAACTTAGGTGTTTGTTCCCTCTCTGTTACAGACTATGCTCTCTCCTGGCTTTCCCAAGGCTTCTCTGGCTGGCTGCACCGGCAGGAGCCCAGCTACTGTATCAGACCATTAAGAAGGTAGAAATGATGGTAGTTAGATAGAGAGGAGTGCTTCCGAAGCAATTCCATGACATCTCCATCTGTCTAGGACACCTGCAAGATGATTAGGATGAGTTGGAGCTTTGGACTCCAGCTGGAGTCTTTGAGGCTGCTGGATGTCCAAACAGGAAGATATGTACAAACAAAAAATCCACTCAACACCTTGATAGCTGCACTTGCCTAGACCACCTGGTCACAATAAACCATCTCTTTGTGAGTTCCAGCCTCAAAGTTGATGGATTAATACTTGGGAAGGAAGCCACAGTTGACTGAAGTAGTCCAATTAGTATGAGAAGCAGCAGCCCATCTGCTCACTAACAGGGGCCATGGAAACACATCACTTCTGCATACCTCACTGCCTTCCAGTGAAATCAGTATCTCTGTCCTAATAGTCAGACCATTGCAATCTGCTAGAGTGTTTGTGAAAGAAAAGAGTGTAAGCAATGACTGCAAGCTCATTGCAGTATTTCCACAAAACTAAAATGTGCTATATGGAGAAGGACAATCTTTCCATTTCTGTTACAGACAGAAATATCTCTGCTAGAGCACCACAGTTCCAAATAGAGGCAGAGGAGTTTGAGTGAGAGCATTAGCTGTTCAGCCATATTGTGCAGACTGCCAAGTACAGGTCATCCAGCTTTCCATAGTTAGAATACTCACTAGATGCAAGACAGAAAGGAGTGTAGTTATTCTATACAGAAGGCCTTCAAAATCCAGGTCTCCAAGGGAACCTGAACTGTAACCAGGTTCACAGGCCACTGGTCTTCAGAGAAAGAGAATACAATAATCTTACACCTTAAAATTAAAAAAGAAATATGGCATAAAAGAGTCAGGGCAATTCAGAGCAGCACTGCTGCTCTTGTCAGCTAATCAGCCAAATACTCCAGTTACAGGAATGGCTACAGCACACATACAATTCCTATTTTAATCTGTATACAGTAGTAGAGTTTGGGTTTTTTCAGCCACTGTTGTAATGTATTGATGTTTTACTGATGACATGACTCTGCTGTCCTTGGTCAGACCAAAGGTCCATGCAGCACAGCACATTATCTCTGACAATGATGGTTTAGGGGAAGAATATAAAACCACAGCAAGCCTATTTCATCTCTCCTCTAGCAAACCCTTCAAACTACCTGAGCCAGATGTTGTATCTTCATATTTTACAGCCTCTTCCAGGACTTTCTTTCGTGAACCTACCTTTATAATACAGTATTTAATCCAGCTGAATTTTTGGTATCCACAACATTTTTGAGCAATGAGTCACACAGTTTAATTATAGGACTGGAGAAAAAAAAGACTATTTCTTTTTGATTTTAAATACACTACCAAATATTCTCCCCACTGGGAGAAACATTTCTTAATCCTTCCCTATTCACTGTCTGTTTTCTCCTTATTATTTTACAGACTCCCTATTTCACACCACTTCAGTTATCTCTCCTCCGAGATGAAGACTTCTTGTCTACTTTGTCATTCCTTGTATGGAACAGCTTCAAAAATGCAATAAGCCTTATTGGGCTCCTCATCTATCTTTCTGAGAGGGGAGAGGTGGGCAGAAATGTATCGAACAAGATGTAGACACTGAGCACCAGACTGATATAGTCACAGAATTATCCAAAATAGCTCAGAAGTAATAACCCTTCATACACCCTTTATGTTACATGTACAGATTAGGACTGGTTTCTCCAATGTACAGTGCTTTGCATTTATCAACACCGGGCTTCATTTATCATTTGATACCTTAATCACTTCTTATTTTGAGATCCCAGTACACCTCTTCACAGCCACTTTAATTTTTTACTACCACAAATAATGTCATATTCAGCAAATGCTTCCTCTCTACTGTTACCCTTTCCTGAGACTATTTATGAATAGGTGATGAGATTTGTCTGGGACATGCTAGTTGTCTCCCTCCTCAGTGAAAATTAACTATTTAGTCCTTTTTTGGGATTTATGTCTTTTATCAATCTACAAGTCATGTTTTCTTTTTATCCTTTGACTTCTTAGTTCTTCTAAAAGCTTTCAGTGAGACCCCTCTTCTTGGAAATCCAAGTACAATTCCATACCTTAAGGCATTTTCTAACTATTAGTGTGTTTAGCCATCAGATTTTCTCTTAGATAATTGCACGTGAGACTTACATAGAAGCTAAAGGTTAAAAACACTGACTATGGACATATTTTAAGGAAGGAAGAGGTACTATACCTCATTTTCATTAGCTACAACACTATAGTATCGTGATACATCTACACAAGGCAGACAGAAATAGAAAAAAGCTACTTATTTGGCCACCTTAGAGAAAATACAGCTATTTTTATTGAAAAATAATCTGTAGTGTACCTTAACAATGTTAGGGGTACAAACTTTTTTTCACAGAGGATCATGCTTAAGCTTCCTTAGCATGACATATATTTACCTATAGTGTCAATTAAGACCTGCTGGGATGCTTGAACAGAGAATAATTTATTTCATTGAATGCTTGTGGAGAAACCCTCCCCCAAATAAGATCAGTTTTCCTTCTTTCTTTTCCCTCCCTCTCACCAAATACCCTTTAAACCCTCCCACAACAGGGAAGACAACAATACAGAATTTAAATGGTAGCCATAGCTTCTGGGAACTCTCCAAGCAATACCTCCTTTCACAAGGAAGGAAAATTACACAATAATACAGAAAAATGTGAGAAAGAAATATATCCTCCAGCTCTCTGGAAAAACAAAGTATTTTCCACTTAAAAAGCAAGGAAGACAAACTGTGCACAGCCTTGGGAGAAGGCAAAAAACCCTGCAGGAGCAAAATATATAAGATATGGCAGTCTGCCAAGGAATCAGGACTGGACAATAACACAAGATGGAAATACTATCTAAAACACTCCCATGGCCAATATGAACCAGTTTCTAGACACAGATAAGAGAGTTGGGAGTATTAAGTCTGGCAACACTTCCCTGCTTTGTCATGCCAACAGTATAATGGAAAATGAAACATTGATTGATTGAACTGCACATGACTTGCCATGAGATATGAACTGTATTACTTACAGAATCTTGAATAGATTCTCAGTAGCTCTGTTTTGTAACTAGCTAGTGTTTTATTTTGAACCGCTTTAGAACTATAATGTGCAGATGGAAGTGGATTTTACAGCCCCACTTTGCTTTATTTTGTGTTTCAGACTCTGCTGTGCCATGGCACAATGTGTATCTAGGGGATTGCAAACAAACCAGTGAAAGCCCCATGCAATAAAGTCCACACTTGGCTTTTAATTGTGTAAATGCTTAAAACACTCTGAACACACATCCTGCTCAACACAGCAGTCCTACAGGGCAGGCAGATTTTATTGAGCTGGGCTGTAAGTGGGTCCATAGTCAGGGCTCAGTGATATGCTGCAGGTCCTTATTCTGTTACCATGACTGGTGTCCTCAGATGTTCCTTGGAATTACAGGACAGCACTTTCTCGTGACAAAAATTGCAGTTGCTCTGACACTTGTTGCCAAGGTTGTGAAAGGCAGCAAGTAATTGCTTCCAAAATGCACAGAATCCCAAGAAGTGTGCTGAGTAACACTGCTACTTAAAGCCATTGAATACGTGCAGCTTCCCTGGTAATTATCCAAGATTACCAAGTGAGTTGGCAGTTCCCAACACATTTTTGATATTAAAATGCTGGGAAACTACTTAAATATTGACGCATTCATTATGAAAACATCTTTTCGGCATTTGCTTCCAATTAATCCTTGTGCTTCACCACAATCAGTTTTCCTCATTATATTCAAATGTGATTGCTATGTGAATGACTGAACTTGATTATGGAAATATTGGCTCACATTCCCTAAAACGGGCATTTGTAAGGAGGCTGTCAATTGGAAATATTTGGAAATCTATCAGGAGTTCAAGCACATTTTAAAAGGACATCTGTGTACAAGAAGCAATCAAAGTCAACAGTACTATCATACAGGCAACACTGGATAACGCAGCAGAGGTGCAGTTGGTGAGCATTATGTTGCATTAACAATATATATGGTTCAGCTGTACAATACCATTGCCAGTCCTAGCTGTATAGTTATGAACAGAATGGATATCAAGTAACAAATATGAACTTAAAGCTAAATCATGAGGTTGCGTCACAATCAGCTGGATATCAAACAGGGAGTAATTTGTTTTCAGAAGCCAAAAGGCTAAACACAAGATCTGTTATTAAAGAGCATTTGCAGTACAAAAACAAATGCTTTCCTGGCACAGACACAACAGAAATCATAGCCATGTCTATCATCCAAATGGTTTGTTTTAGAAATGAATTCCATAAATTTTCAAACAGCTGCACAGGACTTAGCTTCACAAATCTATTAAAGTAAATAAAGCATGAACACTGCCCGTCTACTCATCTAGTTGGAGTTTATTTTTTTTAAGCTGCTTGCTGGATTTATTCATATTGCTGTATTTGACTTTTGAGGGAATTGTTCTCATTAAACAGGTGGATTACAAATATTTCATTGTGAAAGGACAGAAGGCTCGGTTCAAGCTTTCTAATACATTTTAGCCAGCATTCATTTCTGATAATCAGCAACATCCTTTAAATTGCAGTCCCAACTAATTTACACATGCCAAGCTGCCCACTGTAACTAAAGAGTTTCAGTAGCAGAGAGTTCATTTTGCCCTGATTAGCTCTCTGATACGCTCCAATACATGGGGCAGAAATTGCCTACCTTAGCCCATGCAACACGGGAGGATATCTGTTCTTCTATTGCAACAACACGATAATTTTCCCAAATATGCTGCTGTTGACTGTAGTGAGAACTCCTTGCTACTGAGGCTAAGTTAATCTATGTGATTAAGCAGCACTAGATAAATCTCAAGACCTGAGAATTCAGGGTTTTTTCTGTTATGGTTTGTGCTGTGCTCAACCTGTGACAGAACAGGGAATGTTGGCTTGTACAGCTGTGAACAACCACCAAAAAACCCCACCCAAACTAAATCAAATAGGGAGAAAACAAACCCATTTTAAATTTGGGGGGTGTGTATTATTATTTTTTATTCTCTCAAAAATCTGCCTATTTGCAATATGCAATATTGTTAGCTTGCAAAAATAGTAACTGAAATCTGACTCGAAAAGGTTTGAAGATTAGTGACTGTCAGGAAACAGACAATGAAATCCAACCACTGAAATTTTAAAGCCATTTTTGCAATGTTGAAAAGTGCAACTATTTTTGACACCAGTTTAAAACGGATCAAGTATTGCAGTTTGCAACTGTGGAATTATTGCAGTCAAAAGCAAAAGCTAAAACCCAGGAAAGACTCATAGGACCTGTTACAGGGTCCTGCTGCAGCCATTTTTGTACACAACGGTCAACACTTTTCATTATTTCTCATAAAACAAGAATTCTACATTCACAATTTTGTTTGCAAATTATAACATCTGAGAGAGCAGACATTCTTCTCATAAAGAAAGCCTAAGTAAGTTAAATTCAAAAGGACAGAAGAAGGAAACTAGACTAATTTGCATATCCCAACCAAACTGTAAGACTTGAAATATCTGAGGTGAATAGAGGTATCACTTCCAGGTGTTCATCTAGCAGATATTATTTTAGAAATGCATATACAAGTGTATGTGCCCTAGCTAGCTGCTCAATGTTGAAGACAACCACAAAACCCCAATGTAGTCTTTGACAGATTGGTACAAACGAGAAAAAGACGACTGTATAAACACAGAGGCCATGTTTGTAGGAACTCATTAATGGCAAATTAAAGCATGAAACATGAGAAGGTGGAACATGCCTGTACTTGTTCCAGCCACCAGTAAAAGTGAGGCTTTACCACTGAATGGTATTTTGTGCAAATCAGGCTGGTTTCTTTCCACTCACAAGCTCCTACTGAATCAATCACCAGGTTGTTCTCAGGATATTTTTGGTTGACTGAGTGTCAGAAATGTTTTTTTAATGGAAGAATGACAGATTAAGAGAGGCAGATGTTCAAGCTTGCATATTAAAATAGGTGTCCCTGTAAGCTGTTTCCCGACATATTTCTATGACCTACAGCCCACTTAGGCAAACAAGAGGGCACACAGGTAGTAAACCTCACCAGTGATCCCAGACTGAACTGTATCTTAATGAATTACGTTCTGAAGGATTTTATTATTTCTCATCAAGACCAAAGGTACTACTTCTGAAAATAAGAAGTTGATGCTTTCTGTCTGATAGCTGCAAACTTCCTATTATGGACAATGTCTTTGGGACTCTGGAATTAATCCCTCTTCCATGCTTGATTTTCTTCCAGTAGAATAACCCTCAATAGAAAATGTACTCAAATGCAAGCAATAACCACTATTCAACACATCCAGGTGCTGTTCCCTCACATCAAGTAGTTTGACCGAGAACCGCATGGTTTATGCAATCAGAGGGGTTTCAGAAATAAGCTGTTTAGCACCACAACATACTTAAGAGTAGACACAGGAGAGCCACTTGCTGAGGTGCCTTTCTAGGTGAAAGGCAGGCTACCAGAGACGCTATCAATGCCAAGAATATATCAAACATGTCAGTGTTTGTGGAGAGGTCTGCCTGGGATTCTTCAGCCCAGATTCTGCCATGAGAATGCTTTGTGGAAACTGAATCTAGCAGATACGTGTTTTCAGGCTGCAAAACAACTGCTAGAAATGAAAAAAAAACAAAAACAAAAAAACCTAAAAAAAATTTAAAAATTGTTTGCTGTCACGGTCAATCTGAGATACAATAAGGAAACAAGGGGCAGCCAATTTGCTAGCACTGACAGGATGAATTGAGAAAGGCAGCCCATGCAACTAGGAAACTAAAAAATCCAAATGTGCAAAGAATATGCTGCACTGCACAACAGATGTAGCAATCACCATCTCCTCAGGGGGGTTGTGTGTGTATGTCAACACAATGAAGACCCTTCCTAGCAGTGAACACTTACAGGCTAATAGCCCCTGTTGTGTAGGAGGGTCCTGAACCCAAGCTGGAAATGATGTTCAGGAGAAATCCTCCTCACAAGAGGTAAATACACCCTTGGGTCATGAACCTTAGTTACAAGTTGCAGGCTACAGTGTTGGGTAATTCACCTCCCAGGAAGACAGCCAGGTTCGTGTAAAGTTGCTGAAACTGAAAAATGGAAGAATGCTGATGGGTGCAGAAAAGCTCACTAGGGGAAGTTAAAAGAATTTATATAGAAGATAGGATGGAAGCTAGAAATAATCAAATAGGAAATAGCAAAGAATAGCAACAGTTCTACATAGGAGAAAGAGTTCTACAGAGAAACAAATTGAAAACAACTTACACATGTATTTCTGCAGCCAGTAAGCAATAAGATGGGGAACTAGACTGCCTACTTGACTAGCTTGCCTACACACTTTTAACTGACAACATTAAATATGGGCATAATGAGCATACAGGATGCCTAGTGGAAAGCAAACAATCAAAGCCACTGTAACATGAAAGTCAAAGCATATATAAAAGATGGAGCAAGCTGTACCAAGCAGTAAGTAGTGTCGTATGTTGAGTAGTTTAAAACTAATCAGCCAAGCCCTCTAGCCAGGTTAATAAGATGCGATCCCATGGAACTGATATTCTGGGCAAAGAGGAGTAATATACTATAGCATTATATTATCAACTATGCAATGACATGGTGACAGGAAATCTTGACTTATACCTAGTGGAGAGTGGTAAACATACTGGGACACATTGCCAGGAATCATCATTTCATGGGCAGTCAGGAAACTCAGAGAGGAGGAAGCAACTCTTGGCTTAGTTGGAAGCACTGCACTGGAACAGGTTTTTCTTTTTTATTTTCTTTTCTATTTTTTTTAAACAAGTAAAATTCTTAAAGGCAGTATGAAGGGTATTCAAAGACAACTTTGTTCACAAATAAATCGTGCCTACTAAAAACTTAAGAGAGAAACCAAAAGAACCTGATGCTGCTAAACAGCAGAGTAAGAGGTTTCATGTCCAGATGAAGAAGCCAGAGAGGATTGTAAACTCTGGCAGGAGTAATATATATGACACAAGAGAAAAAAGTGTTTGAGGAACAACTTTAAAAAGGCATAAAAACACAGAAGAAAGAATCCTGCTGGAAATCTTTAGGACCAAAAAATGATGAAGATCTAAACGAAGTGCTTAGAGAAGATAAAGCCATAGCACAAAAAAATAAATGCATTTCTTGCATGTGTTTGTGGTGGAGGAGGTTGGAAAGACTCCTATGCTGGAATCTCTACAGCGGTATACGAGAGCACCTATCTCAAATCAAAATTAATGACAGAATACAAAGGTTTTCTAATGAGCAAATGAGCAGTATCAGATCACCAGAACCACATGGTAACTGCCAATAGCATAAAGAAACTCAAGACTTAACTACCAATGGTGCTATTCAACTTCTAGCTTAAGTTTACTTTGATACCAAAGAAGATCTGGGCAATCACAGACCAGTAAAGCCAGGCAAATTGGTGGAAATTGTTTTAAAGACTAGAATGAGTGGCCTTATAGACAAATATATTTATTTGCAATGAGAGAAACAGATTTTGTGAAGGAAGTCATGCCTCATTATCTATCAAAATATTTTCTAAAGGCATCCATCAGCAGCTATATTGACAACAGAAATCCAGGCTATATTTATATACTCAAGGGCATTTGACAAGTCCTTAGCCACAAGATCTTAAAGGAACAGCTGATACAGAGTAAGAAAATCTTCAAATGGATAAACAAATGGTTAAAAAGCAGTAAACAGAAGTAAATTTTTAGAGCACAAGGAGGTGATGAAGGCAACGTGATTTAATAGGCAAAACAGATTAGCAGGGAAACAGAGAGGTGACATGGTTCACTTTTATCACCCTCAGGGTCCCAGACAGTCTGACCTCTGTACTTAGCTGTCCAATGCTCAGCGCACACTCTCAGGAAGGAATAGATACACCCGAACAGATAGCTCCCTTCCGTCTCGAAAGGCAGAATCTATGTATATGGAGCTGGCATTTATCAAATGATTTTTTTTTTACAAAAGGTAAAGATTAAATACCTGATGACTAGAGACAAAAGCAACTTTGGAAATCTATTTTTCCATCATAAAGATTGGTCAGGTATTTTCTGTTGAAAAGATTTGGTTTGAGGAACCTGAAATACTAAAGAAAGAGTCAGTTTATATTTCAGTTCAACTGAAATCCTATGCACTTTTATTACAATCAAGAAGAGAGGCACTCCATCCACAAAGAGATGCTCTATATTTAGGCCTGAATGACCTTTCAGTTCTTCCACAGCTAATATTCATACCAACTTTTAAAGAAGTTAGCTTAAGTGGGGAAAACCATCCCTTTTTGATTCTTCTTATTCCCTCTGCACATCCCTTCTCCACCCCAGTTAGCCTTTCTTTCATTATCAAAACTGTGCTTTGTGTATCTCCAAATTTTAGATACCCTTACAACTGCTGGACCAACAGAGACTTATTTTTCTTCAGTCCCCTGGCAGCACTCAGAGCAAAAGCTGAGTAGGTGCAGGAGCAGGTAGAGGACGTAGACGTTGCCTGCTCTGATAGCCTTCGCCACCCACGTGTTACAATCAGGCTGGGCCAGATAGCAGAGGAACGGTTGGTGTCATTCCACCGGCTCTCCTCTGCTATAAAACTGAACTTTATAGCTGTCAGCACTGGGAATGAATGAGGTTATATTCTCCCACCCCTGAACTGGCAATATTCAATTTAACCCCTGTTGCTGAGAAGTCTCAAGCTGCCTCTTCTGAAAAATTTTTTCGGTTGCCATCGGGTCAAACATAGTGGGCCCTAGGAGGAGAATGGTGCTTCCTAGTGCTACTGCTGTAAAACAGTAACTGCTTCCACCTTCTCCTGCAGATCAGTATTACCTAGCTCAGGTGGGTATTTAACTGTTCCTACCATGCACAGTAGCCACACTGGAGAAGAGCATGAAGAATTGGGGCAGAGTGCTATTTTTTTCCATTGAAATTTCATGAGAAATTACTGGAAACAATAGGGTAGGGTCCTCACATAAGGTAACAGATTTTCTATTTCAAAAATAATAGGAGACAACCCCCAAAACCTCTAGCTTACATAAAAATGTTAAAAGATTTGAAATACTGAATATGGAATATTGAAATTAACTGAGTTCTGTTCTCTTTCAAAAAGAGTATTCATCCCACATCAAGAAGATATATATTCCCCTCCGACTTTTCCTTGAAACATTCTATATATGTGAGAGCAAAACAGAAAAAAAATTATTTTCATACATTCTGAGAACCACTACAGTGGGATCTCTCTACTACTATTTGTAGAAGTATCCTAAGTATTCAGGTGATTTATTTTTAGAAAATAAATTTTTTTGAGGTCTTTGATCCTCAAAATGTTATTAATTTTAAGAAAATAAGCTTTCTAAGAATTAAAAGCAGATGTGTTTTAGTCAATATTTCACATACCTTATGGAATTTGCTTGCCTGAAACTTTACTCATGTAAGTCCATCAGTTGGCCCATCCCACGCATCAAACAAAAAGCTGCAGAAAGACAAACAGAAGTGCTCATGAACTGTTATGAAGGATTTTGCTTTCTAAGACTACACAGAAAATACTGATGAATAATAAATTATATTACACCTATTCCAAAGAGATTTTCATGCATTTCTGCCAATGCAAAACAGTTCTATATCCATATGAAATGACAATGAAATTAAAAAAAAGAAAAAGAGAAGTCAAGAACTTCTGCATTAGTATAAGGGAAATAGTCAAGGAAGTGCCTAGTCTACAAACTAAGACAAGAAACTGAATTTACAATATGCATTTTTTTCCACTACACACTTCAGGCCTATCAATATTTGTTTCACATCAGCAAATTAGATATAACACATTCACATTTAAAATAGCATAAAACCACATGTCTGCTCCTTCTTGCTGTTATCTGTCATCTATGTTTTTTATTGATGTACAATAAAAATCAAGTAAATATTATTTTAATTTGGCAGTGGCTGAGATGATGTTTACTGATCATATCAACAAGACCAATAAAATAAAATAAAAATCAGAAGTAATGTTAAGAAATACAAGATAGCTCCTCAGATTGATGTAGTGGTATGGTCTATCTCATTTCTTTAAGTTTTAAACATAGCAAAGTTAATTATGAGAATAATTAGAACAAAATAATTAGATTATCATGTAATTGGTTTTAGGGGAAACAAATCTTTAAAAAATCCTAGAGGCTACAGAAAGGCCCCAGGAGACGCGAGTAGAGCTGTTAGGAGGCCTTAACTATGATGTCAATTTATTTGCGTCCAGCTGTGTTTATTGAACAATGATTAAAAAAGGAAAAATGCCTACAAGATATTTACTGGGTATGTAAATCAATACCCTTCACTACTAGAAAGCTAGCAGTATGTTGGCCATAAACCAGCAGATTCAAGGCATGCTGAACACAGCGGTGATGGGAAGAGAGAGTGGCTTTGTTTTAACAAGCTATACTAGCACCCTAAGCAGTGCACTCAAAACAGTCATGGAAATTATTGATGGGCAGAGGGGAGACAAAGCATTTTGGTATACGTCTGCTGGGAAGAAATGAAGAATACTCTAGTTTCGGCAAACAGCAATAAGAAAGCGTAAAGACAGCAGACACTGCCCTGGAAAGGAGGCAGTGAGGATTAGGATTAGGATTTCACTTATCGACTGCGGCAGTGGTTACCTAAACCAGAGGGTGATAGCATAAGAATCTAATTTCAGCCCCAAGGCAGTTAGGTGTGTGCCATCTAAAGAAGCTGTACTTACATCACTGCCTTTTTAAAAGCTTTAACTCAGCATCACTTGTGCTCAAATCATCTCTGATTTAGAACTGTTTTGGTTTTCAAATAACCCGTATTTCTGTGATATCCCATGTGGAAATTGGAGTTTGGAGTGGAGTTTGCCCTGCTGTGGAATTTCTACAGTGGTAAAAGTCTGCGTAAATCACAGCTGGCCATAGGCTTAATTCATGTGCAACTTGTGAAGTTCTCCAACAGGACAAAGCTACTCAAAGCACTCCTGTAGTTACAGCAGCCCAGGATGACACCACTACCACTAGGCCAGTTACTACACCCATGGAAACAGCTCCTTCTGCTCTAGTAGCTTATGCATCAGCCTCACAATACATTTTCTTCAATATATACTTCTAATAGGTACCTGAAATAACACATCCCTAGCTGCATATCAGCTGTTCAGGAGCCTGGCAGCCGCCAAGGCTGTTTTATCATGGGGAAAGAAGTCTTTTCTTGCAATATACTTTCCACAGCACTGCTTATACTGAGAGTGATAGAGTGGTAAGGACAATCCCTTCTCACTGAAATACTGTGTTTCATTTGATTTAAAACATTTTATATGACAATCTAGTCTGACTGGAGAGGGTAATTACATTTAAGCTATTCATGTCACTTGAATCTGAGCCCCGATTGTTGGACTTTAAATCTATCTCTTAAGCTTGTCCAAACATAGAGCATCTACTCAAGACACCCATGCTTGCAAAGAGTCTGGAGGAAAAACTGATGCCTTCTTTCGTAGAACTGCGTGATATGTATGGATGGTTAATTCAGCGACAGCAATTAAGTTCTTCGTGTGAGTTATTAAGCATTAAGTTTTTTTTGGTTTTTTGTTTTTTTTTAATTTTTCCAATTATTCTCTTATGAGGAAGAAGTACTCCAATGCTGGCATTAACAAAGAAAAATACATCGCTGAAGCTAGCTATGCCACTCGGGAGCTGTCTGCTGTAAAAGAAAAGTTTCAGTCTAGTAAAACAGAAAGGCTGATCTCAGAGTTCCTAAAAGAAATAGACATGC
This sequence comes from Aquila chrysaetos chrysaetos, assembly GCF_900496995.4. Taxonomy (NCBI): domain Eukaryota; kingdom Metazoa; phylum Chordata; class Aves; order Accipitriformes; family Accipitridae; genus Aquila; species Aquila chrysaetos. The sequence goes on from NC_044014.1 coordinate 41,388,201, forward strand.
TCCAGAGGGAGTTATGATTTAATGACAGTTCTGACAGTTTTTATGAGATTGCCTGAAATATCAGAATTTTTGTCAAATATGTCTCTAAAGAATTAGCAAGAAATGACAACTGGGATGGCACCGCAACCTGGGCTTTTCCAAAATGAAAACATTGAATATGAGGAAATACTTTTTGTCACATGAGGCTATAAAAAGTAGTGGAAAACCCATATCTAGAGGCATTTAAAAACTGGTAATGGTTGGCAGCAATCAGATGCACCTAAGTAGAAAACAAGTCAGGATATTAATAGATCAACTCTATTACATCATCTTAAACAAAAAGAGGGTCAAGCGTACAGAGTAGGTGTGCTTTGATTTGAGCAATAACGAAGCAGTTTATAGCTATGCAAATCAAACTACAACGCAGAAGCAATATGATTTATGCATTCTATAACACTATTTATTACCATTACTATACAGCTGTATCAAAGACTGATTTTTAGTTACTGCATCTAAACTACTTCTATCACTCCTTGATTAGGAAAATTCTGTAAGTCTTTAAATTACCTGACCCTTAATCCTGCCTTCGCTCCTGTGTTACACCACCACAAATAACATCACTGAGCAAACTTTTTCACCCAAAGTTCTTAACGGTCCTCTGTAATTTCCATTTCACAGATAGAAGGACCAGAGAAGTGATTTGGTTACTTAACAAGCCAGGAACCAACCACACTGAATTCAGCCTCCTAATGCTGTTTAATACACTACCCATCTGAGCAAACAGCCCTGCAGGGTCAGGACGCAGCCGAGCTAAAAGTCAAAAGGAACATGCCATTTCTTGATAGCAAGTAGATGATGTATTCCCTTCTGCTGCCCTGGCAGGTCACGTTTGGAAAACGAGCATGTGTCTGCATGCAGACAAGCGGAGGATCACACACAGATACCACACTGCTGCACTGCACTTTTAGCAACCTTTTCAGTTTGCCCGTTTTTCCCATAATTATTGAGTCCTCTCCAATGCAGATCTTGTAGGGTATATAGCAAAGCATTATAAGGGATGAAGGCTAGCACATGGTGAAGCCTTAGAGAACTAGTTTCTCAAAGAGAAGAAAACACAACCACCAGCTTAATAGATTCCACTGTGCTAACCTTGTGAATGTTTTTGCTTGACAGGACTGCTTATGGATTAAGAAGAAATTACCCTACTCTGCTATTTCTAATAATCATAATTCCCTTGCTATTCTTAGATAATCTATATATTGAAATCTCCATAAAGAAGACAGTTCATTATTAAATTCTTCACATTTTGAGCATGGTAAATTATCTAGTTGACATTCAAGTTTGGACTGTCTTTTTTTGTGACTGAGTCTGATTGCTCTCGCTCACCAGCATGTTCACATAACGTTATTTTTATTTTTACTGGATAAATTGAATGATTAAGCTCTAAGACATACAGGACGCACCGCAGTCCTTATCATGCTAGAGAGACAGACAACAACAATATCGAGCATGAATACAAGCTACTATTATAAAACACAGTGCCATTTGCACACAATGAATTAGGTTTAGAAAAGATACGCTAAGCGCTAGAGAAAGCAGTTTTTACAGTGTTCATTGTATACTATTTTGATATCTCAAGAAGAGTGGCTAATGCTAAGTGGTATACTTGGCAGCTGTTAAGTCTTGAGGTCATTATGGGATTTCTTGGCACAACTAGATTATTTATTTGATGAAATTTCACTAAGACATTTTTTCTCCGGAATTCATCATTATGTCACTCAGGAAAATATGCTGACATTAATTGGTGTTTACATTAACATTCATCTATTCAGTGCTTCAGTGGCAAATACATTCCTTGTAGAGACATGAAAAACAGAGAAACAACAATCTTGTTCAATCTCTGACTTTCCAACATGAGCCGTCTGATGAATATACTATGTACAGGGAAGGCAAACTAAAAAAAAAAACCCAAGCAATTAGTGGATAAACTCTAATCATACAAATAAGGCTAATTATACAGACGGGAAATCTTTTCAGTTCAGTAAAATCAGACACTAAACATTCCTCCCATTCATAGAAAAAGCCTTCATACCATGCAAACAAGCAAGCACGTGAAAACCAGTGAGCTAATCAAGCTGATTCTTCTATAAAGAACCTCCATGCTCTGTAAAGGAAGAAAAAACATCAATTCTGGTTTTGTACACTGGAGACCCACACGGATGCTACTATAGCTAGGGCCTGTGCTTTGTAATGAAAGACATGGGAGAAGCAGAAAAGAGAGTAATTGCAAATCGATGCTGTACTCTAGATGGAGCGGGCAGAGGCAGCAAAAGCAACCAGCAGGCTTGTTTCAGAGCTGTGCTGGCTGCACAGAACAGGTTATTGCAAGAAGACTGGGAGCAAGCGTGCTCGCCAAGCTACTTCTACCAAAGGCCCCAAAATAAGAGCATATGTTCCTTTATACACGGGGCCTGGATTACAGTAGGGTTCAGCCCTGCACTCTCCACTGGCTGACTGCTCTCAAAAAACAATTCCCCGCAGCATGTCACCATCATCAAGCACCCAGCCTATGCCTTGAGTACTATCATGTATCTTCATCATACAGCTAAGAAAAAAACCTGGCGTCACACAAGAATCATCTCCCTGCACCCATCTGCTGCACTCCCAGAAGGAGGCACCATGCGAGTTTAGAATCTGCAATACTTCCATAAACGGATGGGATGCCAATTTTTGCGTAAGAAGCCAAAGGATTAAGGGACTAAAATTAAACAGTTATTTACTGTGGCAGCACATTCAACATATATATGACCACTTAATTGTTAAACTGAACATTAAATAACAAGATTTGGTAAAGTGCTTTTTACATTGTCGCTTTTTTTTTCATTTGTCAACTTACAGCATGTGTGTGTGTATATGTATTTTAGCACTCACTGTATTTCATTAAATTATTTCTTTGGCTGTGACACCATAGCTGCATGAGTACAGAACAACTGCTGGATAATTAGAGTGAAGGTTGACTGTTTAGAATATTATTCCAATAATTAAGTTTGGATTCTCCAAATTCTACAAAAAATATTTAATACTATTTAAAACCTCTTTCATATAATATTTGCATTCTATGTGCAAGTGCAGAATACTGCCAGTACTTCTGTTATGTAGCTGCCATGTAATAAACTAGAAATGCTGATAACTTCTTCATTACGGCAGTAAAAAAAAAATTGTATGACTTGAACACTTACTATATTTCTAGTGTTTGTATTTATTAAGAAGAAAGCAGACCACTCCCACATAAAAACACCTTAATACTGAGGAAACCTCTTAGCTTTGTAAATTCCAATTCCTGCTTCCACCAAGTTTCAAGGCTTGTTTGATCTGGTATCCTCCAACTTTGGCAAAAGTGCTATAAAGCAGTATAAACAACACTGGAATTCTAGAGAGGACTGCCAGCTGCTGGAGTTATTGAGAGCTGTTACCAAGTTGTGACAAGTAATAGCTGCCACAGGAGGTTATGCAGAGGCACGCTGGAAGTTAGACCACCCTGCATGGAAAACAGTAAGAGGTCTCAAAATAGGACATGAGCACAGTCCAGCACTGGTAAAAATTTGTTTTCATCAGGCAGTCAAATGAGCGGAGTATACACTTACTGCCCAGATTTTCTAAATTTCAGCAGCACATTGCCCCAACTACTCTACCTGGACCAAGTGCTCCTATGCACTTGATGCTTCACCAGATGGACTGGGACAGACAACAACTGATATGCTTGTTTTCCATAACACTATTCCCTTGCCCACAAGCCTGACTGATGGACCAGACGGATTCCACAGGATGTAACAAGCCTTGAAGATTACTCTGAAAATGGACAGCTATTCCTGGATGCTTGTCTGACAACATAAACGTGTACCTAAGATGACATATTACTAGCTACGCAAGAGTCTGAGAGCATGAATCTATGAAAACGGCAACATGCTGACTGTTGGTGAGTGCTACTGCTCTTAGCATGTCATCTTTGGCAAATTCTCCTTACCTACCTTACCACGTGCAAAGCATGAGTAGGAAACCAAAACTATCATCATCTACCCTGGTCCATTCTCATGACTCATTTCATATCCCCTTTTCCTTCAAGCAATTGCAGGACAGGATTAAAACTCTGATGTCAGGCTTCAGTCAGGTCTTAGTAACACTCAACAAAGAAAAAAGTATTGTTTGCAGATGCAAAACCACCTCTCATTTTTTTTTTTTTCCCCAGCATGAAACATGCCAATGAGATACACTGAGGCTGCCCTTCAGAGACACAGCTCAAACATCAATAGCAGAACAGCGCAGACACCCCTCTACTGCCTGTCTGAAGGTACTCAGCAGATTTCTGCACTCTGGATCAAGTCTGCCAGAAATCACTGCCTTATCCTTTTGGGCAGATTCAGATTTCCAGGGAAATCCACATGGAGTCAGGGACTGCTCAGCGTAAGCAAAGGTGACCAAAGTGTTATTTCTATCTCTGTAGGGATTCATCTGATTGTTTATGGAGCTGAAAAGACTAATGGTAAAGGTTTATCTAGCATACAATAGTCAAGAGTAATTCAGAAAACTTTCCACTTGACATAGCAGCAATGACCCAAAACTATAAATGAACCAGCTTTAGAGCTCCTACACAAGGTGAAAAATACACAACACGCTGCACAAGTCAAAATACTGATTCAACATAAATTCACGCTTTAGTTCAAATGTGATAACCTTTTTTTTTTTTTTTTTCCCTGAAGAGTTAGCTTTGTACCATAGAGTTTCTCCCAGATAGTGCCTCATCCAACCTTGCCATTGTATCACTATGCTTGACCCGGTATCATTTGCTGTTCTACAGTTGATGTGAAAACTTAAAACCTGTTTAGACTTCATATAGCACATAGTGATTTGAAAGAACTGGATCACGTGCTGCATGCTATATCAGCTTGGTGTGTTATGCTGTGGGTACCTAGTAAAATAATGGAAGCACAGCCTGCCTCCACTCTTGCAGCTCTTCTGCATTGACTTGGTACTGGAAGAGATGGTTGCTTTCTAATTACAGACACACATCTGTTGATTACGTACAGAACCTTGAACCTGTCTGTAGACTACACCACAGTACTGAGAGAGACAGCTTTGCTTAAACATACTAATAATTTACCAAGTATATTGCAGAGGTGACGAACGGTTTCTTGCAACCTGCTGATGCTTCCTTAGCCACACAATTAGCTCACCCAGCTGCATTTATAGAAAATGATGGGATCCTGCTGGGCACTAGCAAGGAGCTGGCAGAATGTCTGTTCTGTTATGTACTGTTCTTGAGCAGCTTAATTTACAGGGCTGGTTTAGGTCAGTGCTACTTAAGAGACACAAAGGAAACTGTCAACAGCTTTTACCTGGGATTTTGCAAGAACCTGCTTTCACTTAAGAGATTTGCCTTCTATTGGTTATAATGATATCCTCCCCTACCCTCCCATTTCCTCGCACCAGCCTCTATCTGCTACTTGCTTATGATGATAAATATTCACAAACCTAGGAACATGAAGTGACTGATTTTTTTATTAGATTGCAACCTGCATACCTAAACTATATCCTTATGCATAACTTTCTGTTGGCACCTCGGAGTGCACTTACTTTAACAGGAATGTAAATGCCTTTTTGATGACCAGGTAATTTAAAAACTACAAGGAGGTATACAATACATTATGCCACACACACCCCCACCCCCCACCCCCAACCACCAAACAAAAAAACCTGGACATTATCAGTCTGGTGTAAGCAAAGACTTCTGCAGCTGGATTTTAATTGAAAGTTTTTAAAAGGTTAACTGTCAGCCTGAGCTGTAAATAACAGAAACAAAACAAGATGTTCATGTAGCAAACATCTGATTTATTTACAACAAATAAAGGACTACATCCAGCTGAAATAATCTTCCTTCCTTCAGTAATCTTGGTAAACATGTTTTCAAGAGTTTATTTTTTTTTCTTGGAATGGAAACATCTGAAAATTGTTGTGAAAAAGAGATACCTGGTAGAACCAGCTGCCAGGGTGTCAATGGTGAGGGCGCTAAGACTGCATCTGAGAGAACAGCCTAGCAGAAACTTGATTTTGCCTCTCCTTTTCCCAAGAGAATTCTGTAGCCTCTAAGGTGAACCAGCTGGTATGGGTTTTCAATTGCACATACACAGACTTAGTGCACTCCACTACATAAAGTAAATACTGTAGGATACAGTAGAGCAAACTTCTAAGACCTCAATCTAATTATGCCACAGTGCTGGTCCCAGAAAGGGAAGGATGGGAAGGGAAGAAGTAAAGATCAAATGTTTTCAGTGCTCTTGGGGGGTGCAGGGAGTGGTGGTGCAGGCAAAATCTTAGCAGTACACACAAGATTGCATTCACAACAAACTGCTGCATTCAACACTTTCATGGACATGTGTGTATCTGGGGTTAAGCCCTACATATCAGTGCAAAGTACCTAATCAACCATGTATATCCTCTTGCAAGGCAATCAGGAAGGCAAATTCTGTCATGAGGATGGTCCTCAGGAATAAAAATGGAAATAGCTATATCCTAATAGCCCGTTCTCCACCCTTTATTCCTCAGAACTGCCCTCACAAGCTGAATACCAACACAGTAAGATTGGCAGGAGATGCTTTTTTTGTCTTGTGCAGTCTAGCAAAAGAGGGGAGGAATTTATCTCTGCATCCAAAGCAACAGGCCAGATACTTCTGGCAGAAGACGGCCAGGCAGTCACAGGCTGCTATGAATATCCCCATCACTAATCTGATTGAAATGAGAATGCTGTAAAAAGAAAAGAGAGAAAACTGTTGTGTGCTATACAGCATAGAGCTGAATGAAGATTGGCCATCTGTTTGTACTGGATATTTCCCACCGGTTTAGAGACAAGCTACTCACTGGCAATATGTTCAACAATTCAAGAAGTCCCATAAACACTCTTCCTTTATGACTCCAGTGAAGAGAGCAAGAGCACCATTTTCTATCCCTGGAAGGAGCGAAAGGTGCTGGGATGCTGATGGCAATGGTCAAACATGTCCAGATTCAAGGTTCCTACAGAAGCTTTGCCATTCCTCAATGTAAGCAAGAGCACGTGGGATGGTTCACTGGGGAATTCCTAGGATCCCTACAAGCTGCAACTCCAACTCTTAAACAAAAAAATAAAGGTACTGCATCTAGCATAGCATTTGTGAAGAAGGAAAACAATGCTGCTTAGTTGATGTAAAATTGTTTCAGCTTTCTATGTGTCTTCCAACCTTTAGCAGTAGGACAAGAGAACAACAGTGGGACCAGAATAAAGTGCGCTCTCTGAAGTATCTGTTCAACACAGGGAGTTGGTGCCTCTATCTGTAGAATACATATTTATAAATTACAGTGATTACCTGGCAGCAGTTTGGCTTGAATTTTGCTTAGTCTATTGGACATGCTGCACTTCTTTCTGTTTCAAACTACTGTTTTGTAATTTGCATAGAACTTTTATAGTCTTTGGGTCTGAAATCTAATTTTTGTTCCAGACCTGTATGGCATCTACAACAGCAGCCTGATCAGTAGCCTAAACAGTAATATAACAGTAGTATCATCCTCTGTTTTCTGATAGCAAATACGTGAGCATTGCCTACGAGACGAGATTCCACAGTGGGTTTTCATTTTGATTTGTACCTCAAAAGAGAGGAAAGCTGGCTGGATTTCAGGCCCATCCTAATACTATGATAAAAAAGGCACAGAAGGGAGACCATATTTAAGGTTCTTCTCATTTAGTGAAACTGAACAGAACATGCTGACTTAAGAATTACAATCATCCAACAGTTAGATTTTTTTCCTTATACATCAGCTTCTTAGGCAGAAATAAGATGTTAAAAGAGGTCAGTGAAAGCATCATTTGAAAGTTTTCACTAGAGAAAATAATAAAGTAGAAAAGTCATAGCAAAGGCTAGCATTTTTTATTTCTGATGTTGCTTTAAAAAGGTTTTTTTGTCCTGTAGACATGCAGTGCAAAAGTTTGCAAAAGAACTTCCATCCTCCTGCTCTTTTGAAGCAGCCTCTGATACAATACTTGAGATGTGGATGAGGATGTAAAAAGTGCATTTGATCAGCACTGTAACTGCTGGTGTGACCTTATTTGATCAGAGAGTCTTTAGGGGTTTAAAATTCCTTAAAACCACCACAAAGAGATTTCTGTGACTCTTCTAAAACAGCAGTGACATACTGCATATCGTAACAAATGTATCAAAAGAATTTGAGAGAAAAAGTAGTTAACGAAAAAGACATGAAGTCACACTATTGCTAAACCAGTAAAGTATATTTCAAGGCAATTTGCTGAAGGCAGGCAGAGATATGATATACTTTTCTTTTTGGCTGTACTTTATCTGGGGAAATAAGGGCAACTTCAAATTTCTTTTGGGGGAAATAGGTGGTGTTGACACTACAAGTATCTTAATTACTTGTTTTTACTAAAAACATAGAGAGCTTTTTAGATGCTCTATTATTACTCTAATTTTATCTAGAAAAGCCAACTACGAATAGGAAGATAGGTCTTGACCAGGACTATAGTATTTTTTTAATATATATATAGTTTTGTTTAAACAACAGCCATTCCTGAACCTGCTTTTGGTTTTTGAACTAAATACCTGAAGATTTTATAGTGCTCATCAAGATGAGGCTTGAGAGTTTGCCTTGATTTTCCTAAATTTTCATTTCTCAAACTTCCCTTTACCTTTTCATTTTTTCAAAAACACACTCTACACATAGAGATAGCCGGAAATATATGTAAACATTGGTCCTTCTCATTTTCAGGGATAAAATTCCAGAAAAAAGGCTCAGTTGGAAGCTTTTTCCTGGGCTTTCCAGATAGTGCCTCAGGATTCATGCTCTTCAGGAACAGCATAATGAAGTGAAATTAGCAGGCTACGTACTGTTTTATAAACCAGCTTCTCAGTCCCCATTAGAATCTGTGTGTTGCTGAAGGAAACCATTTATACTCATAAGAGCTATTTCATACTGCCGGGAGACCAACTACCCACACAGCCCATTTTACATCTAATCATGGAAATACATACAGAAGAGTTTGGTTCTGCCAGAGACCCAGAGCTTTGCAACAACCAATTCAGAATCTGTTCACGCAACTAAAGCAACTTTCAAACTACTTGCAACAAAAGCCCAGAATATTATTTTTACAAGTATGATTATACATTGATACCTGTTTGCAAATCCACATAAGAGGTAGATCCATAATCAAAACCTGACAAAATAAGTAGGCTGTTAAAGTAATTTCTATCTAAAGGCATTTTAAACTAAATCAAATGCTTTTGCAGTTTGGAGTGCCAAATAACTGCAAGAAGAGTGTCACTGGAAAGACATTTCTTCTTTTTCTATCATTTGTGCTGTTCAGAAGTACATACATTTGGACGAGTTATTTCAGGAAACCTCTCTTCCAAATTGTGTATCAAGAACTAATGCATGCTCATTTGTGAGTTCTGTGCAGTTTGCCTGGAATACTAGAGATACTCAGGTCAATCTAATAGCCTTATAATTGATGAATATATTTTGTCCAAAAAATTAGAACACCGCTTTTTATACAGGAATCTGAAGATTTTCATAATTTCCTTTTTTTTTTCCTTCCAAGCACTATCCAGTTTGGTCTTCAAAAAATATGGGTTCATAGGAGTCTGAATCATATTTGATAAGCTAGACAGACTTGCAGGTTCTTCCACTTGTCTATGATAATTTTATTGGAGCTTATGAACCCAGTTCACAACACATTTTTACATCAGAAGTAGAGACTGTTTAAAAGCAGTATTCCCCTTAAGTTTGATAAGCTCTTTAATAGCATATTAATTCTTTTAGACTTCCTGGGGTTTTTTTACTGAACCTATCCCTAACCAAACATCCCTCCTTCAATGTTTGTTTTTTTCAATTCTCTACTATTGTTGTGCAAGGATTCCCTTTCAATATATTCCATTTGGCATTCAACCACATGCAATAACGACCTATCCTTGGTCACCTCTACACCACCTCATGGTCCTCTTCTGACATTCTGGTCTTCCTCTTGTATTTTTCACCCTACCTCTCCAGAAAGTGCAAATTCAAACATTACACTTTTTTTCAGCTTCATCATGGGTTCGGAGTATTATCCTTTATGATCTGCGTCTGTTATTTATCTTGTATTTTTATGTCATGAAGCTTTGTTCAGCAAAAAAACTTTTATCTCAACGATCTTATTTGATGATTAGCGCTTTTATCTGTATGTCTTAAATGCTTCCATTATCTCTGAAAACAATTTACAGTACTATAAAACTTGTGCATTTTACAATTCATATAGAATATCTTTTGTTCTACCTCTCAATTTTTATATGTTTTTATGTGATTAACATTTACATATAATATACATCCTTCTCATGCTGCAATAGCTGGTTCTTCTAACATCTTTATACCTACTGCAACTCTTACCCTTTTTGTTGTTGTTTCTTAGTAACCCACTAGTAAAACAGATGTAGGCTATTTACATACAGGGGAAGAAAATCTTGGTGCTACAACTCTGCATTTGTAATACTGTGAACAGCTTTCATAGTTTATTCTGCACGTTTATCAACACAGTTCTCTAATTGTCATTACTTGGAAGGTATATATGGTGATGAGTGGTTATATGCAATACCTTATGATTTCTATCTATCTTTTTAAGTTATGATTTAAAAGTCTTATATTCCTTAAACATGCAGTTAAATGCTATATAAATTTGATATTGCACTCTGGTAATTAACTTCAACATTGCTGTTGACTTCACTCAGCAAAATGTGAGGCTCCAGGGAGAAAGATTTCTGCTCATGAGCACTTCAAAGCATAGGTATCACTCTGGAGTGTTTTTTCTTCAGTATAGAAGCATAAAGACTGATCATATCCCATGTCCATAGTAGCAATTACTGTCTCTAGTGTGTGTTTTTAAAAACATGCATAGAAGTCTCCTTAATTTCCATTTTCAACAACACTTACAGGTTTACAGTTAAAAGATTTTTTTTGCCACTTGAGTGTACATTTTCACCAGCAAAAGCTGAAAAATGTTGGCTAGTTAAGTTAGCTCAATCACAACTGGAAACAGGTCCTGGCTTCCTCTTTGGGTGGGTTTTTTTTTGCCAATCTCCCTCCAACAAAAAAAACAAAACAAAACAAAACAAAAAAAATCACAACCACAGAGAAAACATACTAAAATGCTAAAAATACAGTACAATATAAATTGCATCCATAATTTTTTCTGTTCTTCCCTTGTGTGCCTCACAAACATTTCCAGCAGAATAGCCTATGAGACACTCTTATTCCACAGTAGGAAAGAAACTATTTGTTTTTCTATATGACGAGTAACAGAAAGGCTAAATCATTGCAGTATCCATGTCTTGCCAGCAAGCCACGATGTCCATTTTGTATCAGTCTTTGAATAATTATGACTAAACACAGCTGAACTGAATTCCACCCTCTCTGCCTCTCTTCCTATCCCAGATTCCGTCATATTCAGATCCTGGCCTCAGTTGTGTGTCTAAATCTTTCTACATCGTTTTCCTGTGTCTTTTCCTGAAAGTTATATGCCAGTGCAAAGTTCCCATAGATATTACACCATTTATCCTCCCCTTTGCATCACCTCTTTTGAGATGATTATTTACTTTTCAGTTTCTGGAAGAATTGCATTGTAGTGTTAATTTCTGGGATAAAACAACTGTCTCTATGAATCAATGCCATAAGACAGCCTTATGACCTTCATTCCAGGGCCACCTCCTTTGGAAAAAAATTTATCCCAGTGCCTGTAATATTTTTACCATATGCCTGACACAAGATCATGGTGTAAAGTAGGATGCAGAAAGCGCAGATAAAATTAAAAAAAAAAAAAATAAAAACAACACCACCAAACAAACCACCCAAACCAAACCCAAAACCAATCTGAATTACCTTAAAACCTCCGAGAAGCTGGTCTGATGGTATTATTTAACTGCAGGTCTCAATGCATTTTAAAAAGATAAGGTATTTTTATTGAGATAGCTGCAGTATAAGGATTCCTAGAAAATCACCTCTGTGGGCCAAGACTTGGTCACCTCACTCCGCCGGCACGTACAAGTAGACCCAAAACCTCTAAGACTCGACGCCAAGCCTCACTTCCAGGGCGCACTGCTGCTCTAGAGAGAGGTCAGCTCACACTTACAGGAGAATAGTATAATCTTTCACAGATGAGGAAAAAATTACAAACAGGCATATATACTAAGGCACATTTTTGGAACATTAACACTCTAATTTTTACATTTTCCAGTTTTAAAACTCAAGACTAGCAATTTAGAAACGTGCAGACAGGAAACATTCCACTTTGACTTATTCTTAAGTGCCAGGCTGACAGAGGGAGATGCAGTGTAGAGGAATGACATGGAAAAGCTCTTGGAGGCAAATGCATTGTCCTCAAAGATCCATGTAAAGAGATGCAGAAGAGAAGATGGAGTGTCAGAGCCCTCGTCAGCATTTGGGTAATTTTCTCCATTGACTTGAGTATATTTCCAGATTCTCTATCCAAAAGCACTCACCAGAAAGCAGGGAAAAAGAAAGCTTTTTTATTTTTAAAGCAGAATTTTCTACTGTAAACAAGCCTAGTTCTTTATACTGAGTTCAATTTCATTCCCGTGTTAGCATTTAGACAGAGAAACATTGCCTCCATTAGGGTTTTGGGTAGTTTACTTTCCAGCCCATTTGGCCATCAATTAAAATTAAACTGCCAGGTTGTGTTGCTCTATATGGTAAAAAGTCCCTTCAAAAACTGACTCCAGTCTTCCTTGTAATCCTCAAACATGTACATAAAGATAAAATCATTGAAGTGTTTGCAAATCAGATGATAGCTTGAAAATCTGAAAAGCAATTTATGTTGCTGTCTACAAGGACGGAGAAACAGCAGAATTGCTACAATCCCAAATAGCACTAGAATAAAATGAATCAAAAAGTACTCAATTATTTTTAGTTTATATAAAGGTGGAGCTGAACAACAAAGGAAAAATGCTACAAGGAACTGCGAAGTGGGATGGAAAAGGGATAACCCAAACCCAGCAAGTTTTCCATAACAGTCACAGAAACAGAAAATCAGGAAAACAGTTGAGTTTGGGTTTTTTTTCATGTTCTTTTCATTTTTGAGTGGGAGATAAAGAAACTTTTTTTTTTTCATTCATAATTTTTGTTAATAATATATTGAAAGCCATAGGAGAACAAAGAGGACATCTGATTCAAGTCAGCAAGGAAGCTAGATTTCCTGAAAGAAAAAATTATTAAATGGAAAATCATAATGAGAAAAAAATGTAGAAAGATCCTCTTCCCTCTGCAAGACCCTGTGTTTTCTGTAGGCTCAAATTAGAAAAGAGTGCACCTAGTTCTGGGAGCACTGGAAGATTTAGTCTTACCATTAAAATTACCATGAGAAGAGAGTTCATCTTTAGAGCAGAAATACTTTGAAGTCCAGCTTTAATGCTCAATATTTTTCTAAGAAAAAAGTGTTTGTTACACAGCATTATGAAATTAAGAAATATGTACACCTCTCAACAGGTGAACGAGTTGCTCAGGTGTAAGCAGATGAGGTCACAGGCATACAGATATGATGTACGAGGTATTTGAGTGAAGTTATCAGTTATGAACTGAATCTCAGACCTGATAATCAGGTGAAACTCCCATTAGCTTCGGTGATAGTTTTGCCCTGGTGAGGTTGAATAATGACTGCCAGTTTTGGCGCAATTCTTTATACTTGCTAGATATCCTCAATAGCCCTGACAGTAGATATGCAAGCAACGTTGAGAAACAATTTATCATCTGCCAATCTAGCTATCAAATCTCTCTCTTTGCCCCTGGCAATGTCTACTTACACAGATCTGTTTCATATCAAAAGCTGAAAGTATGGGAGCAAATATAAATATATTAAATGTAGTAAGAAAAAACCTGGGACTGAAATAGCAAGGACATGCTTCCGTATCATAACCAACACATTAGAGACTTAGACATGCCTTTTCATTTATAGAGCTGCACAGTATTTGTTCTGTTGCAGATTTCAAGAATTTTAATTCATCTTATTACAGATCAGCTATGACACTACTGCCATTAAAAACTCACAGCTGGCTACAGTTAGTAAAGGAGTACAGAGTCCAAACCTCCTTTCTTATCACGGAAATATCAGAAATACTACATCTAGCTCTAAATATCCCAGGCACCGTTAAGAAGTGACTAAAAGCAATTAGCATTTAATTATGAAATCAGCATTAAAAAGCATAATTGTTCTCTTCTGGATATTATCAGAAATACAGATCTGTAATACTGTGCAAAAATGATTGGCAGTAGTTCCTTGGTTTTAGAAAGCAGCAGGATAGCATGTATCTCTCTTCCCTACAGCAACACAGCCTCTTTTGTATTCAAAACTGAAAACATGCCTTTGAATATGGGGTACCAGTCTGCATCCTCAAGTTAAATCCACACATATAAATGGAAAAAACCAACAGCCTGAGTCACAACCTGATGGGTGCGACAAGCACGGAAACCTAGCCGATCTTTCACAATCACATGTAGTCTCTCCTCTCCTAGAGACATATTTGAAACTATACGGGTAAGATGTACACTTTCTGTTTCTATTGTTCCTGAAATGCAGAAGTCTGCATTATACAGAAAGTATGAATAGACTGTTACAGTACTTCGGCTCAAAAATAAATTAACAGCTCTGCACCCTTGGTTTTCTGTCTCCAAGGTTACCACTCGTGTTTTTCAGGAATGCTAATGTTTACTTCCTTCATTTCCTTCTTGTTTACTTGCTTTGCATACATAAAAATAGGGATATTAAAAAAATATGCATTACAGATAGTTGCCATTTACAAATGAGGACAGAACGTTAGGTGCCAGTGATGAATTTGCCAAGTATGTTCCTTCTCAGCACAATCTGTGAAAAGGGCTCAGAAAGCTACATGGCACACGGCAGCTGATGTTTATGGCTCTAATTAAAGTCCTGGATCACAAAACCCTGCCAATGCCAGTTTTTCACACACAACCTGGAAGAACAAAAGTAGCAAGAAATGTTTGGGGAAAGCAAAAAGGCAAAGAAGATTCCCGTGACTAGAAACATATAAAATCCACAAATAAAACTGTGCCACAAATAACAACATTTAGCATGAAGTGAGCTATAGGGAAGCCCCTAATTTTGGAAGCTCCACAGGGCCAAGCCTGTCTTTCTGATAGGCTTGTAGAGTGTCTTGCAAAGGATCTTAGTCTCAGGACTGAAGCTATTTGGAGCCATCAAAAAGAGGCACGAGCTGCTATAAGAATTTGGAACATTATAAAAGAAAGGTTGTATTTACACTGATAGTATTAAATAAGGCTTCCAAAACTCTGTTATCTTCCTTCTGACTGGAGAAAAACCCCACTTTGGTAATATAAATCCATTAGATCCCTAGAGATCTTTTTGCAGGAGTAGCTTTAATGTTTTTGAACCAGACAGACATGCATTTACTTTGCCTGTGTTTTAGGCCAAAACTGCAACTAAGATGACCTGCAATTCCATTGAATTCAACTGAACTACAGTATTTTTAAACACACCTGCTGAGAGTCTAGCCATTTGGCATGCGGAACAAAGACCACACAAAGGAGACATGTTTCGAATCTCAAGATACACCCATCCATTCTAGAGAGCATCCTTTAGGACAACACGAGCATTTCAAATAGTAGATGGCAGATTCAAGAGGGTGGTTTGCAAAAACACTATAAATATCAAATCTGTTGTCTATATGAATAATTTCTTATCTATCAGAACTACGAAGTGGAGAAACCATGAACAAATGTTTCAACAGATAAGTACAAACGTATTTTTATAACATATGACTCATAAAATGGTATAAATACTCTTGAAAACATTGTGATTTGAAGTGAGGACACTTAAGAAAGAAAAAAGGTATTGGTTAAGGAACAAAATATGACTCAGAGGAGATTGGTGGGAAGAAAGACTGGAAGGAAAAGGCAGACTACAATCATCAATTTCCCAAGTGCACTGAAAAAGACAGGAGGTAACTAAAGAGAAATTTCGTGCTAAACAGAACTTGGTTTACTCTTCTTTTTCCTAATATATAACCTAACCCTTTGCTTTGCTGGATCCCATCTGTTCTCATCTTTGAGAGTACTCTCAGGTGACTTTGAGGAGCCATAAAGCGGGTAAATAAACCAACACAAAAAATGTGCACATCCTCTTCAGGTACATGCCACTTTGGGCAGACTAACTAGTCCTGGGAATTTGGATGTATTTTCCACCAAACTGAAGTGTTACAAGGACTAGCACACACCAGGTCTCCAGATGAGTTGTTTCCCATATGTAAGGCAGAACCCTTCTGACGGGGGAAAGCCAGCAGGGGAACAGCTTGTCACCACCAGCGATTCTGAATTGTCATACCCTGTAATGGCAGGTCTAACTGACCTCCCATCTCTTCAAAGAAAGGAAAGGTGTTACCAGGCTGAAAGCTCATGTTTGTCATAATCCTCATTCTGAAGATCACGAGGTAAATGTTGTGGAAACTTCCCTTTACCTACTGGAAAATATTTTTCAGAATCCAATACCATAAATTCTATATATGCTATCAATTACATCAAGCACCAGAAAAAAAAAAAAAAACAAACCTTTGCACAAAGGTGCAGGAGATAGGAAATCTGACATAGCTATTCTTTAAAAGAAAGAAAAATGACACATGAAGATGGAGAAGCCAGGGGAAAGATGATGGAGGAATTCCATTTTTCTAAAAGTACAGGGGAAGTCTCTGGGTGTAGTACATTTTTCACTCAGCACCAAAAAATAAGTCTGAAGGCATATGCAGAAGACATAATATCCATAGTCTGTACATGGAAAACAGATGTACAACAATAGTGCTAAGCCTTCATCTTAAAGTACTCTATCGCAGTTGATCCACAATATTTAAGTTAAGCAGGTTTTCTTCATAATTCTTCTATTCCTACCATGTACATCAGTTATTGCAGATATTTGTTACCATAGTAATAAATCAGGCTGCAGAAGTTTAACTCAAACGCTATCAAACAGTACTGTAACTAAAAAAGCAAAAATTCAGGTAGTTATTTTTTGTTGAGTATTTACTAACATTTATGTTATGTTTTTGTAAGTATTTATTCACAAGAATATCTGGGAAAACCAAAGGTTTTTCAAATCAACATGCATATTTAATTCAAAGGTAGTAGCACAATCATTTTTAAAATGCTTGGGTCTGTCTCAGAAAGGCAAATAAAGCGCCTATTCTGCTCTGAGCATCCCCAAGTGTTTTTGATTAACTTAAACATGCTTAAAAAAATACATATACACTCACATGCTTCACTGACTGGGAATCAGGGGTAACTTTGATTTCAAAGGGAAAGGAAAGAATATATCATCTTTCAATCTGGAGGAAAGATTTAACATTTTAAGTTTGGTGTACAAAGCTTTTTTTTTTTTTTTAATAATTTGTGGTTCTCTCTCGAATATAAAAGTCATCTGTTTCTATAGGTCTGGAATGCACCTTAATCTTTCAGCTTTTTTCACAATAATTGCGTTTTGTGCTAAGCTTTACTGTTTTCTCCCCTCCCTTTCTAAAGTCTCACATGCTACGGTATATACATCCAGGGCTAATAAAGTACTCACTGATACCCAGAGGATACACCGGCAGGTAAGTATAACAGCAGCCCTATTAAAATGCCTCTACTTGATATGAAATTGCTTTACAAAAATTTCAATTCTGGAAAATTAAATGAAAAATAGAAGAAAACTAAGCAGATGACCAATATACCTGAGAAGTACCTAATACCTTTCACATTGATTTTATCATATTATTTTGGCAACTGCATGTGCTCTGTGAATCTAAGATACTGACAAAATATCTCCTTCATCACAGAAAGATCACAAAACAGAACCAGGGCGCTTCATGTCATTTTAGGAGGCAGAGTTGTCATGAACATTTGTATAAAACTCTTTCAGTGTGGAAATTGCTGTATTCTAGGATATTTGATCATCTTTAAAAAAAAAAAAAAAGAAAAAAGAATAACTGTAGTTTTGTCTGACTGATGTCTCAGGTTAAGGAAAAAGCTGAACTGAGTTTCTTGGGATTCAGCATTGCTTCTCACCAACATGGTGGCGTATATCTCAGTTATAAGAAATTCTCACAATCGTCTCCTCATGCATTTCTCCTCCCCCAAGGGGAACCTCAATAATCCATGGCTGATTCACCCAAATCGACAAACTCACTGTAATTATTGGTATTTCTATGTTTGATGTTACCAGAGGCTGAAAAAATAAGCTATAATGGAATGATACTACAGAGCAGAATCTATATTTTATGCTGTTGGCATGCTTAGAATTTAGCAGTTTCTTCTATTTACTCATTTATCGTGAATTCATGTTACATAGAATGTAATTTCTATTTCTCATCAATTGGATTCCCTTAATACTGCACTGTTTTATTTGAAATTACATATGGTTACGAAAAATCTAGATGAGTGCGTAAGATAGGTTACTTACTTTCCATCAGT
Source organism: Aquila chrysaetos chrysaetos (assembly GCF_900496995.4). Taxonomy (NCBI): domain Eukaryota; kingdom Metazoa; phylum Chordata; class Aves; order Accipitriformes; family Accipitridae; genus Aquila; species Aquila chrysaetos. Next base: position 41,406,729 of record NC_044014.1, read on the forward strand.
ATGCATGACTTTCTTACATACACTCACACACTCTTAAATTTCCAATTATCCAAAGCAAAACTTTATACAAAGTATACTCTAAAAACAGTAGGGACAGATTTTTCACTCTCAGGAAAGCCAATTTCAAATGAGAATCATAAATACAGAACAAAGAATTCCAAATAGCAAAATCTCTCCCTACACAAAGCAATGTTACTTCACCATGTTCTTATTATGTTTAGATACCTAGAGATACTCATTGTGCTTTATGAGTATGCCCTCAAAAATGTTCATTATGCATGAGACTGACTTTAGGAAGACGGGTTCACATATACAGTAAGCAACCGCTTCTGTTACTGGCTTATCTTTGAATAGCTGTTTAATAATTTAACTCTTTAACTTTTGCAATCACGCAGCTCATAATTCACTTCAAAATTTTACGCATCAGAAATTTCTTCTTGTCTCTTGCTTAGCTCAAAAACAATGTCCTTGCATGATAGAACAGGGTGCCTTCCTACATTAGTTTAGGGACACATTCACAACCAGGGGAAATCAGTCTTCCGAAACAGAGAATATATCACTGTCATCACTTCTCCTAGAGATGTTAAGTGTAGATTTTAAAATGCAATGACTAAGAAATTTTCCCAAACTCATTGTGCCAGGCTTTAGTCTCCCTCAAACACAAAAGCCTATGCCTTTTTCCCCCCACTTCCATTTTAATTTTTTTTTTTTAAAGCCATGAAATTACAGCTGTAAATACTAGTTTTTCATACAGGTAATTGTTACATCCTACAGCATGTTAGGAAATGATTGCACTGAATTATAAAAAAAGTGAGACAAAAAGGTGAAAAAGAAACTGGAACAACTATTTTCATTACATTCAGAATTCATTTTAAAACATGGAAATAACCTTATTAAAACTGTAACTAGCATAAAGAAAGTAATTTTTCTTCTGCTTTCACAATGCTTGGCATAAATCTATTAAAATGCCCAAAACTACATCAATAAACTGTTGACGTTATTAAATTAAATAATTCAGTGTCAGGAAACAAAGTAAAATTCAAAACCAGACATCAAACTAACTATGCAAATAATTTATCCATGCAAATAATAGATGCTTTAGGTTTTTGCCCAAACTAAAAAAAAAAGTTTACAATAAAGTAAAAGCTTTTGTTACCTGTTTTACTGAGAAAAACAAACTCTTCCTGAGTCATATAAAACATCTTTAATAAAAAGAGACTGGAATTAGAGGGCTAACCCTGGCTGGAGGCGATTGATACGGTTGCTATTTCAGGGTGTGCACCCAAGATATGAGCTACAGAGCTTAGGTGTCCTCTGCTGCCCAAAAACCTTCAGACTCACGCTTGTCCGGCCTCCGGGCATGGGCTGGGTGTGCCGGTGTATAAGGGCAAGGGGATCTCAAGGAAATGGCAATCACAGGACCACACTGTCTCTCACAACAGCATCCTCACTATCCCCAGCCTACAGAGCTGTTCTTTGTCCGTCTCATTCATGAAATTATTGCTGCAGTAAACACATGTATTGCTACAGAAAAATGCCTGGGGCTACAATACCGTTTCTGCTGTGGGGCCAAATAGCTTGTTCTCCCATGTGTTGCAGGAGGAATGCCTTTCAGTTATGCAAGACTATCACTGTCGGGACCCATACAGCATTCAGTCACACTCTTAACATTCAACAGAGCTTTGCTAGACAGCTAGATGCTGAACTGGTCCCATAGTTCGTAAAAACTAAGTCGGTTACAGTTCATTATTAACTAACACAATTATAACTCATTATTTTCAAATACTGCACCCTTAGAGCCACATCATTTGGTAAAGCTGAAGTTTTCCAGTCTTTGTACTAATGGCAAAAATTTTAATATATGTAAAATAAAATATACTTCTTTTCTTAAGTCAGGAAACTGTTGGCCTTTACTGTTAAAAGTTAATCTGATACAGTTAACAAATCTGGATTCAACCAAGTAGAAGGACTAATTCTACCCAGATCTATTTCTAATAAGATTATCAGTGCCCCACCTCCATCCAGTACCTATACTGAAGATGTTTGAACTCCCAGTAAGTTGAGTGGCACCCCCTTGGGAGGCAGGACAGAAACCAGGGTGCACAATATCTGGGCTTTTCTGAGTTCATATTCACAACCTGAATAGCGAAGGGAATAACCAAGTGATACAGAAATTTCTCAGGATGCACTAAATCCTCTTCAGGCTAGAGAGGAAGGCAAAAGACCAAAACCTATTTTGACACCACACAAAGCTACTTATTGGTCACCTAAGGGGGAAAAAAAAAAAAAAAGCAGCTAAATTTACAAGCTCCAGCCCTCAGTCTCACTGCTCTAATTACCAGATAGTGCTTCTTGCCCACCAAGTTCTTTGTGTGAGAGCCAGCACCATATCCAAATGTCTGGGCATTTATAGGAGGCCACGACTGCCTAACGTGAGCAGACTAGATCAGATCAAAGGTCTGTACAGCCTCTACCAGCATTTGATGCCAACTGTGGGCTAGAAGAAAAAACCCTGGAATTTTCATGCATAGGCAGAGCCAAACCACACATGTCCTACTGCTCCGTTAGTGGCAAAAGGCTGAACAAGGCAAATGTGGGTCTAGTGGTGAATGAGGCGGATGACGTAGTGACAGCAGATACAGATGAAGCTGAGCTACTCAACAACATCTTTGCCTTAGTCTTCTCCAAAAACGCCTCTGTACTTGGTCAAAGGGTTCAAAGAGAAGATGAACTATCAGTAACGTAAAAGGACTGAAGTAGAAATTACTTGGCAGAGATTGATCCTTACAAGTCATTGGGATCCAACAAGTTGCATCTGAGGATATTGAGAAAACTGGGTGTGTCCCTGAAGAGCCATTCTCTGTCATCATTAGAAATTCATGGAGACCAGGAGAGATACCCAACAACTGGAGAAAGTGTCTTCAAAAAAAGTCAAAAGGTTGATGTGGGGAACTACAGGCCAGACAACATAAGTCACTCAGAAGATCATGGAGTGAGTCCTCTTTGAACACGTTTTTGGGCACGTAAAGGAGAATAAGGTGATTGGGAACAGTCAGCATAGATTTATTGAGGATAAATCATGCCTAACCAACCTGACTACCTTCTATGATAAAATGACCACATTCGTGGATAAGGAAAGAGCAATAGGTATCATTTACTTTGACAAGGCTTTCAACACCATCTCCCACATTATTCTTGTTAGGTCATTACAGCCTGGAAGGATGGGCTGAAAAAAATGGCTGGATGATCAGGCTCAGAGGGTGATGGTAAATAGGTTGTACTCTATCTGCATGCCTGTGACAAGTGAAGCACTGCAGGAATCGGTCCTGAGACCTGTCCTATTTAACATCTTTATCAATGCCATGGAAGAGGTGACAGAATGCACGCTGTTGAAATTTGCAGATAACACCAAAATGAGGTGTCAAGAACGATCTGTATAGGCTGGAGAAACGGGCTGACAAGGCCTTTTTTCCTCCATGAGGAAAGCCCAGCAGTGCGCCAGGTTGCCCAGAGAGGTTGTGCTATCTGCATCCTTGGAGGTTTCCAAGAGGTGACTGAATAAAGCCTTGAGCAACCTGGTCTGACCCCAGAGCCGACTGCTTTAAGCAGGAAGTTGGACTAGAGCCCTCCTGAGGTCCCTTCCAACCTGAACCATGCTGTGATCCTATCCTGCCTGCAACCTCTTGCAAACTGAAATGGTAAGAGTATTTCATTAGGTGACTCACAGGTTATGAGAACAAAAACATATTCAGCTACCTTCACACACAGAGCAGAGAAACTTCAGGGTAGATTTTGAGCAAACAGAGCTGGCCTGATTAAATTTCTGATAATAGTTTAACATCTCAAAGTTAAAGGTGCCCAAGACACTTCTACCTTCCTGTACTCCTGAAAAACGTTTTGGATTTGGTAGACAACTGCACCAGGCACTTGTCTTTTGCCCATGTCCACAGATTTGTCTGCCACCCAAAAAAACTGTTCTCTGGAGAAGTATCAAACAGGCACAATTTGCTTTAGAAAAAAACAACAACAAAACCTCAAATCAAAACCCTTCTGTATCAACAAGAAACTTAATGTTGAATTTCCCTGTACATACACATCAAAAGACCACCAATACTCCTACTTATATTGTAATGGAGCTTTACTCTAGGAAAACAAACAAACTAAACAAAACACTAATTAAATGAGAGCTATACGGAACTGGAAACTCATCTTTTTGAACTCGGATGAGTAAAATACCTTTTTTCCCCCCTGTGCAATTGCCCTTTGTCTACCAGTTACCACCTCCTGACTTAACTTTACATCCATTTTAAAGAGTCTATTAAGTCACACAGAGTAAGTTCAGCATATAAAGAGCAAATGCTTTTTTCTTCTCTTAGTCCACCGTAATATTCTCTTTTACCTAATCCTCCTCTACTCTAATAGTCTTCTCTTTCCACTCTTTATCTCCTGTTTCACTCCCCTTCCTCGAACCTTTTATTGTGCATACAAGAAGAAACCTATTCCTGCAAAAACTCTCTTCTCCGTTTTTTTTTAATGGTACAACGTGCCAAGAGACTCTTAACGTCACACAGCTTTCACATGACTATAACGTTCTGAATCTGTCTTTCTCCACCCTATGTGACAAAATGTTGTTTGAAAGTTTGGTCCAAGTCTCTTTGGATTTATCAGAGTTACTTACATAAGACTGAGGACAAAAAAACAAATACCTTACATGCGGTGGGAAAAACCACCCTCAAATGGGGTTTTTTGGTGCTGAAAAAAATACACCCTTGCCTTTTCATCCGACAAGTAAAAAGAGCTCTTAACGTATCTTTGTTATTGCTTGTGGGAAAGGAGACAGTAAATTGACAGTCACATCTAACAAGTGTCATTGAAAATTTAAGTATATGGCAATCAAAATGATCTTAAAATAACTGAAGTCCTTCAATAATTTTCTGGTAAATTATGAAAACGTGATATAAACTTCTATTTTTAATAATTAAACCTATTTTCTAGCGCTTATGACCAGGGGAAAATGTTACAAAAGGGAAAATAAGCATTTTTAGTAAAAACAGGCCAGCCAAGAAAAATAGTTGATGTTGATTTTTTTTTCCCCTACATTTAAATAATAGTTTGAACAAAATCAGAAGAATGCTGAAAAGCAACTGCAGATTTATAGGCTGTGATGTAACTACCCACAACAAATTAATTAGTCAACTTAAAATATCTACCTAAAAATCACGCTCACTTATGTTTGAAAACAGAGTATCAAAATTAAAATTAAGCAATCTTAAAACGGAGAAAATGAGGACAACGTGAAAATTCGATGCAAACTGTAGACAACCAATAATTCCATTTCCAAAATCCAGCCAGAAATAAAGCCAGTGGTCAGTCTGAACAGTGCTTGTTTAGTTGCAAGCTATTTGAATACTTAAAAGATTTGACCGTAACTGGAGTCTTCCGAGTCCACCGCTATAATTTACTCCTTTATTGTCATCTGAAGGGCTCCCTACAGGGTTAGGAACGCAGTTTCTTGCTGAAGGGTGACTATGGCTTGAAGGATTCTGGCTCTCAGTACCAATGATAGCAACGGAGTGTCTTGCAGCAAGAGCTTTGTGTTCACATGGCTAGTTTTCCGTTCTAATTTGAATATTTCCTCTGCCCTAGTGAAGATCAGTCAACAACTACTGATTACCAGTCACTCGTTCTTTATGTATTATTACACTCAGGCCTGCCTACTCAGAAACTGAATACAAGGACAGAAATTTACTACACCCAATGTTTAACAATGCCTCGGCACTATTTTAGCAAGTCCTTAAAATATGAGAAAGATTTTTTTTAATTACAATTTTGAAGCATTATCCATATACCTTAAGTGTAGCTTTTACCCATGTGATAATTTTTTTTGAACACAGCCCATGATATAACATCAGGAATCTATTTGCCTTACAGGTCTCAAATCAGCAAAGCATTTAAGAACATACTTAACTTTGAGTTTAAAAAAAACCAAACAAACAACTCTTTAATTTACTACTGAATCAGGTGTTGCAAGTTTAAATGAAAACCTGAAAGTTTGGCTGGAAAAACTTGTCAATTTTTGACTGATAACCGTTAAGCATCTTCCTCAGACATTAAGCTTAATGTTAGAAATGTGCAGCATTAGCATCGCTGATTTTACTTTACAAAACAACAAGTATCAAATTAGTCAAAAGAAAAATTAACAATGGATCAACTGGTTGTGTAGTTGTTCAACAGGTTTGGAAGCTAGTGATAAATGAGCAAGGCTGTACTTTTTTCGAAAGTAAATCTCACCTGGAGAGTACTGAGAAGGGGGCAGCCTATGCTATTATACAGACAAAGTATTTGTTCTTTTTGACTAGGAATTCCTTTACTGGAATACTGCAGCAAAAAATAAGAATAAACTGAAGGCCAGGGGGAGCTACAGGCTGTCTAGAAAAGGGCAAATGAAGAGAGATTGGAAGAAGTGGAACCATTTAGTTCCAAGAGGGATAAGAAAGACAGTAAGATTTGTTTTGAAATATGGCTTCTTTATAAAAAGCTTACTTTTGAGCCTTATTGTATTTTGAAGTCATTTATTTACACATAAATATTTGACTAAAGAAAATTTAAAGTAGATATTTAAAAAATTTTCATCATATTATAAACACTTTTTATAATTTAGGTATGATCTGAAATGGAATGGGCTCTAAATATTATAATCCCAATTTAGTGTAATTTTTCCTGCACCCTGAGTGACAGATTTTTATCAACTATATGAATCATCTTTATTACTTTCCAAAAAAACCCTGCCTATGTGCTGTATGGAAGGAGAACAAGAAAATTATCTTCCTCTTGCCCCATAAAATTCCAATTATTTTGTAATATAAGAAGAAATTAATCTCTTCCTCTCCCTTTTTGCTATGTAAAGTTCCTATTTTGACACCTTATATATCTGTACTATTGAACCAATTTCAATAAAGAACAAGAATTACACAAAGGAAAATTGAAACCTCTCTGAAGTTGAATGCAGCTTACCTGACAGGCAGAAAATGGGCAGAGGCAACTGAATCATGCAATTATTAAAGTCATCACCAGCAGTCAAAATCCAGATTGTCCAATAAAAAGGTCTGTAAAGATATTGATTACACCTGAGACTGGAATATCTCCTTGGTGCAGTTCACTGTAAAAATAACATACCAAAAGGAATGCCTGGGCCTAAGGATCCATTGAACCGTTTAAGACTACGAAATTCCCTACTTTCTCAGATCTGTGGTACTTCTAGGTTTCATCAAGATATTAGCAGCTAACAAACACACTTCTCTTTCCTCATCGATTCAGACATGCCTACTTACTTCTTACAAGTGAGTTATTTCATCAGTTGGAGAGAAATACTCTAATATGGAGCCTTTTATAGACAAAAAAATTGTTGATGTCAAACCTTCAGGATAGAGTTCCAACTCTAAGACAATTTAGGAAAGCTAAAGCAATATTTGTTCCTCACGGAGAGCAAGACGGTATCATCAAAAGAAAGAAGGGACTGCCCCAAACTACCTGCTGTAAAAGATGGTATTATTCAAATCTCCATAAGCACCTTGTGAAACAGAAAAAAATCAGAACTTAGCGTTGAAAGATTCCACAGAAAAATCTTCTTACTTATTTAAAATATAATTCAGAACTTTGTCTTCAAGTTATGGGTTTGCTAGAATATTGAGAACATTAAGATCTCATCTCATAAATTCAGATTTCTGTGCCAACAGCATTTAATCATTGGAAATAGACAAACTGGTAAATTTAGCCTATTCTAAATATCACTGAGTTATCAATTCCTAATAATAATATTAGGGTTCATCAATATAGGAGCTACCTATGCAAAGTAGGCTTAAGATTTTTAAGATTCTTCCATAAACCAAAAAATGGATTGAATTCTAGAATTCCTACCAGGCAGATTAACTGTTGATTCAGTGCCACCCATGGCAGTCACAGCCTGGCTTTAGCCCATCATTCACAAGGCAGTACAGTTTAATTGCATCTGCAGTACCTAGAAATCTCCACGTGCCTTCCTGAATTGCCATTTAGTGGGACTATGCTGTCCTCTGAAGAGACCACCATCCCCAGGTGACTGTGAGGGGTACTTTGATGTTTCACTACTCTAGACCTAGGTTAGCTTTGCAGATACCCAGCTGATTTAGGCATCCAGCAAGATGCCTAAGGTTGAACAGTGGAATACTTCATATTGCATTTAGTCTTTACATAAATTAACACTGAGATCATAACTGGTTTGCTGAGCATGGTGTAAGAAGCTACAAATGCATAGCGTATCAGCATGTACTTTCGAATACCTGTGTAGATCTCAGAAAAAGGGAAAGACACTTTACAACTCCTATAAAAACGTTCCCTACTCACGGATGAGCATTAAAACATATAGTAATTCCCCGCCTTAATTTGTCCTATATTATTCAGTATGTTTCCTATAAACTCCAGAATACCTTGCCTCACCAATTTTGAATGTGCTACATATTTTTACTTACAGAAATATTCCACCTATGAGTGAATGTCACATACTTTCAAGCACCATCCTTACATTTTTACTTTGGAGTGGTAACTTAGCATTAGTCATAGTGAACTAATAAAAACTACAATTGGTTTTAATATTCTGCTGTGGGTATTTTATTTTATTGTGTATTCTCTCTGCCCAGGCTTACACTGGATTGTTATATGTGACTTACCTTTGACAACCTTTTCTGTGATCTACATCTACAGTGACAAAGACAGTTAACTTTGAAGCTATCCTCAAGCCCCAAAAGGCCAACCATCCCCACTGCAAATCCCTTCAGAGAAGATTCTAAAGACATTCTAAGCCTGGAAACTTCCTCAGCTTATGGATAGGAAACCAAATCTGTTCCTTCCAGCTTCTCTCCTCTCACCCCATACCCTCTGATACTTTTTGCAGTAGAACTGTGAGAAACAATGACAACATTTCAATTTCTCTCTTTTACTTTCTTTTGCTACTGGCCATAAAACCAGACAATCCCAAAAGCCCATTCAAGAAGTAAACAGCACAATCTGTACAACAGCTCAGTTTCACAAGACATTCCAAGGAAAACTTCAGATATTGATTACATGTTGTTATAAAACCAGGAAAGGATTTCCTGAGTTCAGGCAACATTCAGTTTAACCAGAAATGGAAATATAGATAGTCCATGGAAAGAGAGTAACTGAATAAATAACATAAATGCTTCACTGTACCCTAATAAAGTCTTTTTCAATGTTCTGATTGTTCCTTTCTAGTTCTTTCAATCTGAAAATCACATACACTACTCTGTTAAACTCTCTTCTTACCTTGCAACAACTTCTTTTCTTAAAGTTATATCAAACCAGATTACACAGTGGTATTTAGAAAATCATAATGTGATTATCATACCCTCAACTTTTATACATATAGTTACTGCAACAGCCCTCAGCTAGGCACATGTACATACATAACCTTGATCTGTAACTATCAGTCTTGAAATACTCATTGAGACATATGCTTACAGATAAGCATGTCTCACATGCTTTTATAAATATTATGAAGAGGAGCTTTGAGGGATTTGGTTTTTTGGGTTTGGCTTTTATTTTTCTTCTTAATAGCTGTTAACTGATTTTAAGTGTACTATTTTGTTACCAATTTTTATTCTGATTATTTTCTTTAGAATCCCTAGATAAAGTTGAATTCTGACTTCAGTAAGCAAGCTTATTTTCACTGTATTTGCATTAAGTTATACAATGCTATTTCCCTAAATATGATTACTAAATGTTGCCAATGATCTTGATTATTAACCAACCTCAGTTCAACACAACCACTCTTGGCTTTTCCAGAATTTTAAATTGCTGCTCTTGATTTTCATTGCTTGTGAAGGAACTTCCATGATACATGTCCTTTCAAGGTATTTAATCTAACCATGTCATAATTTTATAAGCCTTGGCACATCAGTGTGATGTTCTTTACATATTAACAGATTTCATCACTTGTTTACTTAATTTCCTTTATATGGGATACACTACTAATAAAAACATTTTCTTTATTTCAAAATCAATTTCAACTGCAAATTTTGATGGTGAACCCTCCTACACATGCAGAACTTGCATTGGTGAGCACCAGAATGCAGAACTGCTTTCATAAATCATTACAGAGAATTATTGTAATGTTGAATTTCTAAATCTAAAATGAATTTTTAATTTGTTTTGAAATTTAATGAAATTTGAGATTTGTATTTCTCTTAGTCACTTGGTTAACAATTGAAAAATAATTAAATCTAGTTGCCTATATAGAAACAATTTTAATAATTGGCTTGTTTTTCCTTTGAGAATTTAAGTTAGTCCTGGCACTAAACTACTTTGAAAACAAACCTTTCTGCCTCACTGTTCTAAATGAGCTGGTAGTCGGCAGCTGAAAAACTTGGGGGAGAGGGGCAGAAAGCGACCAAACCAACAATTTAGTGGATTAAATGCAACCAGTACACTCCACCAAAGGCAGAGACACTTCAGACTGAAGAGTGACTTTGGTTGATGCACTGTTAGAAAAGAAACTTGCAGTTATAAATTATTTATAGCCTTTCTTGAGAACATCTGAGCTGAAGAAAGGCCTTGTTCTTTCTCCTACCAGGAGCTGTGCTGCTCGGTACTGAGGAATCCACAGCATATCTAGTTGTGCCTCAGAAAATTCAAAAGTCCAGCTCAAGCAGAGAAGCTCCCGATGCTCCCTGCACATCCATAAGGGTTATGGCATAGTAATGCTGTATTTTTGTTCAGGTATTTCATTGTTAGCCAAGTCATGATCTTCTTGGGATAGTCAATACAGTTCACAAGAAATTCCGTAAGAGGTCAGGAAAAAATCCATACCAAAGATTTTAAAACCTTCTAGCAACTAACGTTTAAAAAAAGCACTGCCATTTTACTCATGGTTAACTTCTGGACAAGGAAGAGGAAAGAAAAGCTATTCCCCTCTCTCGAGGCTGAATTGTTTCACTGTGTTACAGCCCGCAGCGACACAGCAATTGGTGTCTCAAACGAGACTCGATCATGCGCTGGTTAGTACTAACAGTCTTCTCACACATACACACAGTTACTTTCTCTACCCCAGAATTATTAAAGTTTATCTAGAAATAATAATTTTATCCCATTCAACATTCCATCAGGTGGCTCATACGTAGCATCTAGTATAATAATCAGCCTTTACTGATTGTTGTCAACTGTGCAAATTAAAAGGACTCTGAATTCTCAGGCAGTGGTACAATGAAGCTTCCTGCTTCCCTGGAAATGTTTCTGCCATAGGAATCTCAGGAAACCCTCTGACTGATGCTGAAGAAGAGCAAATGGGATCACATCTATTAACAGAAGGACAGATACTCTGCTTCCTACTGTCCACCCCCTTCTCCAAATGTTGGTATGTCCAGACTGATGCCAGCACCAGTTATCAGAATACATCCTGGATCATTACATTGTACCAGATTTTGAAGATAAACATCTTGGTTAGCACAGATCATACCCAATCCTCCTGACATTGTCTGTACTCCTCTAAGACTTAAGGTGGTAATAAGGCCAGCTCAACATAAATAGTAGCAAAAGGCAAAACCCAATGCTGATACTGTTTCAATATAGTTACTCTAATAACAACTTGGCAAACACATCTAATTTCATGCTTCCCAGATGGCATTTTCATAGCATCTCAGTAGCCAAAAAAAACACAGCTCCAGTTTGCCCAGTGGCAGATGTCCATTTCATACAATGACAGTACGTGGCAGGAGACAACAGTTCCTGGTCTAGAAAACTTCTAGTATTAAGTATGTTTCAGTGACATATGATTTCACTATTTACTATTACATGGTTCTGATGCATTTCCATGTTTGTGTTCATGACAGATCAGATCTCTGTCCTTACCATGTGTCTGATGCAGTCTTTTGTGCTGGCTAGAGGGTCATTTTTCCTCAACCCTTTTCAAGTTTCTTTCTGGGGACAGTTTATTACCCATTTCAATCTCATTTAAGCATTCACCTCATTACTTCTTTTAACAAGTTACATTTAACCAAACACAATTAAAAACAGCTAGGAAAGCACTGTCAGTTACATGGCTAAATCTCCAGGCAACGTTCCCAGTGAAGTCCACGGGATTTGGGCCATACCATGACCATTACAATACCATTCTCATTAGCACCCTGCACTGTAGCACCGGGTGCTACGCAAACAAAGACTAAAACTCCCTTTAAAATCCAATCTTTGCTCTACAAATGGTATGGGTCAACAGATAGAAACAGACCAACAGGGAAGTACAATGCAACACTATACTGATGCTCAGCGCTGCAGACAACACCCCCAGAGCTTCAACAGCCTCATCACGGTCAAGTTGTTTTATGGCCATCATCAAGGAGAGAAGCATAAAGAGCAGCTCCTCCTGAGAGCGAGGAGTAGTAGGGCAGAAGGGACAAAGGCGTCTTCGAAATGGAACATGTAGGTGGGGGCCTGGCATGAAAGGTTTATGCCACTTAGAAATCATCATTTTGTACGTGAGAGAATGGTATCATTTTAATGAGGCAAAAAATGTGGCTCATACCGAGACAATGAAATCACCAAAAGAAGTGGTTTGACCAAACCAGAGAGAGAAAAAATTACCTAAGCAGCAGTAACCTACATGGGCACTAGAGACACAAGCCCAAATTTGTTTAAAAACTTACAGAAGTAGTCTAAGAAATTCTTTCCCTTACAGTAATAGGAATTCAGCTGTGAAAACTGTGTCTATATACACTGCACAGCTACCATTTCTACATGCTGAGACTCTGCTTTGGTTCAAGGACATAAAAAGAACAACATAAAAAGATGACACCTTTGTTTCCTTCCCATGATGGAATCATAAACTCACAGGTTCAGTATGTCTCAGCTGGAGCTGTGTTCTTTACTATTCCTCTTCAAGGAGAAATCAAACAATACAAGAGGTACCTGTGCACCCCAAAGCACAAAAAGGTCACTGCCTGTTTTAAATGACAGGAGAAGTCAGGCTTGCACCACTATTACGCAAGAAAAAGAAAGCTTCATGCTGAGAAAGGAAAATTAATATGTTGTCTCCCTAAACTCCATTTGCAGCTTTAACAGACAAGGTACAGCGTGAAACCATCTTACTTAGCTCTGCTGTTAGTGAGTTGAACCTCTCTTTCTACTAAGTAAAAAAAGCAGTATAATCAGACACAAACTAATGCTCGTGCTCCAAAAAGGAAACCTGCCTCTCCCCACTATGGGGATTTCAAAACAAGACTGCATGTAATCAGGGATACTCTTGGGGAAGCAGATGAGGCTTTGCTTGCGCAAATCAAATTTAACGTATCTTCAGAGCCCTCTAATTATAATTCCTAAAACTCCATTTCTTTTGAAAAGAACACGCGCAGCTGCCCCAGGCTGCCACTTCCTTAAACTCACACTGCTACCTAGCACCCTGCAGCACTCACCTGGGGTAGCACAAGGAGACAAAGGACTAATCCCAAGAACCCAAAGCAGACTGATTTAATCTTTTCTTCATTTCTAAAGATGAGCACATTTTGCAAGTGCTCCGGGTGTACGGATGCGACACACTCCTGCTGATCATTTCAAACAACAAAACAAATTGGCCGTGAAAGTCTGGAGACATTTTCATTCATCCCATCACTCTTACACTACTACTCCATTCTTCCCACTTCTCTACATCCCCTCGGCCTATAACATCACTTTGCAAAGCGCTGACTCAGAGGTAATACTGACCCAGGTGTGCAAATTTCCTACTATACCCTTTTTCCCTCAGTCTGGTTTTGTGGGTACACTGTCTTGAATAGGTTCAGAAATCACCTGAGGGTCAGAGGTTTTCTCTACCACGTCTCAAACCACCTCTCAGCTACAGAACATGAAACTCTTTCTAGGCTGAAGAGTCAATTTAGTCATTTTCCATATGGAACATACTCTGTCTTTGATCACGCTTGCTACCTCCATCTGTTCCACTTCTAGTTTTACTACATCTTTCTGATCTAGTTTCACCAGAACTGTGCATGTTTGTCAATGTATGTGTATCATGGGTAAATGTAGCAACACAATGACATTTTTTCATTCTGTTTTCTATTCCTGCCATAATATCTTTAATATCTTTAATACTGCTATTTTTTGTGATCATTACTGAGCACAACTCTAGCATTTTCTCTGAACTATCAATTATAAACTTAGTGCTTATGTTCAAATCACGAACAAGTACTGCTAAGGTATTATTCTCTCTCGTGTATTATTTTGCATTTTACTTACGTTCAATTTCATTTAACATTTTATCACCCAGTCACTCAGTATCACGAGATATTTCATCTCATGTTCACATTCAGATCCTCCTCATTATTATCTTGAATAACCTGATCTCATAAGCAAACTTTGTCATCACACTGTTTATCTCCCGACCATTTCTTTTGATCCCTGACTGGTTATTTATTCCTTCAATGAATACACAGTGGCCAAATTTCTTTTAAAATACTGGCAAGGGACCTTGCCAAACACCTTTTTAAAAGTCCAAATTGATTCTATATCAGCAGGCTTTATCTTATCCACTTGCTCAGCTACTTCTTCAGAGAACTGCAATAGATTTGTGGGGCTTGACTTTCCTTCAGAACTGTGCTGACTTCTTCCCAAAGTATCATATCCATCTGTGTGTCTATTCATTCCATTTCTTATTATAGTTTCTATCTTTCCCCCTCCACAACAGACATCAGGCCTCATGCCATTAGTGCCCTGGCTTTCCTCTAAATCCTTTCAGAAATGTGATTGAACACACAACCCTTCTCATTGTCAGGTACAAAGGCAGCAATTTCACTGGAGAAATCCTTCACATTCTGGGTGCTAACATGTGCTGCCGGTAACTTCTTATCACATATTCCAGCATTTGTTTGGCAATCTCATTGACCAGAATTTCTTTTTGAGGACTATCAACTCACATGATCCCTTTAAATACGCTTCCAGCATGGGTAGCTCCCCAATCTTCTCCATAAAGATCATGTGTGAAAAAGTTTTTCTCCCACACCTTTACATTAGGCTTCATATTCCTCTTATGTTTAAAAAAAAAAAAAAAAAAATCACAGCCTTTTTTATACCATTTTCAAGTTTTTGGGCGTTTTGTTTATTGTGCTGTTGTCATTGGTTGGGTTTTCGGCCTGCCACATTGTACCTACATTTCATAGAAGTGAAGAAAACTCTAGGTAGGAAAGAATGACCACTGCAGATCATCTAGTTCAACCTTCTCTCAAAGCAAGACCTAAGTTAGGTTAGTTTATCATCCTTTCTGTTTTTCTGTTTTCTGGTACTTTAATTTTTTTAAAGGTTACTGCCTTATTTCTAACATCCTCGCTTACACTGTCACTTGGCCAGGCTGACTTTCCTTGAATTTTCCTAGAGTGTTTTTTGATTGGCGATAGATATTTGCTATGAGCCACCCATGTGGTGACTACAAGAGACAAAATACATGATACGTCAGCTTATTCTGACAGCATCATGTTGTGGAGATCATCTGTCTCAATCCACTGTGGTCATTCCTGTGATTTTCTTGGTGGAACACCACGTGCTACGTACCTCTGATCTCTCCTTTTTGGAAAATGGTAGTATCATTATTCTTCATTACTGTGTGTTCATTTGGTAAGTCAACCTTGTAAACCTGCAGGGCCATCTATTGGGACTTGATTATTGAGTTTTGCAGCAACAGGCTGCCATACAGGTGGACAATACAACTCCTGTGACCTCGAGGCTCATGTGCAGTATTTTGTTTTGTACAGCCTTTTTACTTCTGCAGAACTCTGGCATAAATTTCTAGCGCTATAGGTGTTCCAGTTCTCTGTTTTCTGCTAAATGAAATATTATCTGATGACAGCCTGTGTTTCACTGCTGCTATCCTGTAATTAAGAAAGCTAAACATAGATCAGATACTGTTTCTCAAGGTTTTTTGTTCATTAGATGCTTTATTATTCTGACCTCGTTTTCCATTAGCATATTGAACAGTGTAATGGATACGTATTGCCACCTATTTAAAGCCAAACTACATTGCAATCTGCTTTAACTCAAGTTCATAACTAAGTAATTTCTTTTGGATTTATAATCAATTTTCAAGTCAATTTGTTATTGAAAAAGTAACTCTTTTCTTGGAGGATGGCTGTATTTTCTGGTCAGCTTAGCATTCATCCTGCATTTCAAGCAATGGTGTCCTCAATAGACAGAGAAATGGAATACTCAATAAACAGAAAAATGGAATAAATCCTTGAAAAACTTCTAGTAGTTCAGGATATTGGTGCTTAGCTTTTATTAGAAGCTGTAACCTTTTAAGTCAGTTTATATCATACCTGGGATGTGGCAATGCCCCTATGAAGGCCTGTATAAACATTTCAGTTTCACAGTAATTGCCTTGGTGGCGTAAGGACTTAAACCATATATCAACCATGCCCCTTTTGCAAACTTTTTTTTTTAAAAAAAGAATACAAGCCTATATACATTGCATGACTTTTATAAGTGGGCAGCTGGCTTGTGATACACATTTCCTTACACTATAGCATTATGAAGAATTTGTACACCTCCTTTTCAATGGAGTCAACAGAAAAATCCTTAGCTGCTCTAGAGACAGTTAGATAATAAAGTTGTCCCTCATGCAAGCAATGATGTTCATCTTTGAATGGTTTGAGCTGGTGATTAAGTAACAGCTGCAAACAAAATTTTTCATTTCACTACCGTGACCAACATTTACGCAAAAATTTCACAGTATTATATGGTTTCCCTTGTTTCTGCTCTCTTTTATATATTTCCATATGTTTCATACCATCGAGGAAGCCTTTCAATGTAACTGTGATCACAGCTGCTGAATGGTTTGCAGCTAACACCATGGATGATTTCCTGTGTTGCACTTTGAAAACGCATAAAACTTCATAACCTCAAGGAGTTAAGGAGCTATGCGATGCGAGTAACAGCAGCTCTGTGCCATCCCTCATACGACCAGCTATGAAAACTGCAACGAGCCAGGTACAACATGACGAGCGCATGGCAACTCCCCACCCATCCTGTCCAGCTGCAGGAGAGCTCTCCCTGTGCCTCTGTGCTGGGCACCCACATCACAAAGTGCTGCCTGGGGGCCACACAAAGTCTCTTAGGAAACAGCCTGGGATTGCCTGCAAGGGCACCAACTTGTAGGAAAGCCTCCTCAGGAAGATTATGATGTCCTTTTTGAGCTGCCACATGGAGCTCTAAGCATTTTAAATAGTACAATGAGCCTGGTATGGGCAAAAAGACTTAATCTGAATGAAATTAGTTTTTTAAAAAAAAAAAAAAAAAATCAGTCTCCAAATCCTACATTGTTTGCTAATTCAGGTGGCTATTTCAGTCCCCCCAAAAAGGAGGAGAAGGAGAAATAAGACATAGTGAAAACATTTTGATTATTCAAAACTTAAATATTTCTTTCAGAAGTGCTAACTGGTTTTGTAGAGAGAAAACAGAAACAGAGTTGAAAAAAGCAAAATTGTTACAAAACTGACATCAAATTAACATTCCTCTTTTCTCCTATTCTAGCAATACAACTCTCATGTTATGTTGGCTTCATCTCCATCACCCCTTTCCCCCACCCCGGCTTTTAGGTTTTCCAATGAGGCAAAATACCCATTATTCAGCCAGCTTGAGAGAGAGAATCCCAGCCAAGTCACTGCCTACCCATTCAATCTTTTTTAATCAACTATATTTTTAAAGAAATTACAAGAGTACAACCAGCACATCAAATGCAATTTAATTTCGTTTGGGGATTTTACTCTGAGGCAGCACTATGAATCACCTCAAAGTTCACAAACTATGTTTTGTTTCATTCAACCAAACAGCAAACTGGTTTATTATACATAATTTCCTTTTGTAGACATGTGGGTTTTTGTTTGGGTTTTTTTTTTTTTTTCTTTTTTTTTCCTGCCTCTTACAGATGTATTTCTGTTGGAATTGTTTCTTGGTGAAGAAAGGAAGTTTCTGTAATTAAGTCTGTATTCATGGGTGTTACAGCATGCCACTGCCTCTCCAAAAAAAAAAAAAGAAAAGAAAAGAAAAAAAAAAAAAAGAACCAAACCACAAACCCAACACAACAAAACAAAAAAAACCCACCCCAACCTCATGAAAACCTCTATTGTGACAGTGCATTTGCCAAGAAAACTTGCACGGACTCTTCAGCCTTCAGTGGTGTAAGTGGATGTAGTTCCAGGGTTGTGCCATGCACGCCTGTAGCCAACTGGAAGAAATGTACCTGTCCTCCTTTAGCATCTTCCATGCTGTTGATTTTCGCTGGTGGTTACGATACGCCTACTATGTTTGTTCAGCATGCCTCACACCTCTCTGTGGTTACAACTCCTTAGCTCAGCAGGCTACAATTCACAATATACTGTAACTTTTCTTTTACTACAACAGCGAGTCCCATTTTAGACCTGATAGCACCCTCTCAGCCTTCCTCTCCTCCCTACTCGGCAAGTCCCTGTTGAGCAGGTGCTCTGAGCTTGTTGGTTAAGCCCTCCCTGCACAGCACAGCAGGCGTGTGGCAATGGGGTAGCAAAAGAAATCCTCTGCTAAAACTTCTTTTAGTATCAAAGATCTAAAACCCCACACCTTCACCAGGAATGTAGAATCATAGAATCGTGTAGGTTGGAAAAGACCTTCAAGATAATCGAGTCCAACCATCAACCACGCCCTGAAGTGCCTTGTCTACGCGCTTTTTGAATATCTCCAGGGATGGTGACTCAACCACTTCCCTGGGCAGCCTGTTCTAATACCTGACAACCCTTTCAGTCAAGACATTTTTCCTAATATCCAACCTAAACCTCCCCTGCTGCAAACTTGAGGCCATTCCCTCTCGTCCTATCTCCAGCCACCTGACAGAAGAGACCAGCACCCACCTCACCGCAACCTCCTTTCAGGTAGCTGTAGAGAGCGATAAGGTCTCCCCTCAGCCTCCTTTTCTCCAGACTAAACAGCCCCAGTTCCCTCAGCCGCTCCTCAGAAGACTTGTGCTCCAGGCCCTTCACCAACTTGGTTGCCCTTCTCTGGACACGCTCCAGCACCTCCATGTCTTTCCTGTAGTGAGGGGCCCAAAACTGAACACAGAATGTAACATGCAGGTCTGATGAGTCCAATCTCAAGCCTGAGATCTGGCATTGGGTCAGTAGGTCAGGGAAGAAAAAAAGTCTCTCCCTAGCTCTGCCCCCTCTCCAGCACACAGCAGTACCAGCCTGCCTCTTGGGATGGCCTCCCTCCATAGCAGAGACCAGACGCTGTTTGCCCAGGGATTCCTACAAAGAAGTGCTGACCTCTCCCTACGAGCCAAGTCCTTTAGATGGGCCAGAAACCAGAAAACAACCAAGAAAGCAATCTTCAGATCGTCAGACAAGCATTTAAAAAGATGGCAAGCTGGCCACATGGAGATCGACTGCAGCATGAGGGTCACACTCCAAAGAGATCACAAGGCAGAATGGGGCTCGCACACAGAAATACACACACACAAATATAAACATACATGCACATATACACAGGCACACACATATGTATACAAAATTTTTCAAAGTGCTTGCAAAACAATACGGTAAAGACATTCACCCCCATGTAAAGGCAGAGACAAGCCCCTTCTCCCACCCATAAATATCAGAGGGGGTCCCATGCCAGGAGGAACAGTATGACAGAAGCAGTTTCATCAAAGCTACAGGCTTTAGGGTTTTTCTGTTTTGTTCTTTTTAGTCTCACAGCAAGCACTGAAATCCACTGAAAATAGCAATGCAAATGGAAAAAAGTATTTCCTATACGAGCATAAATCTTAGAACCTTACAAACTCCTCTTAAAACAAAAAGACAACTACAGCTACACTGTTCTCGCAGCCTCCCGGCTCTCGGAGCTGTTGCCCACAGTCCAAAGTGGTGACACAGGCAGGGCCGGGCTCAGCCCAGGGCTCCCAGCCTTCCTCCAGCCAGGCAATCCACACTCGCTTGCTGTGTTGTCTTGCAAAACAAAGGTTTTCTTGAAGGTTGCCAGCGAAAAGCATTCTACCTCTGTGGGGCTGTGTTAACAATTAGTTTTCCCAACTCAATTGTTAACTGCTCCACAACCCAAATAGTATTTCATCTTGACTGGAAAAATATTTCTTTGTAATTTTCTCAGCAAACCATAAGGACTGAGAATATATTTCTACATAAAATACATAATTTGACCTGGAACAAGTTGTTTCACTTAATTTGAAAATTAGTAAGCCTTTAAACAGCTTTTAATAGATTTTCATAATATTCAAAATGAACACTTTAAAACCAGAAAACATTTCTTTAGGAAACTCTCCCACAAAGTAAACAGCAAATATATATTTCTGAAGTGCCCAATTATGCATTTCAGTCTCGTAATCAAACACGGAAAAATCCCCTGCACATCTAATAAGAAGAGACTCTCAAACATTTCCTGGTATACATCCTTCCTTTGTTATTAGATGAACATGAAAGACACGAGGTTTATTGAGAAGGTAGGAAGATGTGGGGGCTTTTATGGACACAGTGGGAAGACAGTGGGAGTTAGGAATATGATTTTCTGAACAGGGTCTAAATCAGTGGTCTCCAAAGTGGGGTGCGCACACTCCAAGGGATGGGCAAGGTGATCTATTGGGGTGTGGGAAGATTTTTTTTTTTTGGTACCATTAATAAAATAAGAAATAATTTTTAAATAGTGTTTATTTCAGCATTATTTTGTCCTTTTTCCATTTCTATTTCTGCATGTTTTATAAGATACATTATACATTAATACAGTAGTACTAATAAAGAAATAAATATAAATTTATTGAGGGTGTGTGCTCAAACATTTTTTTAACTAATATGGGTGTGCAATCAAACAAAGTTTGTAGACCACTGATCTAAACATGAAGTTAAATCCATAATTCTGATCTCATGATAATGATTGCCTTCAGCATTACACAACTCTTCCAGAAAACAGCAAAGCAGTGAAGACCTGGAGGTCACCAAATATGAAAATAGAACAACTATTAGCTGTTTGGTGTGCTCTTCTATATATGTACAGCAGAGTTATTCTGCCACAAAGGGGAGATTCTATCTACATTAGGAAATACACAGCCACCCACGTCCTAGCACTAGACCCTGCAGAAAACACCCTTTACAAAAAGCAGGAAATCACATTCTTTTTTCCCTTACAGGCATATTTTGCTGAGCAACAACTTGATGTGCTGTAATTTGACTTCTCTAAATGTCAAGAACGGTAACCTTTTTTTTCCCCACTAGCTACCTTAATAAATTGCTCCCAGATTTACTGAAGGTCTGAACTGAACGAGCACGGCTAAAGAATAACACTTACAGCATCTGTACCTCGGAGTACAAATGTAAATCCACCGATGACTGCCTTGCTCTATGATGTCTGTAATCGATCTATATTCCATTTTTACTCAGCTTTTTATGAAGACAAAAGAAATTCCATGCTTTAAAGTAAATTTGCTTGAGTAAGACCTATGATTCTGACTTTCTATTAATACAATAAACTTCAATATTCACTAGCTCCATAATCTTCCTTTCAGTAATCTTGGAAGGTCAGTAGTGAGGACAGAGGCTTTTCTTCCTAGGAACAGTAGTACAGCCAGCAAGGAACAAAGGTAAAACAGAATTTTAGCATTTCAGGATGTGGTTTAGTGGGCATGGTGGTGTTGGGTTGATGGTTGGATTCGATGATCTTAAAGGTCTTTTCCAACCTAAACGATTCTAAGATTCTAATGGGAGTAATACAAATTTCAGTTTCTTCTTAAATACATCAGTCACGTACAGCCACATACAGTTACACTACTAAGTGTGACAGCTTAGCTGTTTGTCATAGCACCTTAATGTCATCTTTTAAATAAGGCAAAACATTTAACTGTTATCCTTGAAAGCACCCATAAGGAAGTTTTGGTGGCTAATACCATACTGTCAACTAGAGACCATCTTGTGGAATCATTTTTGAACCTTAACTTCCCAGTGCTGTGGAAGATAAGGAAATGATAAAAACAGATTATAAAACAAAGCCCTTCTATTACCTTCTGTTTTAAACAGACATCTATTTTATATATACTGTCATTACACTCATTTTCTAAAGGGCAATTATAAAAATCCTTTTAAAGAAAATCAATTTCTTGGACTCCTGTATGACTACTGCTGACATCTGATGTGATTTGACTTTATGTGTGTCACAAGTTATAATTTCTTCCACTAGGCCCTTCAATAAATTTCTTGGGGATGCATTCAACGTGTAATTCACACATTTTTACCTTGATCATTAGCTCCTCTTTCTATCAAAAAACCTAGTAGGAAGCATTATGAAATGTATTTGTAATCGTTCACTGCCCAATGCAGAAATTCAGTTGAGTAATCTGAATAGATTGCTTGAGTGCATACCTCTGATTTGTGTTTTCATTATAGAGAAATCAGCTTTTAAATTAATAAAAAAGCTTCAATCCACACATCCCAAATCTGCTAAAGTGTGTATAAACCTACCACACAGTATTTTTGTCTGAAATCGCATGAGGTACCGATTGACTTGATGGGACATTCTAGACTAATGGGCTATTACAGTAATCAATAACTTCACCAATCATTGAGCTGCTGTATCCATTCTATACATAGGGAGGATCTAAGACCATAGAAACATGTTTTTGTCAAATAATCCTTAAATACTTGAACCTACCTCTACCTTCAATTTGTACAGAAACAGTAAGAACTGTTTTTGATAGGACGCACCAGGTTGCACATGTACAGCTGGTGCAAAATTAATGCTGTTCATCCCTGCAGAGTAACTACTATCTCAAGTTTTTAGCAAGGTCCATTTCTGTGTAACTTGGTCACTGGCCAGGGCACTGTAGAGCCACCCCATGACAGCAGAGCACAGTAATGTCAGAACTCCTCAGCAGACACACGACGCTCACAGACAAAGCCCCCACAGTCAGGGAAATGTAAGGGCAGCAGTTGCTGCCAGACCCTTCCCAAGAAAGAAAGATAAGAAGGCAAAACAATCCTTTCACCATTCAAAGACTGGCCGATAAGAAAAAAGTCCTCCTCTTTTTCTCATCCAGCAAGCTGAGTGCTAGAGTATAACCTGCTTTAGAGTAAGTGCCTAGAGACTGCACAGCAACATAACTATTTATAGATAATTTCTATTCAGGCAAATTCTGTTTCCCAGACCATTTTTAATTTGAACATGGTATTAGCAGGCAGAGAGACAGCTTCTTCTTAGCAGTACTGACCTAACAAGGTCCTCGCAAACAGAAAAATTATGGCCTCATGTCACATCCAGGTGGCAGTTATATGCCGAAGTATGACCTAAAGAACGATGACCCTGAAAAGCTGATTGATCAAGATCCCCTGGGAATTGGTAGGGAGCAGAAGGAATATTGCAGCATCTCTGACACAGTCTAGGTTCAAGTAAAACTGCTTGGTCCTTAGAAATGTAGCATCTTTGTGTTAGCTCTTGATCGCAAAATGTTGTTTTCCTTCCCTCCTCTCCACTGGTGGTATGTAAATCACATGCAAGAATAACATTCTGTATTAAGCTCCTGTGACCGACTCTTACAAGGCCATTTTATTTATAAAAAAGGGTGGTCCCCAAAGCCCACACCTTTCTTTGTCAAGAATTTATGAACTACCTTTAAGCACCATTGACAGCCTGATACATGGGTCACTTGCAAATCAGTTTTTCTTGCTGAATTATTACACTATTAACTCTACAGCTTTCTCAGCTTTACAAAGTGCACTTTTGCAGTGTGTGTGAAGGATGAATAGCCTCAATAAATTCCATTATACAAAGGAACAATGAGGATAGCATATTGCTGACTTTAGGATAATGAAAGCAACACTGGATTTCAGATTGTTTTGATGTGATTAGCATTGTGTTCTCATTTCTCTAGGAGAATGATTTTTAAGGCTCTCATTTTCTAGAAGCATGTATGAAAAATGGATTTCAGGAGATGAGACAAGATTTTATTATTAGTTATTACAGTATTATTGTTACAGTAGCGTGCATATGAACCATCTGATAAGAGGTCTCATCATGCTTCTATGTTTGATAAGCATATAACAAGATGCAAGACACCCCCTGCCTCTGACAGCTTACTTAAAGCACACCAAGAACCGGCAGAAGGAAGCGTCCGAGCCCCATTTAGTACACTGGGAACAGAGTCGCAGATCCCATCTTTGCCAAACTTTAACCAGTCGCCTGAGTGGCCACAGGATGTGGCAAGATCAAGAACGTCTTAAGCCACATTTCTGATATCTCAAATAATAGCTGTTTGAGAAGTCACTGCTGTTACATTTTCTAGATACAGGTTTAGGACTTCACACGAGGGCATGCAAATTGCCAAATCACTGTTATCAAATAAAGCTTGAGTAAGTAAAGGCCTCACATATGGAGCCTTTCATTTCTCTAAGTACCTATTTCAGTTCTTATGGTGTCAAGGGTTTCCTTCGCGTAAGTGTTAATATTTCTTGGTTAATACTACACTGAAAATAAAAAACTATCACAAAAAAATTATTGTGTTGTTGTAAGTCTCAGCAGAAACAATAATCAGAGAAATTTCATATCCGTAACCCATAGTCTGGCAATCAATTTAAACCAACCTTTTTAATTTTAGGTCTGTTCACAAAGATCATTAAGCTATAGTCACGGAAATCTTTTAACAGACATAAGCTGCTCCTATTCTTTGATCAACAGAACTGAGATTCTTTATTTTAACAACCTCTGTAATTGTCTCAGACACACATGCCCTCAGCAACATAGAGAAGCAAAACTCTACATAAATCAAGCAAGCTTTTTTTTCCTACAGGCTGGAAATTAAGAAAGTGAGAATACAATACTTGGAAAACCTCAGGAAGCATGTAATGGGGTTCACACTGTAAGTTACAAAGCCAGGAAAAGCTAAGTCCCCAAGGAAAAATTCTGAAACACAGAAGGAATTTTCCTTGTAAACCTCTTTTCTCAAGATCTGTCACATGACTAACTGGCCATAATCATCATATAGGCATCTAAGCTAAGTAAGAAAACAAGGACATAACTGCTTATAACAGATCTTAAAGTTTATCCTAAAATAAGATACTTAGTACCCAAGCATCTGGCAAAAAAATGAAAACCATTATCTTTTCACTTATCCCCGCTAATAGACAAATTGGCTGCACATGCAGGAAGAGTAATGCTGAAAGTCAGTTTGTGGTGTTGCAGTTGCATGTTGTCCTGTTCTCTCCTTTCCACTGTTACATTCTCTGTTCAGCACGCAGAGTAAAAACTGTATACTGACAAGTTTTAAGGAGAAACAAAAAACATTTTAAGAGAAGAACAGGTGCACCGACATTTCAGGCTTTCATCTGCTTTGTCTGTTTTCTGCAGTACCAACACAATCCCATTTCAGCCCTTCGTCTGCTTTGTACCGTGGACAATACACAAAGCCCTCAGGCTTGGCTACTCAAGCCACCTCTTAGAGCTTGCGGTGATCTAGAGGCAAGCTGCTAACAATGGGGAGATCCCCCTTCACCCTGCTCCTACGCACACAGCCTCCTGCTTCCCAGCACTTCAGTAATGTTTGGTAAAGCCTGCGCTGAGTCAATGAAGCTTAAGTTCACAGAAAGCTATTCGCTTGCTCTTTTTCTCTTGCCAGGTTGAATCAGCTCAGCGAAGGAATCAAGGAGCGCTGGAGCCAGCACAAAGGATAAAGGGAGGAACGGGCAGCCAGCACCACCAATGGACGTGTGTGCATTGGGAGGAGTAAGAAGTGGGATGTCTCCTTTGGATAGGAGTGAGGTGCTCATTTGGCTTAGCTGTCTTTTAAGTTTGCCCTAAATGTAAGAAACTAATATCAAGTTCCTTAGGGCAGAATAGTCTCTCTCCAATCTGCCAGTCACTAACATTTGGTAATTGCATGACATAGTCATGACACTTGGTCAATGTACAGCAGAAAACCAACGTATGAATGTATCATATTAATATTCCAGTCAATAGTTTTAAAGCTCTGTGAATTACCTTAAGGAACACAACACAGATGGCTCGCTCTCTGCCTGTCACTGTCTTCAAATATTTGAATATATAAACAGTGAACGTGCTTCAGAAATGTGAGACAATCAAATATTGTTTTCAACCCTAAAATGTTCCATCCGCTTCCTATAAACATCTAGCAAGAGTAGCAATCCGACTGTTGTAAAAAGTATTGATACGCCACTCAGCATGTATAAGGAAAGTCAAGGTAGCTTCAAACTAATCAGCTTGGATACTGTTCACAAAGCAAACCATGCGGCATAAAACCTGTCCAAGACAAAAGGGAAATAGTTGTATTAATAAATAAGAGAAAAAGAAACAGACCCAGAGAACCAAGGAGCCACCCTAGGGTAAGGGTTGTCATAGCTACATGGCTAGTGGTAGTTGAGCTGGCTTATTTAAAACAAGGTTGGATACACCTTCGTGACCTGTGCTTGCAGCAGAGGCTGCAGGACAAGAATATGTCTCGCTCAGACTGCCTACAGGCTAAACAATCTCTACCATCACCAAGGCAATTCCAGCAGAGTGAGAGCAAATGTTCACTTTGGAGTAGGACTGTAGAAATACTGGAGCCACCTTCAAGACAGGGAACTACAAAGTCCCCCAGTCCCCAAATGAAAGCAGTCAGATGTCTCCCCATTCATGCCTACCCTCACACCTGAACAATTTATACCCGAATTCACTTCTGAAGTTATTTTTCCCTTTTAATTTCACTTCTATTACTTCTTTTCTTTTTTTTTTCTTTGTTTTTTGAATGGGAAAGTGGGATAAAATTTTATGAATTGGACCTGGAGAATGTAAATAGTACGTAAACTTCAAAAATACCATTTACAAACTTACAGCAAAATAAAATGACAAAACATTTACGAACATATGTAAAAAGCCTAAAAAATAAAATCTGAATTTTCAGAAAGTCCACTGCATTTCTTTAAAAATTTAAGTGACACGCAAATATTTTCATTTCTCTCTACATCATTTCAGAGGGGAAAAAAAAAAAAACCCAAACGCAAACTGTACTTTTTTTTTAATATACATACAGTTTTCCCAGATCCCTGGGCCTTTGGGTCTGCTTCACATAGCTGTGGACCCAAAGGCTGTGAGCATACGACACCACTTCCCTGCTGAAGTAAAACCCGATCAGTGTGAGGCAAAACCTTTTCTGTCAAGTGGGAGTCAAAGTACAAAAATCTTTCTCAAAATTTATGGGAAGGGCTGTCTGTTGCCCTCCCCGAGGACCCTTCACAGAACCTCTTGGAAAGCCCGAGGGCAAGGCCCTGAGAGCCAGCTGTGCTGCGGACAGAACAGCACTGGTACAGAGCTCAGCGGGGATCCCAAGCACCTCTGCAGCCAGAGATGGCAGAGAAGAGACCCTGGCATAACCTGCAGCTTATCTCTAATGATCTAATTATACTATTACAACTCACCAGGCGAAAGCTTTCATTCTGAGGTAAAATAGCCTTAGTTATTTCCACAGTGACTTAAAATAAACAGGAAAGAAGAGACTTTTATAGTGCTCTCCTAGAAGTTACGAAGACAGAATTATATCAGTACACTAATAAACACAAATTTTCCTGCAACCACAAGCCCATAGACAGACCCCAGCTTTCCAGTTCATGTGGACCAAAGAGCTGTAGCTCATGAAGATACAAAGAGAGCTTACAGTTATTTCAGGTCTCCACTGCTGCAGGCTGTTTATGCCCATTCTGCCTATTTAGAGAGACAAAACCACATTCTCACTAATTCCACAATTATCTGAACAATGTTTTCTTTAAAAAAAAAAAAAAAAAAAGGTAAAAAAAGCCTCTGATCTCCGTCTGCATAGATTAATGGCCTCAGAAAGCTTTCAACATGCCCCAATGACAAACTGTAGGGGCTTTCAAAGTAGAAAACAGATCCCCTCACATTCACATTAAAAATTACCATCAGGTTCCTGAGCAAACTAAAGAGAACAGGACCTTGAATTTTCAGTGCTCATTCAAGCAGCCAACACACACATAGTCCAGGGCTTGCTTCTGCTATATGACAACAGGGAGCAGTCATTGCAAGTGTAAAAATACATAAACCTCAAGGAGGTATGCTTCCTAGTTCTTATTAAATTGATGGAAATGTTTTTACCTAAAATACTAGCTCTAGAAAAGCACTAGTAAATTGACTAACTTTGCTTACCAACTTACTAAAATACTCCTTTGTTATACTGAAAGAATATTAAGGATTTTTGCCAGGAAAAAAAAGCAGATCCTCTCCTTTCTTCAGTGAACTTAACATACTTAGTTGTATTGTATGTATAGATATAATATCAGGTACCATGAAGTATCAATTAATTTCAGGGGTGGGGTTTGGGGGGGAAATAATTAATGCAAATATTCCTTTTCTAACCATCTCAGTTTGTACGAGAGTAATTCATGTTAATAAGTCTGCCTATAATGGTTCACTCTCAATTATGTGGAGAAAGCTGCTGTAGATCCATATTTCCCAAGCATATTGCCCTATGGCAACTCTATTTGAGACTTACACTTTCTCCTTCTGTTCTGACTCCCCGGAGGAATGCCTCTCCCACAGGACTCCGCAGCTCTTTAGCCCAACAAGTCCCATCACCTGGGAGAAGGGATTTTCATGTTCAGGGTAATTCCTTGGCACAGAGCACGTACACAGAATGTGTGCTCAGACATTAGCATGTTTGGGGATAATGTGTTTCATTCGGTATTTTGCACAGCGCTTAGCACCAAAGGGAACTGATGTCAGCAGGGGATTCTAAATGTTACTGTAATATAGATAAAGAATAATAATGATGCTTATAAAAGCAATGAGGCTTTCAGATTAAATGCACTACATCAATGTAATCTATTATGAGAAATTAGTCTTTTCTATGGGAAAACTTCTAAACCTCCACTTAAGAAGTCTGAAAAATTATGCAGCTCCTGCAGATGGAATGCATCTTCCTTAACCACAAAAGCATCCTATTATTTGAGAACGTTAACGACCAAATGATAATTGGACTCTAACAACTATTTTTCATAACTACGATTCTTAATCCATTTGTCATATGAATAGAAAATAGAATTAGTTTCGGAATACCTATGATAATCCTTAAACTGTGCATAAATAGCACAGAAATGATTAATTCTTAAGAAAACATAGGATTATGAGAAGGCAGCAAAACGCTTAGTAAAACATGCAGTCCAGTATTTTACACTACATTAACACAGCTGCACACAACATACAACTACAATACAACTGAATCAAAGTATTAAAAGAGGTCATCATGTTGCGTGGGCATGTTTGCATTTCTGTAATGCAAAACCAAATGGGTTTTTTTGTTGGTTTTTTGGGTTTGTTTTTTTTTTTTTCCCCCCAAAATATTGTCCTTTATGGGGCTGATTACATAAGCGAGCATGAAGTAGCATTTCTCTAGTCCTTCCTGAACTTCAGCAAAAGCATCTTATGGAGAAATTCAACCCACCTTCCATCCCCAAAACATTTCAAGCTCCATTTGCTGCAGAATGCAGATACCCACCATTACCTGACCTAATTGAGAATCATTATGCACAGCTCTAACTAAACGTCCCCTGTGATCTCTAAACCTCCTCTAACGTCTTCATGAGAAGCAGCACCCAGAGAGAGTGATTGGTGTACAGACCTGACTACTAAAATGTAGGCCCAGGAGAGATTTCAGTTTATTGTTTTGGAACAGTGTGAGTGGACATTTAATGACTCTGCTTTAGAAGTATACAGGGACTACTGAAACAGAAGTGGTTAAGAATTTTTTTTCCGTGAATATTCATAGTTTACATGTAAATACTTTACCTTTTATTCTATTTTAGTTTGATTACTCACACAGTAATTTGAGTTTTATTGAATTTAATGCACAAAAGCAAACTTTCTTACCTGAAACCTACAGAATGCATAAGGTTTGTCTTTAGCATACTTTGTCTTTAGAATTTTAGGCTATTAAATAAAACATCTGCGGGAAAACATAAAATAATGATCTTTCACTAATTTCAATAAAAACTCCATTAATAATCACAATTTTTAACAGGAATAAATTGTATTTCCTATTTAATTATATTAATGTTACTATAAAGTGTCTATTACATTATCTTTTTAAGCTTGCAATGAAATTATTTTGGTAGAAATAGGGAAAAGACATTACAGAAACATTTTGAGCATTTCAATACAGTAGATCACAGTGTTATTTAAAATGTAAAACAAAACAAGTTGAGAAAACTGTGAGCAAGAAATAGCAAGTTCTTCTACCAATATTATCAGATATTACAAAATGACACAAAACCTGGAAAGTGTTCTGTCTTCAAAAAAGAGGAGAAAACTGCTCTAATTTAAAATAATGAACTTGATATATATTGTATATTGTAAGTAGCCTTTTCAAAATATTTACACAGATTGAGAACAAGTAGGAGGCATTTTTATTTGCATTTTTACAGAAAGAAAAGCTTTTTTTTTTTTTGACAAATAGGCTTTTGACAGAATTGGATATTTGAGTTCAGATACTAGTCAAAACAAGGTTCAAGACATTGGATTTAAATAACAAATAAAGACAACAGAATTAAGGCCCTTAAAAGACAATAAAGATATTTAAACAAATCAGCTGTTTCATAGGCAGCCAACACTAGAATTTAGGTTGCACATAATGCACCTTTTTCAACATCCACTAATATCAGCTGAAAGACTCCCACTGACAAGAGCTCAAATCAGTCGGCAATCATGCTACTTCACTCAGAGTAAGCAGCAAATGATGAAGTAGCCCAACTGAGATAAAGACATAACAACTAAAAGTTCAATTTTCAACCAAATCCAACATATTGAGACACTAAAAGAAAAGATTTAGTCATAAAGCAGTGCTAATATTTGCAATCTCATTCAACACATCAGAACAGATCCCCTCCCTTCAGTAAGGGAACATACA
The DNA here is from genome assembly GCF_900496995.4 of Aquila chrysaetos chrysaetos. Classification (NCBI taxonomy): domain Eukaryota; kingdom Metazoa; phylum Chordata; class Aves; order Accipitriformes; family Accipitridae; genus Aquila; species Aquila chrysaetos. The sequence goes on from NC_044014.1 coordinate 41,437,681, forward strand.
GAGGGCTTCCATCAAACCACCAGACTTTTCATGCCCAGGTTAAGGTTTGATTCAGGGTCAGTGAAAATCAACACGGCTTTTTGCTTTTCCTCCCAAATACAGTGAAATTGATAGGGTTGAGATTGACAATGTTCCAGCCTGGGGTAGAAAACTACCCCGAATCGTACAATTATTTTAATCACATCGTGATTAAACACTAGTCTTAACCAGTGATTCATCTGGAACCCCTGGACAGCAGCCCCAGTCTCACTGGGCAGGCGACCGTGCCCCAGTACACCTTCAGCAAAACACTGACGATGCACAATGTGCTTTGCCACAGCCTCTGCCTCCCAGCTATCGGGAGGCATTCACATGTTTAGCACAAAGCAGAGCTCTGCACATCCAACAATAGCAAGCAATCACATATGGCAGAGAAGTAACCCCCATCAGTAATGATGTCACATTAAGAGCTGGCATTCCTGATACTATTTGGTTGCTTTTTTCACAGTATATTAGTCTCCTAGCCCTGCACCTCTGTTGTTGATGCTGTAAAAATAGAGTAGAACCAGCACATAAATGGTGAGCCTCTGACAACACAGAAACACACCAATATCTGTATTGGAGACAAAATTAAAGTCTCTTGTCAATCCGAAAGAGCACAGAACACCTGCAAAGAACATCATGGGTTTATCACTGCCACCAGCTGCCCAAGTCATTCAGCATCTACACAAAGAGATTACCTAGACTCTGTGATTGCTATAAAATAGTAAAAGGAAGTACTCACCTTTGCCCTATTACGGAAAAGATGATAAAGAGAAAGACAGATGAGGGAGTAAATTATGGATCATAGTGAAAACCATTGAACTCATTACACCAGTCAAATAACTTCTCTGAAGTTTTGCATAAGCATTACGGTCGAGGAGCATTGTCAGGAACGATAGGAAGAAGAACAGAGGGAAGCTTTAATGATGTTTTTTGGAACTCTACCTGGTCGCACTGGCATTAGCTACGCTGGAAGAAATACAAGATATTTCAAAAAACTGGTAAGTGGGAGGACAGAGATGTCATGATGAATAGTTAAGCAGCAGGGATCCCATCTATACTGGATAAGAACTGACAGAAGGTCAGTCCCAGGAACAGGAAAGGAATTTTTTAAAGCAGAGAAGGTAAGTTTTGTTTAATGTCAGATGGGAAAGAACAGACTTGAGAAGAATAAACTTAGAAAATTGCTCTGAATACAAAACTAGAGATAGTCTGTGACAAACGAGAGACATACTGAGTGTCTCGTTCCTGGTCGCTGACAGAGCAAATGGCAAAGCTGAAGACATAAATCTGATCCTAAAGTCTTTAATCATTCCCCATTTGCTTTGAAATACAAACTATCCATCTAAAGCACAAGTATTCAAACTCTTTACAGGTATACTTGTGACGAGTTAAAAACTGAAATCTATTTACAGCTTGCCAGCACCAGGGCATGTTGCACTGCAGTCACAAACCCTCTCCTGATGTCTGCGGACTGCAGAAGCAGAAAGGTAATGCCACTTACGGTGCAGTTTACTGAATGCCTCCTGAAAGGAGGTTGTAGCGAGGTGACGTCAGTCTCTTCTCCCAAGTAATAAGCCATAGGATGAGAGGAAATGGACTCAAGTTGCACCAGGGGAGGTTTAGATTGGATATTAGAAAAAATTTCTTCACTGAAAGGGTTATCAAGCACTGGAACAGGCTGCCCAGGGAAGTGGTTGAGTCACCATCCCTGGAGGTATTTAAAAGACGTGTACATGTGGCACTTAGGGACATAGTTTAGTGGTGGACTTGGCAATGCTAGGTTTACGGTTGGACTGGATCTTAAAGGTCTTTTCCAACCTAAATGATTCTACGATTCTAAGTCCAAACCTTACTGGTTTTTTCCTGCATTTAGACCTCAACGTAGAGCTCAAGAACAAACAGCTTTGTACAGTGCAAAAGAAATTATAATGCTCTTCCACCTGACCTCAGAGCAGCAACTACGAAGGCAAAGAAAACGTCCGGGTTTTTTCCACAAAGATTAAGCACCATGGATAAAATCTACACTAGGTGATTCTACTTGTAATTTTCATAAGCAGTTATCTGAATGCAGCAAGGCACAAGGTTAACTAAGAATATTACTTTTTCTTCTTACTTTTAAAAAAACAAACAAACAAACAAAAAAAACCCCAAAACCCCAACAAAACCCACGCCCCTATAAAAACAGTGCAGAGAAAAAGTTATTTACTTTTTCTACAGGGTTTTGACCCCCACAATTTTCAGCTTGTTTATGATCTGCTCTTAAAGAGATCTTCCTACCTTCATGAAAGTGAAGCCATGTGATTCAGCACATTACATTTCTCTTTCACCTTCAGTTTACCTGCTCTACTGGGTCACAATTTACAGTTCTGCTAGATGAAAGTGGAGTTCGGAAGAAAAAGGATGGAGTTGTTAGCAAAAACTGCTAAGCTAATTTTTGCCTGCAGCAACATTCATAAGTCTACCGCAGGCAAAGTCTTAACTCTTTCACCTGCAAAACCAAGGGAAGAAAACTATTTTCCAGTCACATTCAAAACAAATGAATCGTGTTCACTTTCAAATTTCTTAGAAATGCAGTTTATGAGAAATAAGTCCCGCAATAGCAAATTAAATTGACCAAAGGTCTCATATAAATACACATCTGTATGCTTACATCCAACTTGAAAATGCTTCTGGGAAATGAAAGAAAAGTAGCTGTTAAAATGTAAAGTAACTGCCAACCAAATTACTTCTGCACCACAGTGAATATGCTATATTTAATAATAAGCAAAACTCTACATGAAAAATAATTAATTGGAAATCTTGGTCTTTAATGATAGGCAGACAGCTTGTGGGTTGTTTGACCCAGTCCCTTTTTCTTTCCACAGCAAATTATATCAAGGCATAGCCTTTTTTATAATGCTCATTGATCCCTAAAATCTGTTGCCTTTTTTTACTGTTCTTTTGGCTAATACGGAGCAGTCAACAACTGCCTTAATCACACGTTCTAAAATAGTTTCAGTAAGGCCTTTTAGCATTGATGTATTGTCTTGCCTTTTAAGAGAGGTCCAGTTTTGATTCTTAGCTCAAGCAATAAGTGGTGATTACACACAAGTACCTGTTCAGGCAGAATAGCGTTGCTTTCAGAGAAGAGTGGTAATTGTCTTGTATGGGTTTGATTGTGGGCAAAGCCTGAACAAAGGATCCCATAGCTTTGATAAGCAGTTGATATTCTAGGGATGTTCTAGTTTAATAAGGTAATATTTTTATCATATCCTCTGTGAATCTGAAATCCTGAGAAGGCAACCAGGCTGGTAGATGATGAAGATTTTGTTATAGAGGAACTCTGAAAGGAAATCACTGCATCCCTATTACATCTTTGTGATGGTACTGGAAGCAAGCAGGCTGCTACACAGTTGCTCCTTGCACCTTGGAAGAGTAAAGGCCAAAGAGTAAAGAGCTTTAAAAGAGTAAGAATTTGACTCCAGATTTTCAAGCCTGGATCCATTTCTAGTTACCTTCATTATTTGAAGGAAAAAGAAAATAAGAGAAACAAAGATTTTATCCAAACAGCAACTTCATAACTGCTTCTGTTGTTAACATGATCATGCCATGGAGGGAAACAGGCCACCTCCTCCTCTTCTCTGGCCTTCTACTGTTAAACACCAGAAGAAACAACCCAGAGGTGGCTATGTTCTCACTGCTAATACTGACCCAACAAGCTACTAGAAAACAGCATTATCTGGTCACATTTCCGTGACAAGCTGTATGTATTTCCCTCTTTGTTTCCCGGAATCCTTAATTTCCAGAGTAAAACTGTCAAAACTCAGCAAGAGCAGATAAACATTTTCTTCTTGGGAAGAGCAGCACAGCTCAATAGAAGGCACTGGAAGCTAGCGTACCGTACTAGAGCTGATAAACTTGTGTTTCTGTTCCCTAGTTACAAAAGCAAATGAATGTTTAAGGCATATTGTTGCTCACTGCTGAGACTAAGCTCTTTGCTGATCCTCAGTGCTTGTGGAGTGATTCTGAGGATTGATAGCGGAGCTGCAATTGAGGCAGACTGCAGAAAACGACTACAAGAGAAAGCAGCAGTAGAAGTAGCACTGATTTCGCCATCTCTTCTGCCAGTTTTTACCATCTTAAGCTGCAGCTGTCTCTGCAGAAGCAGCATGGATCACTCTACTGTTTCCACCTTAGCTTCAAGGTTGTCTCATCAAAATTACAGGTCACGTCTTTTCTCTCTAGTTTTAGGTACGTTCTCCAAGAAACACCACCTTTGTGCATAGCCCCTTCAGGTTCTGGCAAAAGCAACCCAAACTGTAGCAATAGCAGATATCTTTGGATGCAAATGGGGACAAAACTGAAGAGATGGAGGAAAGAAAAAATAAAGTGTTTAAGATCATAGAATCATTTAGGTCTGAAAAGACCTTTAAGATCACCAAGTCCAACTGTGGATGAAGGATGGAAGCAGCATTAGTATACAACTTGTGCTCTTTTGCTCCAAGTATATGGGAAATTACTCAAGTTACGGAAAACTGAACTTTTAAGTCTTTTCCACTAACCTTTCCACCATCTGTTTCTTGATTCTTCCCGTGCTTCACAGGTCACCAGTGTACCGGTTACTGTCATCATCAGTCTGACTGCTCTAAACTGATTGCCTGTCAAAATCACCCAGGTGATCCAAAACAAGACCTTCCTCAAGGTCACCATTATCTTTCCCTCTAGTTCTCTCCCTCAATGGCACTTCTTTCTGTATTCACCTGTATCACCCCAGTTGCTAACACAGGTGTATTTCAAACAGGCTGTAAAGAGCCCTCAACTTTTTCTCTCATACTAACGTAGGAAAAAGATTATGATCTTCACAATAGCATAGGATTTAATTTATACCTAGACAAATTCAAAGCCAGTCAAAAAGGAAGACAAACATTATAAAGTTAATGTCACTAATTCTTTCTCAGTACACCTTATCCTCCTGTGCCAACCTTTCTTCCTATACCCCCTCCTTGCCAAGTATGAAAATCTCTTTGGTCAGACTCTGCCTTTTATCACTGAATTGTCCTTTATTATCATCTATTCAGAAACAGTCTCAACAGTTATAAATGGCATCACGCTTTGTTGTAAGAAGCTAAGGTGTAGTTTGGAGTTGGAGTCTTGGATTTTCTTTTGTTTCTCCATAAAGATGGAATGATTCTTTGAAGTGGTTTTAAACAAACTCTTTTACTGTGACCCCCAAGGCAACCTGGGATGTGGAAACTGACCTTGATTCCCCTCCTACGTTATTTTCTTCAAAGTGAGAAGCGCTTTTAAAAATTCTGCTAGCGTGGGTTTTCTGAAGGAGCAGAAGCATATTGTATAGTCAATGATAAATTGGATACTGATACTTACGCTGAGCTTGAGGAGGTCAAGCTGGCAAAAGCACACTTGCCAGAAGCATTGCTGTAGTGACGTGATGGAGCAGTGCTACTTTTACACAATATCTTTGCACAGAGACATATGTACCAAGACAGACAAATTTTGAAAACTACTATCACCCTCAGTCAGATATTATCTGTGTGTCATTAAACTGCCTTTGATTTGTCCATTCATTGAAAATGAGGGAACTTAGCTGCATCGGCTTTCCTGGCATTGAGCTGCTTTGTCAGGGAAGGAAGAATTTTACTGCTTGTTCTGGTTGGCAAACACAAAATCCCCAAAAGACTTACACCTATTGTTTGAAGAGCAGGAACAAAATACATCTTATCGGTGTTTGCAGATTGAGTGCTTTGCAAGATTTTGATCTCTACCTTAATTTTAATTAATTTCTTTATCTACCTCAAAGCTATCCTGGTAGTACAACCTTCAGGCTGGTTGGTTAGCAGGGACTGTAACTACCGAAAATATAAAGATTTTGATCCATGCTATTTCCAATTAAATTTTCATCCTCTAACTATAAATGAGGAGTGTGCAAACAAATTGTTTGAGTTTACAGCTGGTTTTGATGCCTGTAGGCCAGATGTACTGAAATAAGAAACTGACCTAATTCCAGTAATCTCAAAGGAAAGACCCTTGTTAACCTTCATGGGCTTTCATCAGCCCTTGAAACAATTGTATTTGGATGAACTGGGCAATGCTTTCCTTTTTATTCTAATCTAAATTAAGCTTTTCATAAGCTATATATATTTTGTGTTCAAAAGTAAGACAAGGCTGAAGGATAGGACAGTTCTACTGGAACATCTAAACCAGGCTTAGCCAGCTGTACCTTTGAAACCACACTTTTGTGGGATTGCAGGTGACTAACTATTACCCAGTGAAGAAATGCCATCCAAGTCAATATCTATCTAGCTACCAAATTCAGGATTCTGCACAAATAGCTTGTAGGCATTTCTCCTCTTCTACTGAAATAAATTTGTACTGACACCTAAGAAAAGCCTACCATCTGTTGGGAGCCAGTGAACCCTTATTATTCCTTAGCTGAGATGAGCAGGCATTTAAAGGTCATTTTTCCCTGAATGTTCTTCAGGTTCCTTTGGTTAGATAGCAAAGCAAAGCCCGTGTCAGTGAGAAGGTCAAGAACAGTCAAGTGAATACCCTTAATACTAGCCGAATAATTGGACCTAGAGTATAATAAAGAAGTCTGGCACCAATTAAAAAAAAAAAAAAAAGGAAAAGCCAAGAAAATTTCACTCTACTAACTTTTCTTTACCACCTGTGGAAATGAGTTTCAAAGGTGTTAAAAATAATAATAAAAAAAGGTAATTGAATACACTAAGATGTCACATTTTCAGCTTTCAGCTTAAAGCTACCACTTGGGGGGAAGTGAACTGTTTGGCTTGGGTCTTGATTCTCTTACTGAACCCAAACCCACCCAAGATGGCAACATAAACAAACATTCATGCAGAAATATTCTGTAGTTATTTTATCTGAAAATCTCCTCGCGTTAACTTTCAGGTTTGATTGCACTGGTTTCAGCTGTGCTAGTTAAGGAAGTGTCTATAGCTCCTGTCTTAGCAAATGGTCAAATAGATATTCTATCTAGCATTGTTCTATCCTTTTGTTTCCTTATTCCTCAGTTCCCATCAATAATGCAGTTCCATCTATTTTCAGTTGCTCTGCCTTGACTTAGGAGGGTGTCATTATTATTGTCTTACACAAACCGTATCCTAAGGGAATTTAGTTTGTGATCAATAAAAAAATAAAATTCAAAGTTGATCCTCTATCACAGGATCTCCATCTTTTTGTAATATCTCCAGAACTAAGCATATGCTGCATAGCTCTGTGTAAGCGGCTAGGAGACACAGAGCACTACATAAGCTTTATTCTCTTCCAACAGCACTGACATGATGAGGCAGAGCACCCTTAGTGGTAAGCAATGAACCCAAAGGTGAAGCACTACCACGAGGTAGATGGGAGGGTCACACAACTATCTTCTCAATTACATTTCGGAAACAGCGAGACACAGAACCTTTCTTACGGGTTGCATGAAGTAACTGTATCAGCGTATTTTTGTGAAGGGTTTGTTCCCTTCTGAAGTCAGTGTTGGAAGTCAATGTTAAAGCTAAAGTGCAGAGTATGCTTTAAGAAGTTTAATAACATTTTGGGTTGCTGACCTCTGATTCTTACCAGTTCCTTAAAAACTAGGGACCCTGGCCAATCTGAAAAACGCATGGGCAACTCTTCCCATTTAGAAAGCCTGAATCAATCTTGTAGCAGTAAAGATCTCTGTCCCACGTTCTATTAATGCAAGTAATATTTCTTAATTACTCTTGCTGATCTGAATAATTAGGACTTCATTCTTTTTATGAAAAGTTCCCTAATATGTGTGAGCAAAGGAAGTTAATGCTAATTAACCTACCCTTGAAGTGCCCTATTATCAAAGCACATGCTTTCAACACATTTTGAGATGCAGCCTCTGACTTCATACGTCTATTGACTTACATTCCATGAAAAGGCTACATTCAACAATAGAGAGGCTCAGACGGTATTAGCTGTCAGCAATCACTGAATGATGATGTTCTGAACTATATTTGTTTTTACTTATCTGTTAGACAGTCTCAGCGGTTTGTAATCCTCCCTAGTAATTTGTTTAACATGCAGGTGAAAAGAATCAATCTTTCTCCTGAATGTAAATGGTTCACTGAGGCACAGGTCCCCACCACACTCCAGCAACATGGATTAGGTATCACCTCCCTGCAGCAGAACTGGGCAAGAACAACAGTTATTAGGCAGGTGGCAGTTCACCGGACAGCACAGCTAAGCTTGACTGTCAAATGAGAATCTGTCCCAGCTCACCATGATTTAGCAACCCATACTCAAACAACATGGTAGTAGATACTATGCAAATCCTTGCCTTTCAGTTTTCACAAAAATAGTTTATTATTTTCATTTTGATTATGCAAATGACATCTCAACCAAAAGTGAGAAAACAATTGACTCTCACAGCCCATAATGAACTCACTACAGTTAATGTACATGAGCCTGTGATTGGGTTCTGCCGAGGCGAAGAGGTTCACTTTTCCTAGCAATAAAGCACCAGAACGGAGAACCACATGAAAGCAGACGATATGAGAGGATACAAAGGAGCTCTACGGATTTCCACAAGTTTTACTCTTCTGTGACACTGATAGTATGCAAGAAATTACATTTTTCACTAAAATGGCAGCTTTTAACATTCTCTCTAAGGATATGCATATTACTAGAAATACCCAGGAACACTGCAACTAGAGGCCAAGATTCCGTTCTTCACACTAAGACATGAAGTGCTTCACACACATCTACCTTCCAGTCTCTGTCCTCCTCCCTGCCCAGGAACTGTCTGGGCTACAGCTGAAACAGCAGCAACCTGAGAGCAGAGCCAGCCTGTGTTATGCAGAAAACACGCACTCAGGTCTCACTGAAATACCACAACACTTGCGTCTCATCGCTCCAGCACATGTCGGTGTTCATACCCCCAATGTGTGCCATACGCATTGAAATTCAGTTGTTTGGTGTGGAAAAGTCATCTGAGTCATTTTCCAGACAGTAAAAATCTGACTGAAGTTACTATGTGGATTTTCTTATACAGAAAATATTTGCAAAATAATGCAGAAAACTCTTTAAGAAAGATTAAAATTATTCTTTCCACTGGCAGGAGAATGATCCCCCAGTTTCAGTATGTTTTCTAGATGAATGTTGCTGCTTTTGACAGATGAGTATTAATGACACAAGACAAGCAAGAGCTATTTAAGCTTTGGCATTATACAGTACCACTCTGTGGAAATTAAACTTTGTGTGGAAGACCGAGAACAAGGCACTCTGTGCCACTGAATTTCTACCATGACGTTAAAGCAAGGATCATCTGGATGACAGAGTGCACAGAGGGCCCAGAATAGAACTACCGGTACCTAGGCTTTATATAGAAAGCCAAATTCAGGGTTAGGTAGAAAAATGGTTGGAAATTTGTTGTATACATACATTTGCTCCACTTCCTTCCAACATGAACAAATACAAGATTTATTTAGTCACAAATATCAGGGTGTGATTACTGCTGAATCCACAAACTCGTCTGGGCTCATGATTGCAGTGGTGAATTTTACTAACCTGACTTGTAACAACACATAACACTTATTAAAAGTATTTCAAATCAAAATATTTCATTTTCAGATATTTCATTGACTACACAGCAACTATTTCCCGTAACAGAGACTTACTGAAACAAAAGGGAATGCCTTTTCATACACTGAACTTAAAAGAACAAACACCCTCTCTTTTCTTTCCAGTTGTAATTTCCTTTTTTTTTTTTTTTCCCTCCTCCTTCTTTTAAAAAAAAAAAAAATACCTCTGAGCAAGCTGGTGCTCTCAAAATGTTTCAAAAGAGACAAGATAAACGTTCATGCCATTCTAGAGACCCCAGTGCAGGATGCTGGCTATAGATGACACTACCAGGTGCTGACAATGCTCTGCCAGCTTCTACAGTTGTTTCTAGACCTGCTCCATATCATGTGCCATGTGCTGCCTTAGAGTGAATCCTCATTTTGATTTCCTGCCTAATTGCTCAATTCAGCATTCATTTGCTAGTGGAGTCTGTCCATCACCAGGCTACCATGTGTTTTTCCATCATTCTGCTTCACTGTTAGAACTAGTTGAACAAACAACAATCTATAATTCACTCACATTTCCACATCTAAAATGCCAAGTTTGGTCCACAGTCATATATAAAGATCCTAATAATACCAATTATTTGTAAATATTTGTACTACAGATTGGTAGATACACACACTAACTCTGATCGTTTTGCAAGTTTAAACAAATTATAATTTGGTGCTAAAACTATACTGGTCATTATCTGCTACTCATTACCCTGAAACTTCTGTTCTGTTAACCCCATCAGAGTACAGACAGACACAGAAACCTTTACATCCAACTGTACTAATGCGAACAACGCAGCTAACAAACAGTCAGCCTGCTGAAACTGTATTTTTCAAATTAATGACAAATACTCTTAAATATCCCATCTTCTCCTATGCACTTCTTTGAGAAGGCCCTTAATTACTGTTCTTTAATGATCTCCAGTGTTCCTGTCCACACCAAATATGCAACAATGGACATTAGAAGTTGACGTTGAAGCTACTGTGAACATGAAATTCCCATTGATTTCAAGTGGAAAAACACACTTTTATTGAGAAAGAGATGCTTGGCTCATCAAGCTCAAGCCCTTATTCCTGAAATTAGATAATTTACAAATAGCACCAAGTAAATACAGAAAAGGAGCTCCCATGTGCAGAGTAATCTTCTCTAGCTAATATGTTAAAAGCTAGCAGTTCCAGAATGAATCCTAGAAAAAAATGATCTTTTACTTTCCTAAGACCGAACCATGATGCCACAGACAGGAACAATCCACAGTTCAGATCACAAACTTAACATTCCTGCTCCTAAATTCTAGATTCCTTCCAAAAGAAAATCTAGGTTTATGCAAATGGAAAAAGCCACATCAGAAGTGCCTGCATACCAAGGACGACCGAGGCACCAGGACTGGAGGGAGCCATGCTGAATGTCCCTTCACAGTTAGGTTTCCATGAGCATATAAATAACTTGTTCTACAGTTTTATTAATTATCTTAGCCTTGAACCAAGCTTCCTAAATCCATCTTTCTTGGGATCTCTAACCTTAGAGAAACCGCCCTGAATAAAGGTACATGTATTTGACCATTTTGTACTGGTAATCAGGCAGAAAATTGAGAGAGACAAAGCTAGTGCAAACTGATATATCTCAATTAACCTTGAGAATAATCTGTCTCAGTGAGTTTGCATATGTTCAGCCCTTCTCTTTGTAAAACAAAATTAATGTGACTTTTTCCTACGTACAGTTTAAAGTCAGGAAGAATTCTTACCCAGCCAGTCAGATACCAGGTATTTCCCTGAACACCTTCAGCATAAAATGCTATTTATTGTGCTTAAAAACCTAAATTCACTCATGGAACATTTGTTTGCTATCTTGCTGTCAGAAAACCCAGTCCATTCACTTCACCACTGTTTCCTCTACTTTCCTTATTCAATAGTGCTGAGGGAGCTACTGATATCATTGCAAGGCCAGTCTCCATTACCTTTGAGAAAGGTCATGGTCACTGGGAGAGGACTGGAAGAAAATAAACGTCACTCCTTTCTTCAAGAAGGGCAAGGAGGAAGATCTGAGAACTACAGGCTGGCCAGCCTCACCTCACTCCCAGGGAAGGTGGTGTAGCAAATAACCTTGGAAGCAATTTCCAAACATGGGAAGGGCACAAAGGCAATTGGCAGTAGTTAGCATGGATTTACAAAGGGGAAATTATGCTTGAACAATGTGATGGCCTTCTGTGATGAGAAGAGTGGCTTGGTGGATGAGGGGAAAGCAGCAGATTGTTTATTTTGATGCTGGTAAGGCTTTCAGCACTGTCTCCCTTAACATCCTCATTGACAAGCTGAGGAAGTACGGACTAGGTAAGTGGAGAGTGTCGTGGACTGGCTGAAGTGTCAGGCTCAAAGGGCTGTGATCAGTGGCAGAAAATTCAGCCGGAGACAAGTCATTACCAGAGCACCCCAGGGGTTGATACTGGGACCAATACAATTTAACATCTTCATTAATGCCCTGGACAATGGGACAGAGTGCACCCTCAGCAAGCCTGCAGATGATAGAGAAGGGGGACGAATGGCTGATGCACCAGAGGGTTGTGCTGCCATATAGAGGGACCTTGACAGGATGGAGGAATAGGCTGATGGGCACATTATGAAGTTCAACACAGTTCTCTGTACCTGAGGAGGAATAACCCCAAGCACCAGTACAAGCTGGGGTCTGAATGGCTGGAAAGCAGCTTTGTAGAAACATAAGCATAGTGGGGAGAGTCCAGCAAAGGGCCATGAAGATGATTAAGGATTTGGAGCATAGATCATATGGAGAGAGACTAAGAGAGCTGGGATTGTTCAGTCCTGAGAAGAGAAGGCTCCGGAAGGATCTTATCAACACCTGAGGGGGGAGAAAGAAGATGGAGATTGTTCTCAGTGGATAGGACAAGAGCCAATACCCATTTAAATTTTCATTTAAAACATAGCAAAGGCTGTTTTATTGCAAGGTTGATTGAACACTAGAACAGGTTGCCCAGAGATGGTTGTGGGGTCCCTGTCCTTGGAGATAATCAAAACCAGAATGGACATGGCCCTGAGTAACATGCTCTAATTGACCCTGCTTGAGCAGTGTGGTTGGACTAGATCTCCAGAGGTACCTTCCAGCCCCAATGGTTCTGTGAAAAACAAGGCAATGGACAGCCCATTCAGCTTTGTCCACTCAGAGAATGGCTGATAGAGGAGACAAGCCTGAAAACACCAACAGGAAAGTGATTTACAAAATAACATTTGTTCTGGCTGACACAGCAAGCCTGGCATAGCTGCACTGCAGCCTGACAGTACAAACACCAGCCAAACCTTCCTCTCCTTCTGGCTGTTCTGTCAAAAGCAGAAAAGTTTCCAACTAACTGAAAATACATCAGTGAACTGAAGTTCTTCCCTTCCAAACAGGAAGGCTGCTGTACAGGCAGAGATGCCAAATGAATATTTTATCTTTATCAAAAGTCTCCATTAACTTTTAGTAAAATGCCCAAATGAACAAGAAGTTTCAAAATATTTGTTTTAGTTGTCCGTCTTTTTCTCAGGGGCATCCTAAACCATAAAAAAACCCCAGCCTCTGGCATGAAATTTCCAGTGTGCCTTCACGGTCAACTCACCAGTATTGAAATTCTGATACCACATGTAATCTTTAGTGCTATTTAGTGAAAGGATCATACTGATTCTTCAACTGTTCCTCAATTCTTTGAAGACACGTGTTCATTTGAAGTAAATACAACTGCCCCTCCACAGAGTACTGCTAAAAGTCACTCCAGAAGAGCAAGTGGACTCATTCCTCTCATAATGCACTACCAAGAGCACAATTTGCAGCCCCAAACAGGGGTTGCAGACAGAGAAAAGTTCAAAGCAAGATTTTAAAATTTTGTATCAAATGTTAAAACTGTCTAAAATCAGAAGTCCAATCACAGGATATAACATTAAAACTTCAAATGACTGCACTATTATGTGAAGAGAATGAGAGTGAGCAGTTAAAGAAATGTTTGTCATCTTAATCTGAATTGAAGTTGGGATTTTTCTTCTATCTTACAGATCAGCTAAAAGCCTAGCAGAAAGGTTAGGAGAGAAGGAACAACATAAGGAGCAAAGAAATTGAAGAAATAATTTAAATCTCTCTGAAGATTTTTTTTTTCCTTACAATTTCTATTAAGTTAACAACTTATTCTGTTGTTTCATTGTTTGTTGGGGTTTTTTTCTTTGGTTTTGGTTGTTTGGGGTTTGGTTTTTTGGGGGGGGGGGGGGGTGGGTTGTTTTTTTTTTAATTAACTGCTTTTCAAATACTAACCTGTTTTTTATGTGATATTAAAATTGTGAAATCTCCAGATTTACATTTACGTATTTTGCTAAAAAATTTATGGAGTAGTAGACGGCCACAATTACTGTGAATTTTCCAACTTGGAACAAGGAAATTTGTGAACCTGCCTGGTGACAGTGGCAGGATTAGAATGAGGAAGTGACTCTGTTTTCAGGAGAATCCATATGTATGTGGCATGTCATTGTATGCGGCATGTCATTGTATGTATATTCTGGCAGATTTTTCTAAAATATCATGTAATTTGGGACTATCCCTCAGTGACGTTTGTGCTCCTAAACCCCACAGGCAGATTTTAATATCCCTTGTTTTGTGGTACTTACACCTCCTTGCTTATTTTGCTTATAGATCTAGATAAATCAAAAAAAATAATTACATGATAAAAATATTCTTAAACATGTTCCTCACCTGAAATCAATCTACAACAGTTAAATTGGATACAGATATGGTATAAAATTCTTACTTTGAACTATGGAGAAGGTTGAATTTCAGCTGTCTAATGCAGCTGGACTTAATCTTAAAAAAGAAGTAAAATACTCTCAACTGAGGATCTGAGAGGGCAGAGATTTCTTTTTACCTGTGACAGTTAATTCTGGTACACTGGGAGCAGAGAGGCAGTAATGACAGCCGCAAGGCAGGTCCAATCTTGTGCTGCAATTCTACCCTTCCCTCCCTGCCTACTGCTGCATTTCTCTGCATCTCTCCAGCTGCACATCTCTCATCCTAAGCACCAATTCTTTCTCTACTTCAACACATCAGTTTTGAATTCCCTAAAAAACCCAACCCCAACAAAAGCAAAACAAACACCAAAACAAAAACACCACACAAACAAAAAAACACACACAAAACTTCGCAACAAATATCAGCATGACGGATCTATAAATATGAGCTTATCCTGTAGATTATTTAGATACTCTCCTTTCCCACAAAAATTAGTTTGGGTGAAGTGGGCAACATTTAATGAAACAGAAATCTTTGCAAAAGTCATCATAGAAATCAGTTAAATTTACAGCTAGCCCTAACTTAATTTTGACCCATGTTTGAACACATTGTTAGTATGTCATTAAAATGGGTATACCTTTCTACATATGAAGATTAATTCCAACAGGTGAAGTAAATTACAGAATTGATTACACCTATCACAATTGGCAGTATCTTGGGATAAACATCATCATGTATTTGGAGACAACAAGTGAGCGTAACCATCTGCAGTAGTTGACTACAGTGTGGGAACACATCCCCTACACAAACATAGAGAGGTTTCAAGACCCCAATGAAGGTGTGCAGCATCGCATACCAAATGTTTGCTAGATGAGATACAGCGTGTTCTCAGACAATGTCTGCTCCAGAGAAAACTCTGAAGTAGGGTTTCACTCACTGTTATATGCCCTACTAACTCTCAGTGACTCCTGACTCTTTAGTGGAAAGAGGTACTGCTTGCTCACAGATGCCAGATTCCCATACATCGTCAGTGCTCCATTAGTTGGTGGTACGGACAGGCACAGCCTAAGTAGCAGAACCCAGAAGGTTGTGACAGTGTGCTTCCCCCCGCCTCCCCCAACCTGACCTTAATTTCCCATAACCTTGTTCAAGTGATAAACACCAGTGGCGGTCGTAATGGATGCATCTGGTCATGATGGCTGCATCCAGCTCAAAGTGGATTTGGGGAAGACAGATAACACCATAAGGGCTAGTTGAGCACGCACCAACTGAAATATGGCTGGCGTGCAAATATGACTATAAGTCAATCACTCTGTAAATAGTGGACAGCCCAGGGCCCGTTGAGCTCTTCTGCACAGCAATGGGCTGCATGCCAGGATCTCGTCCTGAGTAGGGACGCCTCTCAAGGTTACTCCTTGAGGTTGACAGGATCCTTATCATGTCAGCTACTCAGTAAGTGAATTGGAAATAAGAGCACTGAAACTTTGAAATCTTAACTAAGTGATATAAAGGATTGATTGCACATACATAATCCTTTAGACAGACACCGTTGACCAAGTCTGGGACTAGGATTGCATCCAGCTGCACCTAGTCTCCTCTCTGAGGAGTTTAGAAAGCAAGGGGGTCCTTTCTGAACCTCATGACTCAATGGGAGGGTCTCCCCAACAGTTTTGTCTGACCCTGTCCTCTATGCAATAAATACTCAAGCATACCTTGCCATTGAATCTTGTTAAACCACTGTTGCAGTTACTATCAACCTTTGTTAAATCACTGTTTTTTATCAATAAACATATTGCTACTTCTCTCTCATGAGTGAAGTGCATCACTCCATCCATGACAAAGGTACAAGAATGACAAGGCATTTTGCAGGGCACAGTGCACTCATTATGTCTGGGTAGGGAGTGCCCTCGGCAATAAGCACTTACACGACTCGTGCAAAAGTATTTGGAAACCCTGTACTATTTTTGGCTGCTTCAGTTCAGGCTCACCATCGAAATTTGCACAATCTCCCCACAGTCACACAACGGAACACCTTCAAAACCCAGAGGACAAGGTGACCTAGAGCTAGGGCATGCACAGCTCTGCACAAATGCCTAATTTCCCATGGAACCAATGCCAAGCTAGACCTAACAAATTCACCTGGACTTCAGCTAATATGGTAAACATGTTAAACTAACATGGTACAGTTCTTTATGCTTTCAGTTCCTGGAGTATAGTAATGACACGCTAGCTCTTCTGAAAATCTATTTAATTCTGGCAGACTTATTAGAGCAGGCTGCAATCCATGCAAAAGTTAATTGCTTTCACATCTGAGACAAGCAGAGAGCAGGGCCACTGTTTCTCTGCTGCAGTGCATCTGAGTCACCAGGACCCACCACACCTAACTTGGCACTGCAGGGAGCTACTTGAATCTTGCACCTGCAGCATGGAAAATGCACAGTCCAGATAATCAACATTCAGTTATCCATGAGTAGTTTACACTATCTAGAAGTACAGAGTGTATCACCACGGTGAATTCATGGAGACTTTTGTGCTGTTCCAGCTGAATCCTGACAAGGGAAGTTCTCTGCTTTTCTGTAGTACAGCCTAGAAACAGCTGTGCAATGTCACAACTAAAAGATCTGTTCTGCTCAGAATGCAACTTTGCTGTCATTCCTGAATACTGTGCAACTGTCACAAGCCTTCTACACATGCAATGTCGTACTGTGCCAAAGCTACAGAAATGCTCACTTTCAAATAAAATGATACACAAACTTACATACCTCATTATATTATCTTGTCTGTCTTACTCTGCCCACTCTTCTACATTTCTCGTTCTCTCTGGACCATACAATTAGAGACAAAGTGTCAAGTGTAATAAGTTAATGTTTTACATGCAGTACCAGCTCCTTCCATAGCTACTGTTCTTGAGCTTCAGCATGCCCCAGTAGAGCAGTGCTGTTATTCTAAGGGTTGTTGTCTTCTTTCAGAGTTAACTATTACTTTAACACAGGAAAACTACCTATACTTCCATCAAGCAACTACATTTAGGATATGCATTAATAAGTGTAAATAGACATATGCTAAAGGCTATTTATTAGGTAACATAAGAAGTGTAAAAGAAAAATCATAAAACTCCCGAGAAAAATCAGATTTTGATATTTTAACAGCTGTTTAACCTACAAAAAATGTTTCGGCAGAGAAGACTCTCATTGCCTACCCAGTGAAGCACAGATGAATCCTTCTTTTCTGAATAGCTTGATGAAAGTGGGATATAGAATTCATTATTTACATCAGGAGGCCTGTTGCATTATGCTTCATTAAATTTGAAGACTGAATTACTGCTTGAATGATCTCTAGTAAAGAAGATCACTAAAAACCTTTCCAGTAGATTTGATAATTCTGAAGAACTTTGTTAATTTTGCAGTACTGTTAAAGGGAAAAAAAAAATCCATAAGGTTCAAACTCTAGACTGCAAAAGCAAATACTGACACATGAAAGGGTGAGGACTAAAAAAAAAAGTACGTCTACAGAATTCAAACACGCCACCACAAGACTAATTTTGCTCCTCTTAACATAGGTGTTACGGCTAGAGAAGTTTGAGAAACTCCCCAGTTAAGACAGGTGCCTTGAAAACCCAAAACTATCAATCCTGGGCTGCAATTTCTGTGAACTGTTGGAGAATACAATACAGCTAATACTCCTACTCACTTTCATGCTTCTGAAAAGCCCTGCAAAAAATAAATAAAAATCTACTCATCTTCAACCAACCATACAATAAAATTGAGCTCAAGTTTAATGAAGGACTTCAAACATCATGTTGAGCTTGACCCTACTCAAAAGCAAAAAGTCATCACACCCAGCCAACCTGTCAGTCATGAGTCTGATATAGTTGGCAGAGTCCATTAAACACAAGGAATTCCTGTGTGACATGCTGATCATCTTATATTATGCAAGTGAAACAAAATATAACAAATATTTTAAATTTAAATAAATCTGAGCCAGGAAATGTAGATATGACAAACACAGGTCATATTCTAAATCATACACCTTTTTATTGTTTGGAGTTTACCTTACCTCCAATGGCACACATGCCATGCCTATGCAACAAACCAGGATCCAAATAGTTCAAATCTTGCCTCTGCTTTGATCATGCAACTGATCTTTCTGCTCCTCTCCCCATCTCCCTTCACTTCCTGTATCCTAAAAAACTTTGATAAGTACCTCATCCTTATTTTCCTGGTTGAATGGTTTAAAAGTAGGTTATCTCCTCAAATACATGAGATATAATAATGAACAGCTGCCAATCTTACCACTTGCATACAGAGGACAGGAAGGAGCTCAGACATTCATGGTCTCCCTTGAGAGATTGAGGAAATTAGCTGAGATCTTGACTGGCTGCAGAACAGAGACCAGACTTACTCAGAAATAAGGGTTTGTTCAGGTTCCAGGCATTAGTTCCATGTTTATCAGATGCAGATTAATTTATTTCTTTAACAGAGTATTGGTTTTCCAAAGGCAAATAACTGTCATATTTTGATACAGTATATGTTGAATGAGAGAACTTGGATATCCTGAATAAGAGATAACCAAGGTAACATGGAGCTGACTGAATCAGAACAATGACTTGAGACCCCAGAGAGCATAAGAAGTGACCCTAGAATGCAGCAACCTCAGGAAATCCCATTGCATTGTTTTGTTTGATTTCCAGAAGGCTGGCTTTATTCTAGAAATACCTATTTGGAATTATATAGGCAGAAGCGCCTTTAAGCCAGCAAGCATAGCCTGATGGGTTGGAAAACATTGACATCTATCTTCTTTCCCCAGTTTGTTGAAAAGACACTGCTGCATGTTCATAAACTCCCCATCTCTAGCCAATTTCCCTGCCCCCTGAAAGGCATACTTTAAACAAAAAGAAAATTTTACTCGGATTTTTATTGTCTACATTCCCATTATCATCAACTTTATTAGGTTTTCTAGAATACCATTTATTGCCACTGGCAAGAAGGTAACCCAGTTCACATTACTGTGCCATTTTATAGTTCTCTGTTGGGAGAACACAAGGTTTCAGAGAAACCTATTACAATTATTTATGCAGAAAATTGATATTTTGGGCAGGGCCTTTTTATCATAGTAACAGTTATAGACCTTAGAAAATTAAATTTACATAGAAAACTATTTTATACTTAAGAAAAAAAAATCTGTCTTTTTTGTTGTTGCAATTGTATATCGCTGTTCGTCATTAAGAACAAAAATCTGTCTTTTTTGTTGTTGCAATTGTATATCGCTGTTCATCACAACTTATGAAAATCAGCAAGCACTCTAATTATAGCATTATTTCTATGAAAAACCCTATTTAGATGATGTACTGTAATTTATCTTTAAAGCAATTTCTAAGTCATTACTATTTTTAAACATTGATCTCACAAAAGTTATAATAAAAAGTTATAAGATTGGTATAAACAAGCCAGAGAAAATATGTGATAGCACAACTGTGAAACCAACTTTTAGAACATCCTGAAATTCAAAAGAATGATATGATCTTATTTGACACAGGAGATTTAAAACACACTGTATCCAGAAATGCTTTTTTAACCTTTCATAGTTTTCTAACTTTCTTTTTATTTTTCAGTATTCTCTAAAAATGAAATCAAGTAAAAAATAATAGTTGTAATTAGTAGCTTCATTTTCTAAAAGGGCTACAATTAAAGACTAAACTTCATTACAAATTTAACACTAAGGTGTAATTGTGAGACTTTTATTATAATATTCTATAGTTCTGTGAAATTATACAGCCAACTACAGCTGTGATAATTTTGGTACCTGGGGCCCCTTTCTCCCTCCAGCTTAAATCCATGAAGGACACCCCCCTTCCCTAAATCAAAGGCAAGGCTAGCTGCAGAGCTAGAACTCTTGAAAGCAACACTCCTGCTGGATTTTTACTTCCTGTGCTTCAGTCTCAATTCCCCTAGGCTGCATGATCCTTTCCCCGATTGCAAATGTGGGCAATTAAAACAATCTTAATTCAATGTAGATAAAATGCTTCCTGCCCTACCATTTGCCCCTTTCAAGCACAAACATTTAATATACTTTGGATATATGGAGAGTAATTCCAATTCAATACTATAATCTCTACAGAGAATCTTCAGTACTAACTACCTCAGGATTATAAAACAGCCTGGCTGTAGCTCTCTGGTCAAACTGGCTGACCTCCAACCACTTCAATTAACCGTAAAAGTGAAATAGAGTAGTGCTGTACTCAGGGAAAATACTGCAAGGAAATAGAGCCAACGAGTTGTTTCAGGAAACCTGAAAGAATCGCAAAAGGCCCAGTACAGTTTACACCAGTCAAAAACCAATGCTGAGCAACCTGATTTTTCCACACATGTTTTTTTGGATACTGTCTGTAGCACTAAGATCCTTTTCAAATGCCTTTATAATAAAGACCAAACTAAGCAGCAGCCCAGAGGTAACTCAGGTACAGTATCTTATTAGCCAGCCTTACTGTAAATGCAAACGCTTGACATAAATCCTTGACATCTGGAAAGAACTCCAACCGTTATCTGGAAGGATTTTTGTATCCTTTGCAGCAGACACTGTCAGTTACTGATATGCTTACTTTTCCCATGTAAATTGTTATCGGAGAGGTTGTAGTCCTTCACATTACATGTGACAATCCCCAAAAATATGTGCTCCTGAATGAAATGTTATTTGGGATTTTAAATATGATAGAGGTTTAAAGACAAAATGTAAACTATGAGGACATTACAGCTGATAATATGCTAATGGAAGACAGTCAATGTAAAGATTGTCAAGAGTCAGACTGTCAGAGTAAGTCAGAAAAGAACATTCACAAGACAAGATCGCTTTCAAAGAACTGTTTAAGTGCTGGGAACTTCTCGTGCTACCATGACCATGCTCCTATGATGTTCTTTGTGATGTGAGCCATAAGTCTAACTGTGTTATGTTAGCCATAGCATTTTCAAAGCCCACCCACAAGCAAGCCTTCAAATACATGATGCCTAAGCTGCCCAAGGAGACAAGTTGGGTGATTCTTAAAATAATTAGCAGAATAAACTCAAGTTTTCTCCAAAGAAGCTACGGGGAAACCTAGAGTCAGCATATATACTACATGACCAGCTGAAGGCTTCGCAAAGATAAGTCTATTGTATCATAACCGGGGACCATACCCTCAATCAGATCATGCATGTGGGGGTGGGGAACGTCAGTAGCTAAATTTTGCTGTTTTTTAAATACACTTGAAAGCCAGAAATAGGGCTTTGATTTTCCTACGATCACAGTTCAAGCATATGGACAAAAAGGTACCATCATGCCAATCTGAAAGCCCTGCTCCACTGACAACATAGTGCGCCTTTCTGAACTGAAGCCCCCATTCACTGAATCACTTAAGATTGTACTGAAGAGCTCTACTGAATCAAGTGTGTAGGTTTTGAGTATTAGTAGTTCTCATCTACTAATTTACAAGCAATTCTCTCACAGAAACCCATTGGGCTAAGTCTGCATGAGCCTCACAGGCTCAGCGTTTTCAGCACTCAGGCTGTCCTACTCTAAAAAATAATCCAATATCTATGGTGTAAGAGATTCTAATTATGGTAAATTACTAGGCTGCCCAGATCAAGAAGTTTGCCTTTTCTTTACAACTAACTTGTGTCAAACAATATTCTGAGAAGTAAATAAAGCAGCAGCACAGCACCTGTTGCAGGGGATCAGGGAAGGCAAATTGCAGAATCCATCTTTGTGGTCCACAATGCACAAGCAAGGCTGATACAGCTCTACAAGTTCCAGGTGGTACATGCAGTACCCAGATATTTGTGTGCAGTCTGTTGCACTGATAAATTAGGCCTGCTTTAGCAAATAATACTTCACATACATAGAATACCTATACATCTAATACACATAAAATATAAAAATACTGTTAAGCCTTTCTCAACTTAAAGTTTCACGTGTGCTTCATTTTCAAGAAATGTAGGATGAGATGTTACCAGATGTGAAGAAGAGCTAAACTGCAGTATTCATTGATGTTTCTCTTTAAAAAGAACAGATTCTTAATTTCTTACCCCTAACCTCAATACAAATAAGTAACACAACATACAGCTTGAAAGAGAGTTTCAAAATCCATTGGGGGACACAGAAATGCCCAATCTATTTACAAAACCGATTCAATCCACCTGTCGTGGTTTAACCCCAGCCAGCAGCTAAGGTCCACACAGCCACTCTGTCACTCCACGTCCTCAGCTGGACAAGGGAGAGAAAATATAACAAAAGGCTTGTGGGTCGAGATAAGGACAGGCAGATCACTCAACCAATTACCGTCACAGGCAAAACAGACTCGATTTGGGGAAAATTAACTTAATGTATTGTCAATCAAACCAGAGTAGGGTAATGAGAAATAAAACCAAATCTTAACACACCTTTCCCCCACCCCTCCCTTCTTCCTGGGCACAGCTTCACTCCCAAGTTCTCTACCTCCTCCCCTCCAAGCAGCACAGGGGGAATGGGAGTCGGGGTCAGCTTGCCACACCTTGTCTCTGCCACTCCTTCTTCCTCAGGGGGAGGAGGACTCCTCATTCTTCCCCTGCTCCAGCGTGGGGTCCCTCTCACAGGAGACAGTCCTCCAAGAACTTCTCCAACATGGGTCCTTCCCACGGGTTGCAGTTCTTCATGAACTGCTCCAGCGTGGGTCCCTTCCACGGGCTGCAGTCTTTCAGGCACAGACTGCTCCAGCGTGGGTCCCCTGCGGGGTCACCAGTCCTGCCAGCAAACCTGCTCCAGCATGGGCTCCTCTCTCCGTGGGGCCACAGGTCCTGCCAGGAGCCTGTTCCAGCACAGGCTTCTCACAGGGTCCCAGCCTCCTTCGGGCATCCCCCTGCTCCACCGTGGGGTCCTCCCTGGGATGCAGGTGGATATCTGCTCCATGGGCTGCAGGGGGACAGCCTGCATCACCATGGTCTTCACCACGGGCTGCAGGGGAATCTCTGCTCCAGCGCCTGAAGCACCTCCTCCCCCTCCTTCTTTCACTGGCCTTGGGGTCTGCAGGGCTTTTTCTCTCATGTTCTCACTCCTCTCTCCAGCTGCAGTTTTCTGTGCCACAGCAACTTTTCCCTTCTTAACTATGTTCTCCCAGAGGCACTACCACCGT
Organism: Aquila chrysaetos chrysaetos; assembly: GCF_900496995.4. Taxonomy (NCBI): domain Eukaryota; kingdom Metazoa; phylum Chordata; class Aves; order Accipitriformes; family Accipitridae; genus Aquila; species Aquila chrysaetos. Next base: position 41,461,181 of record NC_044014.1, read on the forward strand.
CAGGGATGGGCTTGGCCTCGGCCAGCGGAGGGTCTGTCTTGGAGCCAGCTGGCATTGGCTTTGTCAGACATAGGGGAAGCTTCTAGCAGCTTCTCACAAAAGCAATCCCCGTAGCCCCCCTGCTACCAAAACCTTGCCACACAAACCCAATACACCACCTCATCATATAACCCCTTAAATTTTGTCTGGTGAAGCATTTCTGTACCACAAAAGCTCTCACATTTTGATTTGCTAACGTGTATGGATTTTCCCTATCAAGATTGCTCTTAGTCAACAAAGAAGTAATTACTTTAATGATTATCCTACTAATTGCTCAACTACTCAATAGAAAGGGAAGTAATTACTAAACTAATTCAACCATCACCAAAGAAGTGATGGACATACATAGGTTGGAAATACAAAATATAACTTGTAAAAATGATATGCGTATTTAAATAATGACTATTTAAGAATGTGTTTCAAATTCCATGTTATTTAGTTCCACCTAGAAAGACTGCTCTCAAAAATGCAACACACTTCAGAAAAAAGGAAAATGCAATATGCACAACTTAACAGTGGTCCCTGATATTTATCCTCACTGTAGAAAGTACTAACAATTGCACATCAAAATGAATTGTATTGATTGAAATTCAGACAGATAAAGCACACTACCGAGGCACTCTGCAGATCATTGTATAACCATCCAATCTAGAAAAATACAAACAGGCAAGAAAAAATATTTCCAGGGTTACAAAACAAACAAACAAACAAAAAAACAACCAACCAAACCCAAAACCAAATCCTACACAAATAAAAAAAAAAAAAAAACCCTACCTTTTTCTTGGGTGTGATCAGTTGAATTTCTTTTCTCTCACTGAATACGACGGCCCCGGAAAGAGAGAATGAAAAACAGAATTCACAATAATGTTCCACGGTGAACTACTGTAACAACTGATTTGCAGTAGTTTAAGGATCTTTTTTGTTTGGGTTTTTTTTCCCCAAGTCATTATACTAGTATTCTCTCAACATTGCAATTATGTATTTTAGGTGAAGTAGACAAATTTCAAGACACCAATAACACCGACCATAATCACACAGAGTTTCTGACTGATTATATTATGGAAATGTATACAAGGTGGATCCACCTATCAACATGAAATTTTCTTTAAACTTACCTTACTCTGACAGAATATGCATATGACTGGCAAATAAAATTATAAATATGAAAAGAATGTGCAATAATAATTCATTCAGCAGGTAAACAAGCCTATTTAAAATATCATGTATTACAGTAATTCCCTACATAAAAGGTTTGTGACCAAAACCAGTCCAACAATTTTAGATAATAAAAATATAAACACTTTTATTTTCAAGCCAAAATAGGACATAAAAGGAACACTGACATTTTTCTAAAAGCATGTTAGAACTGACCAGGTATAGCAAAGCAAGAGACAGAAAAGAGAAATTATGATTTGTGAACAGTTTGGGGGCTTCCTGGCTTCATACAGGTTTCTACCAAAAGGATTTGGTGACACAATTCTAAATATTTTTTTTGCCAATAGATACTTGTGCTTCTTTAATAAATACAAAAATGTACAAATGTTGATAGAAAACCTCCTACATGAAAAAGAAAAAACAATTAAAGACCACACACAAAAATACAGAAGTAGAGAAGATGGAATGTAAGCATACATAGATAGTCTGGAAATCAACATAGTATTTTATTTTCAATGCCTTTTCTAAGATTTAGTTTCTTCAAATTAAAAAAAAAAAAAAAAAAAAAAAATCCTCAAGTAACCCATGCTGATTTAAGATGTGACTTCATCATCTGTAGAGTCTTAAATCCTTTCTTCAGTGTAAGATACCCATGAAAAAAATTCCAGACAAACCAACTCTTTCTCCCAATTATACCCATCAATAAAACCAGAGCTGTATTTTTATGGATTATATTTCTAAGTTTAATTGTTATCAATTAATATGTAGAATATGATTGAAATAACCAGGGAGCTGCTGAAGTCCTGTGTACAGCCCGCATCAGTTAATATTTAAAATAGGGAAAAAATAACTAGACATGATTTAGGGTTTAGGAACTAATTATTAGACAATGGGGCTTTTTGTTTATGTCAGAAAAGGTAATAGATTGTGGTCTGGTCAATAAACCTTGAAGAACTGCTTGGAACTGCCAAGATGAGAGAAGAGTAGGTAAAAGGTAATTCCTACAGGGGGAGATCACAACCACTGACTCACTGACCATCTACTCAAAAGACAACAATGAAGGAAGATGACAGAGTCTGCGCACTAAATTTACATGAGAGGCAAAGAAGAAAGAACCAATAGTTAAGGGAAATAATAATGAATATGTATTACTTAAGTATATAAATGTGGAAATTTTTGAGACAAAGGTGTGCTCTCTTGAGACAGGCACCCATTCATGCGCATCAATTAAATTAATTTGAAAATACCTCTACTCTGTGTTATTGGCTTGCATAGTGGGTAAATGAACCCCGTTTGAGGGACACCATAATTGCCTAGTTAATGCATACACAACATTTGCATTTGACTAGGCTTTCAGAAATCACTGTAATACTAGAAAACTTTGGCGTCTGAGAAATGTAATTCTGTTTTCAGGGATGTCTGAACATCTAGTAGGTAATATGGTCCATGATTTACTATCCAAAATTCGAGCTGTTTATAAGGACAATATGGTATAAAATATTAGCACACCAGACCATCAGTTACAGAGCTGCCAAGCTATTTTATTCACTGGGCTGGGGGCGAGGCGGGGAAGAAAGGGGATAACAGTGGTGGTAAAACCTTGGTAGAAGGCTCCTGCAAAATTGTGTGGCCTTCTCTCTTAATACATGACATTGACTATCAAATTTTTGGAGTCCAGGATTATTACAACCTGGCCGACACAATCAAACCTCACCAAACTGGAGTTCTATCAAAAGGCAGTTCCTTGCACCATAGACTCTGCTACAACATGACCTGAAGACCTCAAGCAGACAGGGACCGGAAAACTTGATCTTGGCTATGCCCGTATGTAGAACAGATAAGAACAATCAAATATTAACTGCAGTTTTGGTAAGCTTCTAACAACTAACTAAGCTTCTCTGTCCTTCATCAATTCAAGCTGGCAGCAGACACAAACACGCACTAATGAGGCATTAAGACACTCTCTAATTTCTTCCTGGACCAAGGATGATCCTCTTATCCTCTGTTTCCCTTACACAATCATTTAATGTAATTAAAACAGGGAATCTTTTCATTTTACATCTTATTTGATGGGGGTGGGGTTTGTCACTTGCTATGTGCTATGTTTCAGTTTGAGTGCAGAAGTCTTTTAGAGCAATTTTGGACTCTTATTCTAGGAGTTCTCCACATTCATCAGAAAAGGGAAAAGATGAGTATCTTTACCCAAGGATCCCCTCATTTACGTTAAGCACAAGGTAACAACAACAACAACAAAAAAAAATCTTTCAGGAAGGTTGAGGAATGCTATTTGGAGAGCTGCTCTGGGACAATGATTTTAAAGAGTCACCTTCTTCCTCTTGACTTTCTAATATGTTAGGTCAGACATAGAGTCCTCAGTAGAGCAGCCTGAACTTGTACAGCTGCCCCTCTCACTGTTAAGCATTTGATGGATTTCTCTGCTGTGGAGATGCCACCTTTTGAAGTGGCAACCTGGTCATCTGGGTTAAGATTTCCATCTAGGAGTTCCTCAAAACTCAAAAAACCCAATTGATTTCCTCCTCTGTGATGTACTTAAGGGCATCAGTATAGAGGTCTGAAATGTGTTCAAGGCATTAGTGTCTGTGAAGACACTGATTGAAATTCAGACAGATAAAGCACACTACTGAGGCACTCTGCAGATCATTGTATAACCAGCCAATCTAGAAAAATACAAATGGGCAAGAAAAAAATATTTCCAAGGTTACAAACCCCCCCCCCAAAAAACAAACCAAAACAACCAACCATACCCAAAACCAAACCCCACACAAATAAAAAAAAAAAAACACCTACCTTCTTCTTGACTAAAGGCCTAGTCCTACTTTGTCATTAGCTGCAAATCCTTGTCCTCTCCCTGACATTCTCCTGAAAAAAGAAAAGCCACTAAATCCAGAGTTCCATCTAACTTTGAGTTGGTGAGTTAAATTTTTGCTTACGTGTGCAAATCAAGAAATCAAAATGGGTTACAGAAAAGATGAGTAACTAGAACCAGTTCTTTATCATTGATAATTTTTGGCAAGTTCTAACATTACAAAATAAATAAAAGCACTTCTCAACATCTGACAGAGGCAGTTATACAACTATTAGGCGGGAGATTTTAATTTTATGCTCTGCACATTGAATATGGAGATTTAAAACAAGATCTTAAAGTCAGATAGGATTCTCTCAATTTCCCATATTTAGGAATGGCGTACTGTAAAATTGGGATAATCTAAAGCTTCCAAATTTTTCCCTCTTTAAATTGTTCTTTGAAGATTGTTTCTCATTCCCCTTCCAGCCAGGTGCTGCACTTTGCCCTTCCCTTTCTCCTCTCTTTATACCTATCTCTAAAAATTCAGCAGCAGCACCTCCAAGAATAACTCATGTATCTCTGTCCTTTGGCAACCTCCCCTCCTTCTGTCCAAATTGAAGTTCCACTGCATCTCCTTGAGAACATTTGGATGCCCCCGTTTGCTCACTGTGGCAAACCCACAGCTCTTAATCTCTCTGTGCAAGGCTGTCCCACCATCTCTTTAACATGTCTGAAAACACGATCAACTTTCCCATCATTGCAGCCTGTAATTGGCAAAAGCTGTGTTATGGTACATTAATCGCACATGTAAACACAATAGTCAAGAAGTGCCATTGTTAATCTCCAACAACTAAAGGTTTTGAACACAAACAAGGAAGTTCTTTATTTATATATATAGCCACTATTCTTGAAAACAGTAAACTTTTTTTACCTTTTGTTTTCTAAGATGGCAATTTTAGACTACATGGTATTTCAGCAATCCTATCAGTTCACAGCAATGCATGATTCATTAATGGGTTCATTTCCATCTGTAAAATTCTAAGGCAATTAAATAGGAATTGGCATTTCTCCAGATAGGCTTCTCCAGCTAAAAGTAAAATAGAAGTTAGACAGTGACTGGCATTATTTATATCAACAATTCTACTGGAATGATAATACAGCAGCTTTCACATGCAAATATACATACATTTAAATGATTTAGGGTGGATTAAAATAAGGAGCTTAATACATTTCTTTGCTTGTGCTCAATCTTTTCGTTTGCTTAAGAATCTTATGAAAGATGCCTCTCAAAGCAAATCTTTTGGACCGTGAAGAAATTTCAATACGCTACCCTGAAAATATTCTTTTCACATACGAAAGAAATAGAAAGTGGTTATAAAGATACATAAATAGCTAGTTATAAAAAAAGTTTACTCAAATCAGCATTCAACAACCCCCTAAGTCTAAAGAAAAAATGAGTATGTTTGTTTAAACATGTAAAACATCACTAAGATACTAAAACTTTCAACAGGGGATAGGATCATTTCCACAATATTTATCATTAAATGATTAACCTCACAAATAGATTTGAATCTACAGTAACTATGCCTCTTAGCACACTTATAAAATAACAAACCACCAGGATAATGGGCTGTGTCCCCACTGTTGGTTGTCTCAGCAGATGAACAATGGTTCCTTTCCAGAGTTAAACAAACAAAAAAATAAGGTCACATCTGGAAACTTACATTTGTGTTTTCTGTGCAGTATTTATTCATTGGAGCAATACTGGAAAAAATTAATTTGCACTTAATTTCACAAGCATATTTTCTCACTATCCCAAGTTTAATGCCCTTTAGTAACAGTACCATGAAGCCACAGAAATAAACAGTAAAACTGAGTTCAGATGCTAATATTTCATTATATGAAAAGAAATACCTTGTTTGCAAGGCACTACAACAGAGATTAGCATACCATGATGTATCACTACAGAAATACCACAACATATATCCCAAAAGAGCGACATACCCATCTGAGGTTTTCTCTCTTTTCTTGTTTATGCTAAATTCTTTACTTTCAGTTATCTCAGCATTGTCAATAACCAAGAAATTGCACAGTACTTCAGATTTTTCTTGTAAAATTTCTGATCCTTATATTCATGTGATCAATACTGAATTAGCATAGACACTGAAGTGAAATTTCCATTTCACGAAGCTAGAAAGTAAAACTTGAGTGAACTCTAAAATGCCTACATAGAGATGGCAAATAAGACAGATGCTAGTTTAAAAAAGAAAACCCTCATCACTTCAAGCCAATAATGATTTTTAACACTTCAGACTGGCAACAGTGTGATCCAAAGTGTGATTTTTAGTTGTATCTGTAAAGTTAACACGTTATTAATTACCATTCTTTTTGAGATCAAAATGTTGCCTGTCGTTACATGGTGTCCATATGTTTGGGTGGGCTTTTTTCATAAAATTCTACATCGCCTACAGTGTTTGGGTGGGCTGAGAGGGTGACAGCATTTATGACACCAAATATAGAAACTTTTTTTTTCTCCTGTTAAGATCTCAAATTTAATGGCTTGCATTTGTAAGTTTATAGAAGAAAAATTGTACCAAACAATTATCCAGCTGATTACAATTTAAATGTCCTGTGAGATTTCTATTTCAAAAGGCTTACATGAAAACAGGTTTCTCTTTTGGACAGCAAAAATACAAATCTTCAAAACTTGGACTTCTTCTTGAGCTGCTTATCAGATACTTCCTATCTTCTCATAAACAATGTCTCTCCTTATGTTTAAACTCTAACTACCATTACAAAACTGCTATAAAATCACTCATGCTGGTTTTTGGGCTTCCCTATGAACAGGGTCAGTAGTTCCAAACTGACCTGGCTGTTAAAGACTGGCAGGCCCCAAAGTTTCAATCTGCCAGAGCATGGAGGGGCTGAAGCCTTCCAGTTGAGCCAACAAGGCAATGAAGGCTGACTGGCTCTGCAGGAAACTCCACTAGCCAAGGAACGGTTCTGCAAAATCTTATTCCACTATTTAGTAGTCAGGGCTGCTTGCTGGCTGCCACAGCACACTTACTGCAAAACTATGAGGCTATATGTATATGCCACCAATAAGAATAGACAATTTCCAGAGTAGCAAGAAGAAAAGGTTCTTCTACAAAAGCTACAGAAGAGACGAAGGACAAGGGCTGGAGTAGGTAATTCATTAGCAAAGATACTCTACTTGTACCATGATATATCAGAGTTACAAGAATCAGCAAATAACACCAAGCTAGCCACTCTATCTCCCTGGTCTCTCTGGAAAAATGAGTATCATCTCTTGTCCCTCATACTTGAAGAATAATAAAATGTGGTGGCAAGAGTCAGAATCCACATCTGTTCTTTGAAAAGAAATGCAAGTAGAAGGGAATTCAATCTGCACGTTATCTTTTTTATATCAAAGAGATCATTATTATGCATTAAATATATTAACCTGACCCCTTTCTTTCTTGGTTCACTCTCACACACTCTGTATATAGATTAGAATGCCCTCTTCGTGTCCAAATGCATCTGGTGCTCACAAACCTAGAACAAAGTGCTGAAACACACTTCAGCACAAACAGGGGGAAAACTGTAAGTAGGTTTTCTTTCAAAAAAACTCTGCTGATAGTTTATGGCATTATCCCTAAGTTACAGAGATTTTATGCAGGGTTTTCACTAAAATAGAGCATCATGATTTTGCTGCTTTACTAGCGATGAAGAAATATGAACTGGACTGATTCTTAAGTGTTTGTCAACACTGATAACTGCAGTCAAATAGAGCAGGATATTAATGCGCCTCTAAACCAAAAGTCATAGACAACAGTTCTCCCTGATTATTCAAGGTGTTTCACTTGAGATCTTTATTAAAAACCTGCAGAGTCCAATCAGATCTATTTTACTATTGTCCAAAAACAGATACCATATTATGTATATCAGAAGTAAAAAAAATTGCAGAATTTTGCAAATTAGTATCTAAATGTACATGCCCTTTAACTAATTGATTTTGATTACTTCAAGAGTACCTTATTCTGGGTGCTGGGTAATAGAAAAAGAGAAATAAATTTGACTAGGATCATCAGGGTTTGAAGTGCAAAAGTGAACACTTTATACCATCTTAGACCACAATTTTCAGTGGGTGTAACTGACTGCTGGTTCTATTATATCAGTTATAGTCACATGCACTAAGCCTCTATATTTCATAAGATTATACTTTTAGAGCAATGTTGAATATAATTCTACCTTTACAACCAACACGTCCTAGAAACTTTCTAGTATGAAAAGTTGATATCTCATTAATTTTCAAAAATAAAATAAACATCTAAACATGATGAGTATATGTCACAAGTTTATTTCCTCATCCAGTTATATGCAGGCTTCCAACATTAGTCTTTAAATGTAATAGTGTACCTGCATATAAAATTCAGAAAAAATAACTTGGGCTGATTACTTTAGATTGCTAACCTCCTGCATTTAGATATATTTCATTACTTTTATGGGGCTGTCCTGAATAAGTACAGAATACATGCCAGTAAGAGCCTCCTACACATCATGCTGATAACATAACCTAACATATTATGATGATACATGATGACAGTCTGTCAGAACATAAAGACACAATGGTATTGCACAAGGATGCAGTGACTTGACACAGATAGAAATGTTTTCATGCATCACAACTTGCCTGCTTTGGCCTGAAGGACAAAGAAGAGGAATCCCGCCACCACCTGCCATCAAGGTTTCTGCTTAAAGTCTGAAGATTCTGCCATAGTTTTGAAGGTATTTTTTGGAAGGTCACAATACATTATAAGTTATATGGGAAGGGGAAAGCAAAAAAAAAAAAAAAAAAAAAAAGAAGGACACATTTCAAATACTTCCACCACAACCATTTCCAAAGCATCAAGTATCTTAGGCATATTTAGACACAACTCCTAATCTGAATACTTCATATAACAAGTTCCTGATAATTTAAATGAGGATGCCATTCTGCTGCGAAAAAAAAAAATCAACTATTTCTAAAACACTCAGTCCACTGAAGCCTCACCTCCCCTCTGCATGTCGCAGGAAGCCACCCAACTGAGAGCTGTGGAAGCCATGAACCTGAAGGCTAAGTGCTCCAATGCCCGCAGGCTAGGTCTAAGGGACAAATACACGTAAACTGGAAAACAGATGACTAATAAAAATTGGTTTTTAACAATTAGAATTAAATTCAGAACTAATTTTCCAATTTTATTTACTATGTTGTCTTGTTGATTTAAAATTATCAATGAAAAATACAGTACTGCTTTGTCTGGGGAGTCTTTAAGGACAATATTGACAAGTCCATTGTCAAATGGGACCACACATACCGTTTCAAATATTTATTTAAAAATCCTAAAGGATCTCTGCCTTCATCTCCTCCCTGACTGAAAAGGGCAAAATGATTGCCCAAGCCACGTTTACACACGCAGCAATATTGAAATATGGGCGTTTTCCTATACAATAAGTGTTGGGTTTTTTTTCAAAGCATCATTTTCTTTTCAGGGGTATTGCTTGTATTTTAATTGGGAGTACAGTATAGTCAATATCCATTTTAAGTTGCTGGGATTTCTTTAATATGTTTGTTTTACTTTAAGTCATAAGTACAGTAATTTCAAGTGATAAATTCAAGTGTTCGAGGGAGACCAATGTGAGCCCCTCTTATTTTTTGACCTTTATTTAAATTGTGAATGTTGTGCTACTCACACTAAAGACAGGGTCCTTGGCCAGAAGAGTTTATGATGCTTCCTGGATTTTTTCCTTTGTGGAAAGAAAAGACTAGTGATGCTCGTTCAGGCCTGTATTTTATTTGTTTTACTTATCCACCTCTATCAATATTTTAATCTTTCACAGTCACTCCACAGCAAGTTTGAACTTCACCCTACCACAGATATTTTTACTTACTGAACAATTTCTTGCTGCATCATTACATAAGAGATTATGCTTTGCTTGGTCATAAAACCTGAAAAACAATTATTTAGAGACAAAAGATCTCAGTTCCAACATGACAGAGAAGGTGACAGAGAGGGTCAGTCTATACTCCAGGTGGAACCGTACCTCCAAAGCCAGGGCTAAGCCAGCAGCAGAGCCTGAGGCAGCACAGCTGCGCTGCTATCTAACATGCACACACAGACCATTCTTCACACCTAAGCCGGCACATCCGCCAGCGGTGGAGAGCGTCACACAGGTCATAGCAACTTGAGTCAGCAAAATAATTGTGTGCACCACCCCTCCCCGCTTGGTCTAGATACAGCCAATTCATAACTTCACATTCTATTATTATTATTAGTTTGTTATATTTAGCCCTGATCATCAACATTTCACACTAAATGTCTTTTCTAATTAAGACACCTAAAGTTACCTCTGCCAGCAGTGTCTTCTGCTTGTGATTTGTGTACCTTCCTTTTTTCCTGAAATATTTCCTGAATTATTCTTCAGTTCCTATCTATTTGTAGAATATATCTGAAATCTGTTCAAAGTGAATCTCTGAATCTCCTCCCAAAACCTGTGGTATTTTTAGAGGATCCCCTTTCCTCAGTAAAGCCAAAACTTTTTTTTTTTTTTAAATACAACAGACTTCTGTAGCTCACTTTTCACTTTCCCTTCCAGGATTCCAATGGAAAAGGCACAAATCAATGAAACAGATGAGGGCTGAATCCCTATACTAATAAATATTTGTATTTAAAAAAAAAAAAAAGACTGGGAAAAAAGCTTATTCCAGAGTAAGCAACACCAGGTACCTCTTTAGGCTCAATCTGATAAAGCTAACACTAATGCTTAGTATCAGTGGCACTGAGCATGCTGGCATTTCCTTCTCCCTCTGGCTACAATCTATCCTGGACCTGGTAAACTATTGTTTCATTTGTGTCAAAACCAGTAGATATTTGACAAAATTTATCAGGCGCTCTTTTTTTTCTGAGGCTGTATTTTTTAAACAAAAATTATATTGACAGAATATACACAATTAGCTCTCTAATGAAATGGATCTTTTCACTAGAAAAAATGAAAAAAATGTTTTAAGTTCTCAATTATTTCCCATTTCATACTTGAAGTCACTTAGAAATTTCACAACCCCCCTCAATTTCCATATAGCTGTAAATATGAATTAAGAAAGTAACCAAACATTTGGGGGGGTGAGGGGAACGTTTGCCTGTTTTTCTTCTTCCAGGCTCTCTGAGCTTACAGTGAAGGTAAACTGTTTGTATTTTAAAAACCCATGGTAATTGAAAGGGGGAGGGAGGCATCCTTGGTTGCTTTTGTCACTGGAACAACCAGCTTGGGAACCATTTGAGGTTTCACATCAATGTTTTTGACGCCAAATTGTTAGATGAAAATTCCCAGTGGCGTTCTTGTAGACATGGAGCCAAGCCTTTAAGTCGTCTGCAGGTAAAAACAGCTGCAGTATTGATATTTGAGAGGTCACTGGTTATTTTCACAGAACAAGAACAAATCCCTCATCTGGGATTATCTGTGTGATTTTATATGATTATTAGTGAGCTTCTAATTGCATAATCAATCTGCTGGGGAAGTAGAAGCCAAAAGGGAGACGACACATTTGTTACATAAACCCAGCTCTTTGTTACAAAAACCAACCATAGGAGTACACACATCAGTTACAGTAAGTTTTCAGGAACAGTCAGTCTGTTTGCAGATTAATTGATTCATGACCAAGCTAACCTCTGCAAACAATCTATACCTTATTTACATTACTGTAGGACAGAAAAGCCATAGTGCTAAGTCAAGACACTTTGCTATCCTAAACACTGTTCAAGCCCAGTATTTGTTTCCAAAAAAGAACAGAAGAGAGCAAGTCTGAAAGCCAGGAGCCAGGCTAGGAACCGGAACACCAGCCATGGTGGTTGTATCACCCACTGTCACCAAGAAAGGAGATATTACCGGAGACATGGAAGATAAGAAGGATGGTTTGGACACAAGAATAAATTGACTCTAGAAATTAGTAATCCAACTTTCACATACAGGAAACCAGTTCAAATCTGTACAATAGTTTACGTTTCACAAATACAGGAAATCCAAGTTGGGAAGCTAGACCAGATGACATCCATAGGTCCTTTTCAAACTACATCATTCTTTAATTCTACGCGAGAAAGTTTCAGAACAGCCTATTCCACAGACACTCTCCTCCATACGTTCTAACATTTAGTCCATGTTTTGATTTAAAAAGCTGAAATACATCTGGGTCTTAAACTCCGGTAAGAAACACCCCCCCCCCACTCCAATGGATATTCTTTTGCAAGTATTTTACTTCTGTCCAAAAATACCCATATTAAGTTTTTCTACAGCTCTCCTAACCGATAGGTGCATCATCATAAACTGGTTTACTGATCAGAAACCAAACGTGTGAATAAGAAGAGAGACCAAATTATTCTCGCTATTAAAAAGATGATTTCCCCAAGAGAACAAAGAGATAGTCAAGGGGCAACATATGCAGGAGACTTTAATTTACACTTGGGTCATGACAGCAACCTTTACAAGCATCTAAAATAAATGGTGTACAACTTCGTACCTAGTACAAACACTTGCTAACAAAATTGTGAGAAGTCAATGGAAGCCTTTTCAGATTTTTTTGTTAACAGATCCTGTCAACTTTCAGATGTATACTTAACTCATTCACTGCTCAAAGTGATCTGTTGGGCTTTCTAGGATGACGGAAGTGTTCGTTGCCATCTACATCTAGCTTTAACTATTCCAGTTAACCTTCTTCTCGAACTTACAAGGCTTCCAGCTAACAGTTCTATTATATGAAGAATAGAATATCAGCTGTGGGTGACTTTGATGCTGCTGTTCAGTGCCCTCAAGAAACGACATGTACAAGACTAAGGTGACCAGATTTGTACTATAAATGGAGCCAGGTGTCAAGCTGCTCTTTTCAGTAATGAGACACCCATTTGTCCTCAAAAGAACTGGAAAAATTGGATAGACACAAACCCAAATTCAGCGCCAAGATCACAGACTCCCAGCTGCTTGGAGTTGACAGGAGGGCTAGTATCTTCAAAACCTGTAACAGTAGCATCTTGGATTGGCCAACAAAAGTTAATCTTTAAGACAGGTATTTCAAATGGCAATAGGCTGACCTCAGCTTAATAAAATAGTGAATGAAATGATCCTTACGTATAACCTTACAAAGCTCTTGCAAAGCTTGTTACCCAATATGGATGACACGCTTTGCACAGCTTAAACAACATATTTTATAGAAGGGCAAAGTATAAAATGAGTTGTAAGTTCTGCAGTACTGGAAAGTACAAATTGTACATCAAGCACAACATGATTTCAGGTAATTTTCTCAACGTATTTAACAAAAAAATCAGATACCTTTAACAAAAATACATGGGGAAAATAGTTGCTCTAATTACTGCTCTCAAGAAAGATAAAAACCTGGGGGTATTTTGGATACTTAGTACAATATACTCAAGGCCAAGGACTAACACATTCCAGGCCTTTTCTAGAAGGGGGAACATGACCACAAACCAACACAAACTTTAGACTGAAGTAGTTCTGTATTGGAAAAAAAGCACTCCAAAAGCCTCTGAACCCTCCCATTAGTACAACGCTTTAGTAAAACCAGAAGAGCAGCAAACTTTACAAAGCCCCTAGGCTCAGGAGGAGGGCAGAGCTGAACAAAAGACCACATTAAATACAACCCTGTGGTTCTAGTGTGGCTCTTCCCATTTTTCTTTCAAAATCTGCGACCTGCAGAACCTGAGTTTCGGCAAACCCCTCCATTGTCCTCTAGCCAGCTGCACCTTCCTGCCCCAACAGTTCTGGTTCCTGGAAAGGACCCCTTCCATTTCCTAAGACTTGAATTTTGGTCCAATTCTCAACTGCACAGGCTCCTTACTTTTTTCAGGCACCTGCCAGTCAGGTTGCAAGCTTCCTTTCAGCCTGGACATTCCACCTCCCCAGACGCTTACAGATGCTTCAAAACCCAGAACACAAGAGCCAAGATAAGGTGAAAAGGAACCTTCCCTTCTGGTGCTCCCTGACTCAATCTCTTACTTAGAGCATACAAAATACAGCACTTGCATATTAAACAAATTCAGTGAGCCCACCGCCACATGTACTTTGGGTGCAATGCTGAGGACCGAAGTCAGGAGCCTAAGGATACATTTTCCCACAATTGCCTCATCCAACTGCATCTGTCTGCTGAATAGGACAGTTCTGCTCCCCTACGCAGCCTCATCCACCTCCAGCTGGGGGTTGTCCTACTCCCTGCCTGCCACGCGATTTAAATATCAGGTGGCTGCAGGGCAAGTTGAATTACTCAGTCCGCCAGAAAAATTTTGTTTTTTTAAGGGGGTGTGGACTTGATCAGTGAAATGATCTGACACTGAAACTGTTGAGTCACTACGCATTGGTGGGAAGACCAAGCACAGGGTCAGGACTACTTATTTCTGCAACAGCCCTGAGTCAGTGTAGATCTGATGTGAAAACATGTGCAGAGGTTCTCTATGTACTGAGAAGAAATAAGCACTTCCAAAGACCCACTCAGAGCATTTAGGAAAGCAGCTGGCAACACCTAAAGATCTTTTTAGCTCTTCAAAATAGTCTGACAGGAGGACACACACAGAAACACCCACCCACCCTACCCCCCCATCAGGGCTGTGATTCATCCCATTTTGGTCAAATACACAACCCTCAGGAAATACCGATTTCTCTTCACTGACCAGAAGAAAAGTATGAGCTGATTAGCTCTGTGGCAGTTTAAGCCCAGCCGGTAACAAAGCACCACGAACCTGCTCACCCACTCCTCCCGGCCCGGCCCCGCCCCAGTGGGATGAGGAGGAGAAAACATAAAAAAACGCTCGTGGGTCGAGACAAGGACTGGGAGGGATCACTCGCCACTGATGGTCACGGGCAAAAGACAGGCTCAACTTCGGGAAGAAACAAAATCGATTCAATCCACTACCCACCCAATCAAAGCAAGGACACTGAGAAGTAAAACCCAACCTGCGAACGCCTTCCCCCCCCAGCCCCGCTCCCGGTTCTCTCCCCCTCCTCCCCCCGGCGGCGCAGGGGAACAGCCGGGGGCCGGGGTCGGTTCCTCACACGCTGTCTCTGCCGCTCCGTCCTCCTCAGGGGGAGGAGGACTCCGCACTCGGCCCCTGCTCCGCCGCGGGGTCCCTCCCGCGGGAGACAGCCCTCCACCAACTGCTCCAGCGTCGAGTCCTTCCCGCGGGCTGCGGTTCCTCACGAACCGCTCCGGCGCGGGTCCCTGCCGCAGGGTGCAGTCCTTCGGTCCCAGCCTGCTCCGGCGCGGGCTTCCCCGCGGAGTCCCGGCCATCTTGGGGGGCACCCGTCCCCCTGCTCCGGCGGGGGCTCCTCTCTCCCCGGGCTGCAGGTGGGCATCTGCTCCCCCGCTCCCCTCCGTGGGCCGGGGGGGGACAGCCTGCCGCCTGGTCTCACCGCGGGCTGCGGGGGCATCCCCTCCTGCGCCTCCTCCTTGGCCGCCCTCGGTGTCCGCAGAGGGGTTTCTCTCGCATCCCAATCTCCTCCCCCGCTGCAGGTTTCCCCTCTCGGCCATGTTCTCCCGGAGGCGCTGCCGCCGTCGCTGAGGGGCTCGGCCTGGGCCAGCGGCGGGTCCGGCCTGGAACCGGGGAAGCTTCGAGAAGCTTCTCACAGGAGCCCGCCCTGCGGACCCTTCCCCACTACTGAACAACCCCACCCCAAACCCAATACAATCTCACATCCTCACATTGACATTCCGGATGTCTAAAGATAGGTAGGACGGATCTCCTACCTAAGATGTTTAACTGAATTCGAACAGGGTGGGCAAATGTAACTTTCCAGTAGAGACCTGCGTGAAGGGGAAGATGGACAGAAGCAGTAGAGCATTCCTGGCTTCCTCTTCACTAAGCTGAAAGCATAGTTCTCAACTATCTCCTCCTACTTGCTTACTGCTTCATGACCAAACAGTATCCCATTTCTAATGCCACAAGGCACAACAGGACTACTTCATAAAAATTATACAGCATTAGTTGAATATCTAATTGTGTTATTAGTTTAACAAAAATTAAACCCAAACTGCCCTCAGTGTCAAAAAAAATTTTTCCTTGTGTCTTATGTTTGCTAATTCTTACCGTGCTTTCTTAGGACTGTGCCAATGTACTAAACAATACACCCACCAGAACTTCCATGAAATGAAAACAATGTTCACTACACAATATGGCACAGTACTGACAAAAATATGCAAAAAATATCTATGTGTAGTGGAGAGGTTAAATAAAGTAAATGCAAATTAACCATTCAGTATTTCAAAGTCTTGGTTTATCCATCTTTCTTCTTCATAGAAAGTCATTCATTATTACTGTGTGAAACACAGATACTGCTTAGAGATCTGTAAAGGATTTTTTTTTAATTATTAAGATTTTTATTAAAGGGACATTTTTAGTTAGGTATTGCTGTCTATAAATACTGCTAAGCTGCCATGAGCCAACTCTGAATAAAAACCTGCAGACAGGCCTAATTCAGAGATAACTATCAATTATTGTCTTTTTATTCAAACATTCCCTACTGCAACATTGCTGATTCCAATAAGGATGGGCATGGAACCAAATTACTAAGATTTTGATTTTGCAAAATCCATCAGCACAATTGCAGTCTTTGTTTAATCAGACGAGTGCCAAAGGACGATAGCTACGTATAACAGGCACTGTGTTAAATAACCACAGAGGTGCTGCTAAAGTGCAGTACATTGCAGGGTGAAGCCTAAGCCGCTACTATAAAGCACACGGAGTGAGTGTACGAGGGATCTAGAGGCTGTAAGACATCGTCTGACAAGCTTCAGTTGTTTAAAAGCAACAGTAAAGTCAGTGAGTTAATTTTTGATAGTCTACTGTATTGCACAAGCATTTACAGGCAATGTATTACATTAGCTTCATACTTCCTGAAGTGCAGTAAAAAAAAAAAAAAAAAAAAAAATACAGTATTGTTAGAAGTACTGAACTAATATCCTGAACATAGCGCTAGCTCTGTTACATATTACTGATAATGTAAGTTTTTGAGGTTTTGTTGGGTTTTGAGTTGTTTGGGTTTTTTTTAATAACCTGACTAGCCTACACAGAACCTTCAATGTTTAAGAGAGATTCTCTGCAAGAGGGAGCTGACTCACTAGACAAGATACAACATTGAAATGTAGGCAGTTAGGAACCTTCCCAACTACAAAATTGGGTTAATCATACTGGTTTTTCCAGAACACAGTAACCTTTCTATTGGCCTATGAGTTCTTTTCACATACCTGCTCAACAACTAAAGTTACCAACAAACTGCTATTTGAAAGCTAAAGTTCATATCAATATTTGAAATAATATAAATGAAGACTCAGCAGAAATTTCAGCAAGGTAAAATAAAAATCACTTTGAATCAGGAATTATTTTTTAAAAAATTATGAACTGAAACATATGTGATTTCCATTGCAAGTATCGAACACTAATTTTTTGGGGCCTTAGACTGGAAAGAAAGCTGAACTGTTTGTATAGCAGGCCAAATGTGTCACTTGAAGCCTCAGGGGTAATAAAAAGAATCTATGTGTACCAACAGTGCAAGTAAGCCAGGACTGCCCAAGCAACTGATCTTTTCCTTGTGTCTGTTAACACACAGAGGCTGCCAGCACCACCAGCTAAAACCTGATTTGCAGTGCTATTCAGCGGTTTGAGAACTTTTGCTTTAAAACTGTAATTTAGCTATGTTCAGGAACCCCAGCTGTCTCCACATAAAAATATTCTCTACAAGATACCGTGTTAAACACTGTTTGAAAGATAGAAGGGTAGTATGTAATTAAAGCTTAACTGATACTGAAATGCTTCTTTGCAAAACAGCCTGAATAATCTATCATACATGGCAACAAATTATATTTTTGTATTTGAAAATCACATAGAATTCATATGTGAGAGAGAAGTAGGACTGGTTATTTCATCTGCTGAATAATAATAAACTGTTATATCTTGGATACGCAAAACATTAATAAGCAATGAGTAGTTAATTTTTTAACCAACCCAGCAGCAGTTTACAGTAGCTCTTTGATGGCACTAAGACATGGATGTCATAAACCACAAGGCTACATATATAGCTATATGCTTCTCTTTCCTCACCCATGTTGCAGTTCAGTACAGGAGAGTCAAATAGGCAGGATCCTGTGAACAAAGATTTCTGCAGTCCTCTAACAACATGACTGCATTATAAATAAGCTACTTCCTTCTGAAATCTAACAGCTGTTTTGTTTACTGCTCTGTTCCAAGTATCAATGAACTTGGGATATGTCAGTTATGGAAAGATAATCCATCAAGAACAATAAAAAAAGATGCTGCTAAAAACTGTAGTTTTTACACAGTGTCTTTGGAGCTAGGAACTATCAAATATATCTATGCAATAACTTTGGCCACATTTGCTATATTGAATTACAGTAGTTATTTCAAACAGCTTCCAATGATGTGCACAAAAATATTCTCTACTGCAATTCAGTTATTAGGACAACAATGAATATGCATAGGAACCAATGATTTTTAAAGGCCTATATATATGAAAATTATTATGATTAAAAGACAGACAAGTTGGGTAACAAGCAAAATACAGGAAGTGAAAGCTAAAACAGTTTACAGAAGTTTAAACACACAATCTCTTCTTAAGTTACCTTCTACTATTGCAGTCTGATTGTAACCTATCAATGTACTCCTGTAAGCTTAGCCTTAACAATTTTGTTGTTTAATATAATTAGTATTCAATTCATGGAGAGAAGTACAGTCTTTGTATACATGAGATTTGGATCCTGGAAATTAATGCAGTTCCACACAATAACAACTGCATACAATTTCATATGACTCTAAAGAGAAAGATGGGCAGTACCAACTTTCTCTGGTTTCCAGTATCAAACCAAAATTTCCAGTGAAGAATCCATCTCTCCTTTTCCTGTATGAAGGGGAGGTGTTGGAATGAAGCTACAGGAGGTTTCTGTATCTTATAGAAAGATGGATGAATGGATGGAGCATTTATTCCATAACAGCACATAGCAAAGACTTCCAATTTCAACAGATTACTAGTAGAAGGAGTTTAAAGTGCTGAAAATAAAGACAAATGAAAAGTAAAAGATGGCAGGATAGAAAAGACTTTCCCCGGAGGATTATTAGAAGTTATTAAATATTCATAAAGGACATGCCATCCCTAGCCCCCAGCTTTTTTTTTTTTTTTTCCCTCTTAATGTCACTCTGATTACAGGAAAATCTCTGTAAAGCCAGACTTCAAAATTCAGAATTCCTCCTAGCTCTCCCCCCTTCAAAAACTATTACCAATGAATTTTATTTCTCTCTGATCAAATAACTAGAACTTTGCTTGCAACAGCCTAAGAATATAAGTGGCTGCCTGTCAACACTGAGACCTAAAGAACAGATGCAATGTAATCGAGGAAGTTTCAATGCTGTAATCGGTGTAGTATGGAATCAAGCCAATGACAAACATACTTAAAATTCTGACCAACCACATGGCTTACCATAACTGCAAGCAAGCAATTATCAGATACCACACATACAAAGACTAAGTTTAGGAATTAACAGTCTAATGGGAATGCCAAAAAATAAGTATTTTTCACAGTTACGAACTTGAGCTTGTAATAATAAATAACTTATTATTTATACTTAGTGTTTCTTACAAGAACTGAGAAGAAGCCCTGATATCCAACAGTAACACACTGAACTACTGCTTATATAGTTCTTGAGCTGAACTGCTTATATCAAAGAGCACTGATGAGCTTGTGAAGTCAAGCAGTTCAAAGTGCCAGATTCGTGATTTTATAAGCTACCAGGAGACAGCTACCCTATGCATGATAACCATTGAACTGAGTGTCCCATGAATTCTATGGAAATGCAGTAGATGATGACTTAGTTAGTGATGTCAAGATAGACGCACGTTTGGCTGTCTGACTTTATACTGACACATTCAGTCAGCCTACGTCCAAAACCAGAATATAGCCTAAAAGAATGTAAGATGAGTATGCACAGACAGCTTTATTCTCATCCCCTTTCCTCAAGCCCAGTTGTTTTAGCATTAGAAGTTACATACAACCACTAGATACTTTTTAACAAAATTATATTGCAAGTACTTTTACTGATGCCTTTGGCATCTCTCATCATATAAGGCTCAAATGCTGCTCCTTTCGTAGTACTGCAAGGCTTCTGCCTGTGTTCTTTGCACTCTGAAGGTGCAAAAAGCAGCTAACCCTACCAGAAAAAAAATCCTTACCATTGGTCCTCTGCTGCATCATCTGTAAAGTACACTCAGATCAAAACCTGACTGCCGCTCACAGAAAATTCATCAGCATTTTCAAATTGTTAATCTTATTAAAAAGGCTCATAACTATCTTAGGAGAGAGCGTCTTATCTGCAGCTGCCCTCCATAAGTAGAAACTTGGCTTCACAGAAGAGATGCATAAGGGAAGAGAACTAAATCTCTCAAAATCCTCCAAAATTTAATAGCCTTTTATAATGACACAGTTTCTTATTTATTGACAAAGATTTACAAAAATAGGTTTTAGTTTGAATGTTGATTGATACTTGGTTTCCAATCAACCTATTCAAGCTGATTATCTTAGTAGTTTGGGATCTTGTTGTTAAGAGATTATTCCACCATACACACTTTCAGGCTGTACTCCTACAGTAGTCCTGTTTACTGACCCTATGTTAAGGAATAAAACCAGTTTGAAATATAGAACGTGTTAGAAAACTCTGGCTCCAGAAAAAGATGGCAATAAGTATTTTTGTAGTGATCAGTTTTCATGTACTGTTTTTTGGAAACGGTTGCCATGAACTTCCTGTCATATTCACAAAATTGCATGTACAGATTTAAGAGACTGCGGGGGAAGGAAAGATTGCGTGTATATACGCAAATATACGTATGTTTATACATATATACATACATGACAGCTCTGAGTAATCCTTTCAGTATCAAACATTCCTTGCAGGTTCCATCAGAGAATGCTTCCAGAACAAAACCTCTAATCTAGTTCATTTCATCGTGTTTCTTTGGAAACATACATTTATTCATTACACAATTAGTTTATTGAGTGCTTCGGAAGGTGCAAGATGCATAAAAGAGCAGCTTTCAAGTGCCAGATACCCACATATGCTTGCTCTTTGCCCTTTGTCACCTCAGTGATGAATCAGAAAAAAACTCATCCAAAAGAAAAAAAACCACAGTCTGTATTTTCATTCAGCTTTTAGCTTTTCTGCTGAAACTGATCACATGGACACTTGGAAAAGTTGGGGTTTTCAAGTGAATTTTTATCGACTATATGCTACACAGCTAGGAAATAAAATCTGCACTAGCTCCTCTGGTCTGCCCAACTAGAGCTGGGCTGCAGAGAAAGTTATCAGACAACTAGAATCAAGATGCCTTAATTTTCTGCCTCAGCCCTCAAACAGTTCATAGCCGCTAAAAACCTTGTTATTTGACTCTGGAACTACTTGAGAACTAGAGATTTCAGGATTTTATGCATATGAAAGATGATATCTGATAAGGAAATCAGCTTAGTCATTAAAAGATGCAAATAAGAAGTCAGTGATAGCTCTTCTGTTGGTATCTCATGTGAATTAATTTTTTATTTTAGTTCATAAAAGTCAACTGAGAGCCCTAAGCAGGGATGAGAAATCTTTTTATGGCAGGAGATTAATATTGAAACATTTAACCATTAAATCATATCATTAGGGGAAGTAATTAGCCACTTCACACAGACAAGACAAGCTACATATCAAAAGGCAGTTTATGAACTATTTTAAAATATTTCATTTGAATAAATGGGACGTACCAGAATAAAGACAGCAATCACATTTTATTTCCGTGCTTAGGAAAGTTTAAAAACACCACGAAATAAGGCTTCATTGGGGGCCTACTCAGTTTTCAAGAGAGCAGTTATCTTTGCTTAATCCAGTAAAAACAGTCTATTAAATGTCACTGATAAATGGTCTCCTGGAAAGACTGGAGGGTTCAACCAGCGGACATAACCTACTATTTCGCACGTAGATCATTTTTCAGCTATGCAAATTTGGTTCTAAATAGTCCAGGAACATTAACACAGAGATACACTCAAACAAAGCAAGTAGTGAATGGGGGGCAGAGATAATCACATGACAAAGCTCTGTGTACGGATTGATAACATTTAAGCAGATCAGGGCAATATTCTGATATATGTGACTGGAGCATGAGGCAGTTTGTATTCTTGCTTAACATGCTGTTATACCAGAGACAATACAGCCTCCTTTCCCCATGTTACCAACTTTAAATACATTTGTTACTCAAGTCCTACATGTCATCTAGGGATCAAATGTCCTAAATAATATACCACATATAGGCAAGTCACAAAATACATGGTAGCCTGACAATGTTTCTTCCACATGTATACCAAAAGAACTGGACAATTGGTATTTAGAAATAATATCCAGGTTGTGGCATATTTCAAACTTGAACTCTGTAGAACTGATTCTAATTCAACACACCAAACTAGTATCTCTCCCCTCCCTCCCCCAAATTTAGGGCTTACCTACCTTTAAGAATAGAGGAAACTCACTAAAAAAAAAAAAAAGTCTGAGGCTTGCAACTTTCAAATGTTTTTCACAGTATTTGTAAATAATAAAAAAGGGCAATGCAACTTCTCCCTCAAACTTACTCATCTATTTACCTTAAATGCAATAGCTTTCATTTATATTTTTTGTTAATTTTGTGCACTGTAAAATCTTGTATCTTGGCTTCTTATAAAGTATTAGTCACAATTCTATGTTGCCACACATAGAGCATCACCATGCACCTACCATTTTGTTAAGCTATAATGAAAAATCAGGCCTGCTTGTAGGAAGTCATTCATCTTTACCCCTAAAATTGTATTTGGCTGTCATCTCCAAAAATTTCTGTGCAACATTAAAAGATAATGCAATAGCACAGTAACGGGGAAATTACTTTTCTTCTTAATGCCTCATTACTGAGATTGCCAGTATTGTATATCTGCATCTGATACAAAAGGTATCTCAAGGGTAGTTTTAAGAACACAAATGATAAATAATTTTGCCCTCATTTATCTAACAAGAAACACATACAGATTTCCATATTCACGAGCCATTAAAAGTATTACCGAATGCCATATAAGATAGAAGATAGAAGTCATCATTGTAAGTGTCCAGAAACATCCATTATCAAAAGCAATAAGAATTTGCTCCCCATTCCCCATCAGTTACCTTAAGTGTTGCAGCAACTAGTTTGCTTATTGCAAGTCAAGACCTGCCAAAGGTGAAATCACATAAGTTTTATTAAATGCACCAAACATCACCTTTATTTAATACTACCTAAAATATTAAAAGAAATAATAAAGCCTTGAAAACTAATTGTGTATCAGTAGAAACAATGCTGTAAATAAGAAGATTTGAGATTTAATCTTGATTTTCATACCATACTTCCCTAGTTTCAGAATAAGAACTGATCCTCCCAATACACTGCTTATTACCTTAGCATGTAAAGTTGAGGAGCAGAAAGAAATCCGAACACATATTCTGTTCTACTGCTTTTACATTCATTCCACTAAATGCATATATGAGACAGAGAGAGTCTTCAGTCTATGTTTGAACAGTACAGCTTTCAGAGTGTGATTATACCGCATAGGCACATACTAAAATATTTTTCTTTTATGACTAGGCTACGCAATGCTCTGGCAATAGAAAGATGACGATACTTACCTCTGTCCTCTAAACTCCAATGCAAAACAGTCAAATTTAAATTTTTAGAACTCATTTAACATCAGTAAGAACACTCTCCAATGAGAAGTTCATTATGTTTAAAAGACCAAGATTTGAAATTAGTATCACAGCTGCTTTTAAACCACAGAGTATAGGAAATTCAGACATGTCCACAAGTCCTGCCAGGGGATGTAGTCCTTTCTTTTTCGCCTATCACAGTCCTCCACTTATATCAGAAGTCCAGAACCAATATTCCTTTCTGAAAACATGCCAAAATAGAATAACTTCTTAAGATACTTCAAAATTATCTTTCCTACTCCTGTATTCAGTTTCAAATATACTACAGTGCAGCATTACCTACTGAAAAGTTGTATGCTTGTTAGTTATTCCACAATATAGTAAAATTGTGACAAATATAAAAAGTGCACAGGTACATAAACACGAGTAAGTCTTCAGTACTACATAACCATCATTTAAACACCAATAAGCAATCATTAGTCTTCTTAATAAAAACATTGTTTTATTCCACCAAAACTTAGTACTTAAGGAGAACTTAGAAGACTCCAACTTAAAGTACCCTAGCACTATATTCCTTTCAAAATTTCTATTGCACATTTAATAAACAATACATAAAATCAGGTGTACACAACCAACAATATATTTCCATTACAGAAAAGAGAGAACAGAGAAAGGAAAGGCTGAATGGTTACGCCAAAGCATGTGACAAAAGGTTTTAAAACTATCTGGATAATTTAACTACTTATTTCTCATACTGAAAAAACAGATTACGTGTTCTCTTTCAGGGAATGCATTTTCACTGTACAGTTTTAGGAAGAATGAGTTATTTGTAAGTATTAGCTAAGCCTGATACGTATTCAATTGTATGGGTTCATGTTTCTTGCAGAGAAATCACCTCAACAATTACACGAAGTTAAATCAGTGTGACTAAACAGAAACCGAATACTGTGGAACATGATCTGTACTTATCTTCGGACTCAAAGGAGAGTTGCGCGTTAAGAAATTGCCTGCTACCTCCTCTAAGCAGAGATCATTTAATGAAGATGTTCCTGAACGAACGTCTTCAGCAGGTGCTAGCAGCAGAACACAATGCTGTCAAGAGAAAAACTTCAAGCAAGATTCCTGATGTTGTTATTAAAAATAAGACATATTTCCAGTAGAAGGAAAGTTAATATTAAAATCTTGATTGAAATCAAGTCAGGTGCCAAATGCTTTTGAATTTGAACTGGACAATGTTCTGAACTGAAATACATTTGCTTCTTTCTTCTGGCACTAAAACGAGACTATCAATACTACTCCTAAATTAAGCAGCTCGGTTGACTAAAATCACGTGGGTTCGGACTAGAACTCCCCACTCTGTACTGCAATGAGTTACGATTTGTGCTGTTAGTAGAAAGGAGACAGAAACATTTCCAAAATACTACAGAAAAAAAGTATTTATACTATATACTAGACTTTGTGTAGTGTTTTGGGGTCTACATGGAATTTTCTCTATTAGAAATGGCAACACAGCAGTCCATCCTTATGCCTGCATTGGTTGTTACATACTAGAAGATGTGCTCTGCACAAAGTTGAAACTTCAGCTTCAGTTCAGGGAATAAAGGAGTAACTGCTGTATCTCCTCTCACTTAGCAAAGTAAGGGAATTTTTTTTTTTTAATTTAGGAAAATAAAAAAGTAACTATTACATATAGATAGCATTCTCTTTTGGATGGTTGCATACCACTCTGTGCTGGTTTTGGGTGGGATCAAGTTAATTTTCTTCGTAGAAGCTACTATGGGGCTGTATTTTGGATTTGCACTGAGAATAATGTTGATAAGACACTGATGTTTTAGCTGTTGCTGAACAGCATTTATTCTAAGTCAAGGACTTTTCAGCTTCTTGTATTGCCCTGCCAGCAGAGGCTGGGAGTGTACAAGTAGTTAGGAGGGGACACAGCTGGGACAGCTGACCAGAGATATTCCATGCCACATGACATCATGCTCAGCATATAAAGCTGGAGGAAGGAGGAGGAAGGGGGAACACATTCAGAGTGATGGCGTTTGTCTTCCCAAGTAACCGTTACGTGTGACGGAGCCCTGCTTTCCCAGAGATGGCTGAACACCTGCCTGCCGCTGGGAAGTTTTGATTGAATTCCTTGTTTTGCTTTGCTTGTATGCGCGGCTTTTGCTTTACCTATTAAACTGTTTTTTATCTCGACCAATGACTTTTCTCACTTCTAGTCTTCCAATTCTCTCTCCCAGCCCGCCGCACGAGGAATGAGCGAGTGGCTGTGGGGGTCTTAGTTGCTGGCTGGGGTTAAACCATGACACTCTCCATTCAGCTAAGAGACACAAGCCATAGTATTCTCCAGCATATAGCAAGGACCATACAGAAGCATTATAGGCGCTGTAATCTACAGTGCTACAAAGGTGTTCAAACAGCTTATGTTCCAGCAGAACATAAAATACTCCCAAAACAAAGACATTTATATTGCCATAAAATGCATTTTTGCCAAGTCAAAATTACAATAAATATTTAGGGGAAAAAAAAACCCCTGTACTACAGCTAGATATTTCTTGTGCTCTGTCTGGTCTTTGACCTCTGTTGAGGGGCGAGGTAGCCAATTGAAGCTCCAACCTATTTCATCCCATTAAGACAGACAGAGCTGTGCAAACATCCAGACAAGCATGCCCTAATACCTGAGCTACTTGGAAAACTATGAAGTAAATTTAAACTGGAAAAGGACACAACGTTGTTTGAGGTGCAAATTTAGGACCCAGCCTCAGGGAAAACATATTTTAGTGGAACGTCATATACCCAAGACCTGTAATTTGGAGATTTTTCCCATTTTGTACTGATGCCAGAAATGTACTTCTGCTTGCAAAGCACAGAGAAGACTGCAGAATGCTAGAAGCTCCTGTAGAGAACCTGCCAAAGATTAAAAACTTGATTTAAATCCCACAAAGGGAACAATATTTCGGAGTCCTTATGTGGGGCAACTTCTGAAAGCAATCACCAAAGCTTTGAATTGACAACAAAGGTGGAGCAAGGCTAAGGGAATATAGAACAAAGCCCAAAAGCAACAGGCTTGTGAAAGATCTATTGGTAGCCCATGCTACACCCCTGTTTTGAGACTGTTTCACTCACATAACTGCTATTGTTTTATGTTATGTTCTACACTAGAAACATAAAAATAAACCTTTTAATTAACCATTCATTTCATAGCTGGCAGCTTGTGCTCAGTCAATAAATGGCCTTATAATTCTAAATTCACACAGTAAAACTCTTAGTTCAACGTAATCTGTTAAAAATTAAGTTACAACTAAAACTAAGCTAGTAAATCCACAGATAGCTCTCAAAGCAGGACATACCCTAACTTTCTAATTTGGAATGAGAGCTACTGGGTGCTGTAAGTGGCAACTACTGAGTGCTCATTATTTCTCAAAATACTTATTTGGGGTATCTAAAGAAGCTCCTAGAGATAGGCCTTTCAGATGCATTTCAAATTCTGTTCCTTTTCTCACTTCCACCTTAGCTGCTTTACAATATAACCACAGTGGAGTTTCCGTAACTACTTTCTTCACTCATTCCTTTCAAGGAACATGAGTCTGTCATCTCCCCCCAGCCCACCCTAAGATGTTTGCCCTGTAAAAATCTCATTTCTTCCCCCCTAAGTCCCACAGCCCTAGTATAAACTGATGCAATTTGTGATTAGAATCCAAGCTCTGGAAATGGTTTAAATTTCCAAGTTCAAGTTACAATAGCCTAAAATTCTGCTCCTTTATTCCTTCAGGTAACATATCAGAAGTCATTAGCTGATCATCACAAAAAGGCCCAAACCTAAGTATTTTCCCAGGCCAAGCTTCCAGTACAGGGAAAAAAAAAAAAAAAAAAAGACAATATAATATCAGATTCAAAACATCTATGATGAGTAGGTTTTAACAATGCAGGGTATTTTGACATTTAATTTAGAACCATTATTCTGTCTGTATAAAAAAGAAAGGCATAGTATATTTGAAACTGCCTAAAAGAGGTATATTGTCATTTAAAGAAGTACTTTATTATTATTGATTCACCCAGCTCTCAGGAGCACTATATTACTGAAGTACCAGTGCTTTTCAGACGTTCACTTGGTAAAGGCAACCAAGATTCATGGAAACATTTTCATATTTCTTTTATGCTTAAGGGGGGAAGAAAAGAGAAAGCAGGATGTTGGGTAGGCACATTGATGATATGAGTAATACCATAGACAAGGGGCAAGCCAACATACTTGCTCCATTTTAATCTGTTCACTTGCCTTTGTTAACAGATCAGCAAGACTGCATCATAAGTTAGAGATGTTTTTTTCTTAATTTAAGCTTTACAGTTAAACACCACACAACAACAAACCACCTTTCCATAGACTTAATAAAAAATACACTGGATAATTTTGCTAAACCAGCTTTCTTACTTTTTTGATGTATCTTACAAATGTCATCTGCCTCATTTCTTAGGCAGATGGATGCACAGGAACTCAGAGAAGCCAAGTTGCAAACAGACTCTGCACTTCAGTGGCTGTTACTCAATACATCTAAGCCATACCCATTTTATTTCAAGATTGTCTAGTCATAACTGCCTCCAAAAGGCGTTCAATGCACTTGAAATGTCAACTTTATAAAGGCAGGAAAGAAGTCTTTTATTTAAGGGTGGGCGGGGGGGGGGAGAAGGAATATTTTGATTAGGAAAAATATTAATGTTGTACCTCACAAACAATATTTCAGTGCCCTATGTTGCCACTATGCTCTTGGAGCCAAGTTCCTTGGAAAAATCCTGCCTCCCGTGATGAAAAACACTGTACATGCTTGCTATGTAACATTCCAACCAGCCATTGACTTGAATGACTCAATCATTATAACCACCCTTTTCCTATCTCCTTACCCCAAGTATTGATAGCTATACATCAACCCTGCAATAGACCATCTATTTGGAACCTTTACCCTGAGTTCACACTATCCATCCCTCCAAATGTGTCTGCGTGTGTGTATCACTACAACGCATGGTTAAACCAGAGCGCTAGAACAATCACAGCTAAAGCTCTGGGGGAATAGGGAACATTTGGAGTTGGATTTTTCTTAAGAGAGAAGGTTAACTGACCTGATTTCTCATACAAAAAGAAGAGGAAAACAGCCTTATAATTTTATGTATATCCATCAACAAAGCTATAACCACCTTCATGAAACACATTCTGTCAAACTGGCTTCCTTTGAAGTAATCACTATTCTGAAAACACTGCACTGGGATCCACCAGCATGAAACTGTAAAGTGCTACTGAAGTGAGTTTTATGCCTGAGTATTGACGTACATTATGGAACCATCTGGCTGTCTTTGGAGTGTGTGGAAAGAAGCAGGTTAAGCTATTGGACAGAAACATCAATGCAGTATGCTGGGATGCTTTGTAGCTAAAAGCATTTGGTAATGTAACCACTTGATATTCAAGAGACTGAGCTCGCATACAGGAGGAACAAAGAAGAACAAATATGAATCAAGCTGTTAAGCTTTGAATTTGTTCCCCCTTAAGGTAGAACAGCACCAAAACTCTCTAGTGGCAAATATGTTTGTCCTGAACTATATTATTTAATATTTCAGTCACCTATTTTTAAAGCGTTTTGACAATTAAACTACACCAGATTCCTGCAAGCCAGTTCATTTTTAACAATTAGATCACATGGCCAGCACTACCAAAGGCATGCACTCAGAAACCAGAGGTACAAGATCCTAGGATGCCCAGTGCTACTAGATTTTTCCAAAGATTATTTGGAAAGATGCATATTGGTTTATACTAGAAATTAAGGATACGTATACTGTAATCTTTTAAGAGGGAGAAGTTTGAAGATTAGCATCTCTATATACACCAACAGAGCAGGTTTTCTTCAGCATGCAACACCAGTGTATGTCATGGTGCTTCCACAGATTTCCTTACAGTACAGACAGGTAGGTAACCCACAGTGCAGGCAAATCATTCAATTGAAAAACAAAATGAAAACCTGAGCTGTTTTAATTTCAGTTCAATAGCTCTCCTGCTCTAAGACAGATTTCTATATCACTTCTACACATTGAATCAAACCACTGGAATTAGACTCAAATATTTTCATTATCTATGTGGGCTTCAATGCACCTCTACAATTTCATAGAAGATTCTTTATTCCAAGAACCTGTGGGGCAGTTCTTTTTCGCTACATATTTAATTTTTTCTAATACTTGTATTTTTATTTTTTTGTTCTTCTACAACTTCTTGAAAGCATGTTCAAGGTTCTTGTTTGGAATGTACCAGCATACGGTAGATGCAGCCAATTCTCTTCTCCATTTCTCCACTCTCCCAACCTGTATTTATTTATCCACATGGCTTTCCTAGAGAAACCAATAAATATACCTGACTACTGTGTGAATTCACCTAGAATTTGTATGGAAATTGCACTTACTGCATTTTTGACTGATCAATAAAAATCACTTAACATCTTCTCTTCTCCTCAGCCCTCAACTTCTGCAACAGAAGGCAGTGGTCATGTTCCGCTTACTCACTAAGGACACTGCTTGAAAAACATGGACTGACAATGTCCACAGACACTCCCACTGAATTATGGCTTCTCTACTATTGCTGCTTTCTGCAACTGGTTGCCACCTTTGCCCCCCGACCCCCTCTTTTTGGGAGCGGGTATCCAGCTGCCGATGAACTTGTAAAACCGTGTTTTGCCACACTTCAGGGTTTGTTTCACCCAAGAGCAACAGTTAAATACAGCACATTTGTGCACACTTCATGTGCACAGTAAGTTTGTAGAAAAAGCAACATAGCAACAGCTGATGCACGCTATTTACCTGTAGCATATTTTGTTATTTCTCTCCATATCTCATCAAGAGAAGTTACTGAGCCCTGGTGCTGGGGTAAAAGTTCCTTTGTCCACCACACCTGAGCGTAGCTAATATGGCCAGAGATTTTTTACACCATTTGAGCAGATATTCTGGCAGTTATTCTTGCAATACACATTGCTGAAATAGCGCAACCCAGGCTGGAAACATTTCTTATTGGGACTATTGCACTTGTCTGCTTTTCTACCAGGAGCTCTGTGCTGGACTTTGGAAAAAAAAAACCAAAACATTTAAAACGAAGGAAGCGGAGCAAACTTTTTGATATTGATGCAACAGTAATATTTGCAATAAAAACCTGACCAGACTCTCAGCTGGCCTTCAACCCAAGGTCTGAGAAGGTACAGAATCAAGGATGAGAAACAGGCAAAAATAAGATGCATTAAGAGCTCTGTTTTAAACCGTTATTGGTACACATTCTGAGTAAGATCCATTCAGTTGTTGCATATAATGTTTAGATTCTCTTGAATGTTTACAGCCAAACTGAAAGCAATCTTTTAAATTTGTTTAACCCCATTGGTTTGTATTTATTTTAATTTTTTTTTTTTGTTAATTTGTAACCCCATTTTGGCTACAATGTTGGCTGTTAATACAAATTCTGCGTTTTCGTCACCCACGTGACAATTATTTAAAGCTGGCTCATGCCAGCTGGATCATGCATAAGAAAGAGGAAAGAGGAAGACCAAATCTTGATCAGCACACCTGAAAACTGCTTTCTGAATGCACCAATATTTTCATTTATGCATATGTAGCAATTATGCGTATTTTTCTATATGCATCAATGACAGTTCTTTTCTGTAAGATAGAAAACAACAGCCTTGAAAGAAAAACACAAACAAGGAGGGGAAAAAGATTTATTGTTTCACCTAAAAGAAAATTTTGGTACAGCTAGATGTGACTGATAAATTCTCAAACTTTTAGTTTCAAATTAAAAAAACAAGAACATTCAAAAAGTGTTTTTTTTCCACTGAGATACTGTGGTCTTACAGTTAAGATTATGCATTACTTTGAAATGAACCGTCACTAACAGCATAAAGCTTTGGTCGCATCAATTATTAAAATTAATGACAGCATTGTTACTAAAATAAATCACAACATTAATGAGAACAAAACACTTACAACAGGGTTTTGGGTTTTTTCCAAAACTGAAGTAGGCTCACATTTTTAACATGCTATATAGTGATGCAATTTTTAATGATACCAACATGATTTCTAATGGACTTACAGTATGTTTTCATTAGTTTATTCAAGAAGAGTTTTAAAATCTTGAATAAATATTAATCTCTAACTGCTATTACTCCACAAACCATCATTTTCACCTGCTGGGAGTGACTCATGCAGATTGTTGATTAACTACCTAGAAAGAATATAGATCAATTTAGTTGGTTACCAGAAAACAAAACATAATTTTCACAGAAATACTGATGTAGTATCTCCAGATCTTTACATATACCTATGCTTTATCGGGTACAACAGAGGACTCTAACCAGTGTTGGACTGTCATATTAATCCTCTCATTTTATTTCCAATGTTGCTTTTTACTCTTTCCTCTGCTACAACACCACATATTTTAATAACTCATTTTCATATCTTGCACCCTATTAGCATTATATTGCTAACCTAACCTAAACCAAACATTTTAAGAATACGTGCGGCTACAGATAGCTTTATGTAGATTCTGCTTAATACTGTAGTTAGGGAATTGTGTTCAATCAATTCCTTCTATATCACTGAAAATATGAACATCTGCACGCATTTTTCCGTCCACTTTACTTTTCAAATTTACTAATGTTACCACTCATTAACATGCCCTTCTCTTGTTAGCTTCAGTATAAGCTTAGCATTGATAAAGTTTACCAGCTTCTTTGAGAATGGCTGACCCTACACAAATACTGTTTTTAGTTTCTTTCTTTAGTTGTTTTCAGCAGCAGAATACACACAGCAAACAAAGCAAAATAAGCATATTGTGCTTTCATTCAGTTCTCCAGAAGCTATACAGCTCATGGGAGGGAGCTAGCTTTGGTAGACTAAGGTTGTGGCTAGAGAAAAACAAAGAATTTTTTTCTGCTGCAGTAACATCTGTCCTTTGTTTTAGCAAAAATAGTTCTTGTCTAGTGACAGTGATTTTACATTGCCCTTGAGGAATTTTGGGAGCTATATACAGGACAAGTGTAATATAAGTATCTTCTAGGAAGTTATCTGTCTATTCTGTTAAAAAAAAAAACAACAAAACAAAACAACAACAACAACAAAGGTACCTGATCAGAATAAAGGTTCACATAGCACAGTACTTTGTTTCTGGTAGAGTCTCGGGAAAGAGGGCAAGAACAGATGAAACTCTGCAACTTCCATTTGCAGTTCAGGAACATCCTAAGCCAGAAGTGGTGTGTTTGTATTTAAAAGCCCTTGGTGAATTTTCTTTACGTGAATTTGCCCAACCATTTTATGCAACCGCATGGGATCTTATCATCACAGCATTCTGTGGCAAAGAACTCCACAGCTCAGCAATGAATTTTAAGAAAAACTGCCTTAGCACAAGTTCCTCTAATGCATTTATCCAGAATGGATATAGATGGTGTTAACAGACAACTACTACCACCACCAACTTGAGAGGTGGCCAGGCAAAAACTCAACATTTCAGAGATGCAACATCTCAGAATTACCCAAAAAAGTCCTAGCACATGACTAATGAAATACAGTTTCTACCATAGTCAGCTCATGCAGAGTTAAACTTACTTAGTTAAATAAATTTACAGTACAACAGAAGTTAGAGTCCATTGACTGCAAAAAAACCTGTTAAGCCTCTGGAATTTGGACTCCAGTTCATTTACAGGCAAGCAATGACTGCACACTGTATGAGTAAATGCCATAAGATTAATAATTTCATCTTTTTCATCAAGGTAAACAGCAGCATATAAACCATTCAAAAACAATCCTAGTGTTTTCCTTTGTTTTTTTTTTTTTTTTAAATCTCATTTGGATGAAAAACATAAGGCATAGCAGGGAAGGAAAAAGGAGCAAGATCATTGTACTTCAGAAGACTGAACTGAACAGCATATGACAAAAACTATTAGACATAATTAGATCAATTTAATGGTGAATTCTTCTGCTCAAAATGGAGTTTAACAGGAAAGATAGAGAGCCTACTTAAATATCGGAACTATTACATTTACACTTAAAACAGAAATGAGTATCTGATCAGACACTTTATACCAGTTTTGTAATTCAGATGGGGTTTTTTTTGTTGTTCTGCACACCAGTAGTTTCCTAGGTGACAAGTTACCCTCTGTAAAAGCAACATAACGCTGTTAATTACAGGTTCAATTACCTGCAGATGCACTGTGGATTCCGTTAGCTATGCTATGAACTTATGACCTAGACAAAGTTAGGTAGGTAGCATGACCCTGAATACACTTCTGATCTTGATAAGTTCCTCGCTGCAAGCTGAGGACATACAGTAGCTTAAAGCAGAAAGTTTCTTCTCAAGTTATTCACAAGAGAAATATGCCTAAATCTGTGAAGAAAAATGGAAGTGACAAAAATAGAAAAATTAGCATTTACAAAAAGTTTAATTTTACCCTTAGATACAAGGTTTGACTTGCAAGCATGTGTATCTGATGGAAGGATCTGATCCACAGCACTACCAATAGCATGGTATAGTCCAAAATTAGATCCCAGTTCTACTGATTTGTAAAGCAATTTGCAAATTCCTAAACATTGTTACACTAAGTCATTATGATATACCCACCAATGCAGACTTATCTTACAATTTAAGACCATACATCAAGCAATACGGCATTAATACAATTTACTCAGTGTGCATGGATTTCTTCCAAAGCAGTAACTATATTCCTACAGAACTTTTCCAGCCTCTACTGTTAAGTATCTCCAAGTCTTGTACATTTGTTCTTATTCCCAAGGAAGGTGAATAAAGTAAATTGTACATTTCTAATTCATCTGTACATAATGAGACAATAGAATCACCTTTGCAATGAAATGAAATTTTTAGTATAAATTTTCCATTTAAAAGCCAAGCAAAGAAAGATCTGTATTTTGATAATGACAATGTCATTGATTCTGTAAGGCGGGGGACACAATACCAACCCAAGAAAACCCCCAAAACAGCTGAATTTAAAGATCCTAAGTGAGACAGAATCAAGTTACCAGATGTCAAATACATCTAGATTTTAGGAAAGTTCAGATCTATATCCAAGTTTCCTAATTAGTCATTTAGCCTTAAGAGAAATTGCATAGAAATTTGTAGAGTTTTTCCCCAAGATACAGTTCCAAAATTTTGACCTGCACCTTTAACACTCATTTTTAGACATATTGAGTAAAAGCTACCAATCTGTATAAAAAAGAAAAACAGAAGCACCTTAACATGCTTTTGTTTTCCTCTGTATCAGTATGTTTTTATGATGCTCAATAAACTGCCTTGCAAGCTGTCTTTAAATAGAGATTCTCTATTTATTTTGATATGTGAAGGCTTTAGAGAAGAGTGTATCAAATGCTTTTTTTGACCCACATTCACTTGCTCCAAATAATTAATTATAGAATGTGTGTAGTCATATGTCATATAACAGATTAAAAGATAATTGGCAGTCACTTCAATTTAAAAAAACAGTCTGGTAAAGTAAAGAGAATGCCATTTTAAAGGTTAAATGTTAATCACAACTGAATGAACATAGATGTTTGTCTACTGAGATACCCAGTGAACTCCTCTGATTTGAGACAGTGTCAGTGTATTTCTTCCTAAGGCCATCCTCACTGATGAATGTCTGGCTACCACAGCTAAAGTTAATTCCATAGATTTTCTTCAAATATACAGCAGACAGACACAATCAGAAATTGCAGAGTTATCCTTCGTCTTAAACAGGTTTGAAGATGAGCAGCTATGGAACTTTTACACATGCTCTCAGTATCCTCATGCACAACTTCCACAACAACTGTCCTCTTACTCACCAACTAAGATGGGGTAGCAGAAAATATTACATATGTAGGTGGAGTGATAAATTTAAGTTATCTTCTTTTCTGACCTCTATGAAGCAACTACCTTCGGATTCTAGTCTTGTCTTTGCTAGCACAACTGTGCAATTTTCCAAAACTCAGGGCCAGCAGATTCTATTTGCTTTTACTCAGCAGATTCCATTAAATATTTTCCCCATAGTCCTGTGCATTGACATGCTGTGACAGTAAAACCATTTCGAAACCAACATAACATTAATTTCGTAGTGGAAGCAAAGCCTTCTCACATAACTCTAGACTGTTTTCTTTTAGGTAAAGGATTGACTGCAGAGATCTTATTTCCTCATGATACCACAGACACGTCAGAAAACACCCGTAGCCTGCTGCAACTTCCACATCTACGAGAAACTCTCCAAAGCTTTTCATTTTGCCATGTCTTTGGGCATTTTCTGGTATTGACATTGTCTATTAACAATACTAAAATATTTACTAGACAGTAGCTTACACTGAACAACATTATTTCCTCCCACCCTATTTTCTACTTAACTGCCAACCAGTAAAACCAATACTCATGAAGTAAACTAAGACAGTACAGAATTTTCTTGAATTATAAAGTAGTTCCCAATACCTCAGTGTATTTTGAGATCTTCTACTGAGCAGGGCATACAATAAAAGACACATACACACACAAATTAGGTTGCAAAAAAGATGGTGTACCACATAAACAATTCAGTAACTGAAATGTACTCCAGTGAATAAACATGCACATATTATAAAAGAAAAACTTAACACTGCATTATTACCCTAAGATAACTATTGTATTAGAAAAATCAGTCTTAAGAGCAGTCATATGACAAATACACTGAGAGGTCTCTGATACCGTAGACACTATTCATTTTTTTTTAATATTGAGCATAGCAAGGATTACAATCGTCTGTACTTGTGCTCAAAGTTAATTCTCTGTGGAAACTGGAGTATGAGGGGGGAAAAGGAAAGCTAATATAAATCACAGAAGCAAGCAACAGGACTGTTGAATTCTTACCCCTGCAAGGGGAAACACATCCTGAACCAAAGAAAGTCAATTAAATACAAAAGACAATCTGAATTAATGGACAACCCTGTTGCAGATACTTAGTGATTCAAAAAAAGGACAAACTGATAAACTCGAGTGTTGAGGGATGCCTTTGTTTTGTGCCTTGTGAGCAGATACAAGTAAACCTTGTCAATGCTCCAGGACAGGAGAAAGCCATGCATGACCAAGCAAGGGTAACAGTCTAGCCCAAGATTAATGAACCGTGTCTCTTATACTCCCCCCTGTGCTGGGTATATTCATTCAGTTACGGTCACAAACAATTCTTTTTCAACTTGGACCAGGTAGAGAATGAGCTTCTCTTTGTCTGCGGTGTACTACCTACACACATGCACATGACTGCACAAGCAGTGGGTAATTGCCAGCCCACGTAAACCGCTTATCAACTCAACATTCTTCTTCTCTATATTGCTTGTTGCCCTAAATAAATACAACATCTTGTGAAAGGTAGTTGGTTAACTTTGTCATTATCCCCAGATGATATGAGAACTTAAGACACTGACTAAATTTTTAACAAAGCTATTACTTGACTGCAAAGGGACATAAAACGACAGTCACGGTGTGAAAGCAGAGGGATATAGGTTATTGCCCCAGAAGAAGGAAACCCCTTCAACTTCCAGCCAGTTCCTAAGCATGGAACCCTTGCAATGCTGTTCACAGTATGAGACCATTCACACTCCTGTGTAGTTCCAGTGATTCATTTAAATATTGTTGACACTTGAAAAGTAAAGGAATGACTTGCCTGCAGCAAGATCACTTCTCTTTAACCACCCAGGTCTCTACACAAGCATTCTAGACTTTTTTCTAGATATTTGCAATATATGCCACTATAAAAATACAGTTTTACCCTAACAACCCTTCCACTCCTGTAGCCCAATTCTAGCCTGGCAGTAACATACACCTGCCGGCTCCTGCTGTGGCTGATGAACATTCCTGCTTTGCCCAGACAGAAAAGGAAGGAGAACGGAGTGAGGACACCCTCAAATGGCAACCAGGGACATTCACTGAGTATGCACCTTCAGAGGCACACAGCTTTCTCAAGAGCTGCAAGACATCTTTCTTCCTCCTGTTGGTGCACTGACTGATAAGAGCATGCTGAACTCTCTTCATTTCAAATCATGCAATGGCTGGCAGGCAAATTTTAATACAGTATAGGTGAGCTTCACTTGAAAGAAGCAAAGCTGCTATGGGAACCCTAAGGACTGTAAGGACAGGAAACCAGAAAAAAAACCCCAAACAACCAAAACCAAAAAAAACCCAAAAACCACACAAAACCAAACCACCACATACAACTGAACAAAACAAACAGGTGAACCAGGTAAAAATCCAGGTGAACTATTCACTGTTTTAGTGTCAATCTGATAGTGGTCAATACATTTCCAATTCACACTGCCACATTTCAATTAAATTATCTTATGGTAAATATACTAAAACCTCCATTATTTGATGGCATTTCAATTTTAGCTTTCAAATTCTCAGACTCACTTGTGAAAGGTAAGCTTGGAAAACAGTGCCATCTAATGCTAAAGAGCATAAAAATAGGAGATTACTGTAATAACTTTATAATGTTGCAAATTTGTTTTACACTGATTTTCCACACAATTCTGTAATATTCAATAATAGGCTAAATAAAAATTTAAAACACATCTGTCAAATGGTATAACAGATTTGGAAAACAGCATTGCTAATTCAAAAATATCTTTTATGAAAGTAAGAACATCTAATTCAGGTGATTGAGAAGTACTTGTACTTGAATAGTAAATCACCGAAATGACTGCATTACCTTCATGGTTTTTGAAAGCACTAGGGAACCTGAGGATCTGTTCCCAATTAGATCTATTCCTAATCAGTAAATATAAGATGACAAATAACATTACCTGTAAATCATGATATCAAACAGCTCTAAAGAAGATGCAGAATAGTGTTATTAGCCACAATTTATGTAAAAAAGATAATTTACAGTAAAAGCGCGAAGACCATTCCATAGTGTTCTTGGTCAGCTCTGTACAATATATGCTTTTAAGTGCTTTTTTGCCAGACTTTGCAGGAAAATCAAAATGAGCAAGATCCTCATCTATACAGAAAGAACCAGAAGGAACATGCATTTTCTAGGACAACTCTCTAGACATCTATCAGTGTTACATAGTCTAGAGCGAGGGCTTTCCTCTCAAGACATTTCACCAAACAGCTCCCTGAAGTTGGTTCTTAGAGAGCAATGAGGTATGTGCAGAACTGGCAAGACTGGGTTTGTTTTCCATAATCTAAACTATGTATTAAGAACTTATATGCACATAAACATTATACTGAATGAAGCAAAGGCAGTACGGTAGTGACGAAACTGGAAAGTTCTTCACAAGTTTAATGAATATGAGAAACCAAGGAAAGCTTGTCCTTTATAATCTTTGAGTAGTTCACATACTGAAATCCAGGCCAGAATATGAGAGAAATTCATAGTGAACTTAATTAATGTATTAATTAACGTTGTCATTATTAATTCAAATTACATGGACAACAAAGCATTTGCATGAATTTTCAGCCATTGAACTTTTAACTCACTGTCCCATTTCAGATTGTGAGAAAAAACACATTTCATTTAAAAATACAAGCACTTTTCAAAAATATATTCAAATAATGCACCTATACTAGATGACTTTCCTGCCAAGTCATTAAAACATTCAAGGTTCTCTCCATAAATACCATAACCTTTTGCTTTTAATCCTTTGATTACTTATTGTATACAACAATACTCTTCTCCAAGCTGATCTGGTGAGAGGTTTGGGGTTTTTTTCCAGACATCCTTCATTAAAATGCCCCAAATGTCACTTCTACTTTTTTTTTTTTTCCTTCAATATTTACTACAGGACTAACCCAAACATAAAAAAAAAGAAATAGGAGATATCTTGCCATGACCACAGCCACTGCTTCATAACCCTGTTATGCTCAATGCTTTTACACTAAAATGCTAATAGTTTCACACAACATTAATTCTACCTTACTTGAGAATTAGTTCTATAATCTTCAGCAGGCCTGCTAGGGAGATCAAGAACAGATATGGATCAAGAAGTTTCTTCATTTCTTTCAACTGCCATAGAATGCAATGTTACATTAATTAATTGTGTGTGGCTTGAACGATGTAGATTTTCTTTACTGAGGTAAATACCATCCAGGATTTAATCTATTTATTTATTTTCTTTCTTTTGTAAGTATACTCTAAATATCATGTTGCATTAGAGTGTTATTATCACAGTATCAAAGCTTTTGGGTTTGGTT
Organism: Aquila chrysaetos chrysaetos; assembly: GCF_900496995.4. Classification (NCBI taxonomy): domain Eukaryota; kingdom Metazoa; phylum Chordata; class Aves; order Accipitriformes; family Accipitridae; genus Aquila; species Aquila chrysaetos. The sequence continues at coordinate 41,501,154 of NC_044014.1, forward strand.
CTAACTTAATTTTAATTAAATTCTCTCACACACACAAAACCACAAAGTACTTTTCCCCACATGGATAATAAGAAAAGACACTGTTTTGGAGGCTCAAGGTTAAGTGCTTGTGTTCGAAACCAAAGAGGTGTTAGAAACATCACACAAAAGCAGACATGGCTAAAAAGTGAGAAGACACTCTTCAGAAAACTAGAGGTTTGTCCAAAGGAAATAGAAAGGATCATAAATTCTGGCAGGCTAGATGTAAGAACACAGGCAGAGAAAAAGGACACAGAAAATGTTTTAGGTTCAGCTTATAAGAGTCATAAAGCCTAGTAATATATCCTTTTTCAAACATATCAGGAGCAGAATACCTGTCTAGGAATCTGTAGAAGCAATTACTGTTCAAGGTATAAAAGGAGTGCTCAGGGAAGATAAGGTTATTCCATTAAACAATTTTTTTTTTTTTTTTAAACTCATTTTTACTGTAAGGCAGCTTAAAGAGATTCCCTTACTGGATCCCCTCATAGCATAAGGCATACCAGAGGATTCCCCCTCCCACCCCCAAATCAAAGGGCTGCTGGAAGACACAATAGTAAGAGAAAAGAACTTCTACTCTGAACACTCTAAACAGTAACAAGTCACTGGGCTCAGGCAGTATTCACCTATGACCTTCTGGACAAAAATCTACAATAAAATAACCAAGCAGTTAACTGTGATGTGTAATCTCTTGCTTAAAAGTACTTGACTATGAGAAGTCTAGAAGGTCATACATAAGATATCCATTTTGAAGAACTGTTCCAGGAGAGAGAGGGAAGTACAGACCAGTAGATCTGATGTCTGTAGATGGATAACAGGTAGAAACTACAATAAAGATAATTTGTGAGCACATAGATAGCTATCATATATTGGGAAAGGGTTAACATGGATTGTGTAAAAGGAAGTCACACCTCACAAATCTATGGGAATTCCCTGAAGGAGTCAACAAGCACACAGTTAAAGATGATTCAGTTGACATAATCTTCTAAAGAAGCTACAAGAAAGTATGTTGCCATAGTAGGAAAGAAAAATAGAAGGAAGCATTTACAGGACTAAATAACCAGTTGCCATTTATACGTAGCTATAAGTAAAAACCCACAGTAAATTGCAGTAGAAGTAAAAGGATCTTCAAAGGTTTTCTTTTTTTTTTTTTTTTTTTCTTTCTTACACAGTCCCCTAATTTACCAGTGATTCTACACAGAGTTCTTACCATTCCAAATCCCACTGTTCTACCAATGGCCTTTTTGCTGAAACCTCAGATTCCTTCAAAGTGAACTTCCTTCACCTTTTTTCAGGTGACACCAAATTCCCAGCCCTACCTTTCCTCTAGCATCTCTAAAGATTTGGTCCTTAAGTCTACATAGTCCTCATGCTCAGATAGGCTTCCGAGCAATTGCACCAAAGCTAATGTATGCAAAAGAACTTGCTTTGTTTGTGGGGAAAGATCTACCTTTCCCCCAACAGTTCAGAACAGAGCTGTCCAAACATAAGAGCAAGCATTCTTACTCTATTTTTCCAGAACATGACTGTTAACAGAAGCAGCTACAAAAGATGCAATTCTGCTTTAAGCTTCCTCATTAGCCTGTTTGCCTGGATAGATACAGAAATGTCTGTCTCCATGAGTCAGCAGAATGCTCCCAGCTTTCTCCTTGCAAGACAATAAACTGGTCATAGGACAGGGATTTTCAGCAAACAATGTCATCACAGTGAAACACAAGATAGAAGAGGGGGAGATGGAAACCTTCTGGTTTCTCTTTCAAATATTCTGTGACGGAATGACTGGACCAATTAGTAATGGCATTAATCAAAGCATGTTTTTTTTTCCTCTCTGTCATATAAGAAGTGAATAACCCTAGCCATAATGATTGGTTTAATTCCCATGCAGTATCTACCTAAACAAGTATGATGAATGAAATGGTTTTAACAGTTCTGCAGCAAAGGCAGCTTTACACTACTCACTACTTGTACAATGTGTACTTAACACATGAATAGATTTTGCAATATAAAAATACACATTAACATTGTGAACTTTGGTATAAGTTCTATACACTAGAAAATGTATTCAGGTTTGCCCTTCTTTCTATAGAAGAAAAACTAGTATAAATTATTCTGGCAGCTCATGGCAATTTTAAAATGGATTACCTCTAATACACCATGTTCCATTATGAATCATTAGAGGAAGAGTGTTTTGATGATGTATGTCACAATTTATAGGCTCTCTGATGAGGCAGATAATACACTGATGTAATGCATTCCAGGGATTTAGCAGAAAAAAACCACCCAAAAATCCACTTTTGTTCTCTTTAAATGAATATACATGGCCATATTCCATGCTCGATTCACCTCTGCTGACATCAGAATTTATAAAACCACATATCCAACATTGTCACGGTGGCAGGAAAGGATGAGGACCATGTCCAGCGTGTTTATTTTCCTTGTATCTTTCCATGACCTGATCTATCAATTGCAAAGGACGGCCTTGATTCCCACTATTCAGCAATGGTATGATTGTTACAGCTCAACGTGCACGTGACACAAGTGCACAGTACATTCCCAAACCCACTCATATAAGCATGCTACAGCCACTTGAAAAAAGAACCAAGAGATTAAAGCATCGTAATACTGCAAACTGAACAAAAAGGAAAGATATCATAAGGTCTGTTACCAATTTGCCTCTCTAACGCTTTCTTCAAGATCTATTCTGAAGAGATTATTTAACTTCAGGAATAAGGAAGAGAGGGAAAGTTGAAGAGGATGGAATTCCAGACTCTGCTCTGTTGCTTTCCCAGATAAAAGGAAAAAAAACGCTCTTGAATTTTACTATGGTACAATTTTCTTTCGTAAGTCTTTTACAACCTGGTAAATATTCAAATAAACAATGTTCTAAGTGAGAGTAATTGATGTCAGTCTGCAGTCAAAAGTGAGACTATATCTCCTCAGAACACAAAGTGCTCTCTAAACAACCTGAGCATCCAAATTTAGTTCTGTCTGATCAACAGCTTGATGTGACACGGTCACGTGATATTCAGGATATTCACTCATCTGTATTAAATTCTTTGCAGTATTATTCCTTTGCTGCATCTTCATGTCCCATTCTAGAGTCTTCTCTGTGAAATCAAATTGTTTCACCCATGGATGGCTGTCCCACATCTTTTCTAGATTCAGAGTGACCTCATATGTTTTAGTGTTTTGTTAGGTTTTGTGTGTCACGCTATGATTCCTGATGGCTTTAAAGCATCGAGGAAGATGCATCTCATTTGTAAAGCAGAAGCTTCCAACTATCCTGCTAGTGCCACTGGGGTGACCAAGCAAAATTATATGCATATTAAAAATGTGAGGCTCAGGGGATTAGGATCATTAGCCTGCATCTCCCACTGTGCCTCAGCACTAACTCATACGTTCCCAAAGGCAGCGTTCCTCCAATTCCATAACACAATATACGGGATGCAGATGTTAGTCTTGCACATCAGGTCCCGCAGCAGACGAGAAGCTGAAGCACTGCTTGTAGCCGAGAAATGTGCACCTCTCCTCAGTAAAACACTGAGCCATGGATCCGCCTTTATCGCATCAGCCTGCATGAGTCCACCATGCCCCATCATGCAACGCAGACAGACGGCATCCCCTCATTCATGTCATGGCAACCTCAATCTCCAACTATCTCCCAAAGCCATCAGATTCATTTTTATAATTATACAAACATGACCAGAAGTATAACCCAATATAAATTACATTTTGCTTCATAGTAAGTTTGCTCATCCTGTTTGCAAGTCCCTATTTCTGGTATGGCCAGTGAAGGCACAAATATTGACGCATCTGATACCATGGTGCATTAAAAATGTTTTCTTCTTTTTGATTATTACATTTAATTTGTCAAATTTACATTATTAGACAAGTGTAACACATGACTGACTTCTAAATGCCCATCTAGTACATTGTTCTCACTATCTGATGCAGTTATTAGTATAAACTAAAAATGGTCATTTTAAATTAGTCATGGAGCAATTAGCCATGGAGAAATTCACATGTTGCACTGATTTCGTACCCACAGTACGCAGCTTTTTCAGAAGCTAATTCTAATTTAAGTCATGACAAGATTGCACTGTCTTTGAGAACTGTAATGAAAAGCAGTTCCTGTGCTCTGTTCCCTTGTGCACAAAAGTAACAAGAGCACAGCCCAGCCAATGTAGATAACTAAAGGAGAATTTTGACTCTCAAGCTAAATAGAAAACTGGTTATCACTTCTTAGGGTGTCAGACATCTAAAGAGGAAAAACAAAAGCAATGAGCAACAGGCAGATGATCCTACTCTGTTCAGCTAAAACAATGCTAGGATTATAGCATCTGTTATTCTACTCTAGTAAAATTATTTCCATACCATTCTTGCTTTTGGATTTCAGGTGAAGTGAACAGAGGTTATTCTATTGTAGAAATACACAGGGACTCACTGAATGACCCTACAGCAGCACATACCAATACTAAATCAACACCAAGGTCCTTGTCTTTCTCAGATTAGAGTATTCCCAGTAATTCAGAACCCCATTATCTAGGCTGTACCATGAGTATTTGCTCAGCATCTCCTCTGTCCTAGCTTGCCAGTTTCCTGTGGACTCTTTTCCATTTTGGGGGAAAGAAATTTCTATTCCATTTAATGAGCCACATATCCTCAACCACAGCAGTCATTGCTTTGTGCAAATTTTCACAGCAAATGATTTCTAGGATCAACATGTCATCTTAATATAACTACCTAGCAGGAAGTGAAACGCATTCTTGCCAGTTTTACACACTGCAGAAGTGATTAGGTCATATCTCCGATCGTTATATCAGTAATGATTCACTTCTAGTCAGAAAGGCACCAAACCCTTTCAACAGGAATTCAACTCAGTGGTAACAGAATGAGAAGTTTGAAGCTGCTCTGAAGCTTTTCACGCTCTGAGCCTCATTTATGAGCCCCATGATTTAAACCTTGGTAGGTCTCATACAGAAATACTGAGAAGGGATTAGACAGAGATAATTAACTCAGCTTCGCAGTACTACCTCCAGCTTATTTGTTCTCCTTTCTTGTTAGGAGACTCAGCAGAATCCATAAATGGAAGTTGATAAGTGAATTAAATTTGTACCATGATAACAGGTAAGTATCTGCAAACAAAACTGAGTTTTATGTTAGTGCTGTCTCCACCACGATCTCAGAGAATAAACTGCTCAGCGTGGTCATGAAAACTCCACCAGTGTCAGTTCTTTTTCAAAGGATGCAGTTATTCCTAAAATGCATGTCAATCAGAATCAGTCAGCCAGCCAGTCTCTGAGCTATTCTAAGAGAAGAGCTGCACTCAGCCACAGTTTTATCTTGTGCATTACACTTCTTTCAAAGTTTTTGTCTTTCTTTAGACTCTTTACAGATCTCCAGCCTGTAGTTCAAGTTCCTTCTATCCCTTTACTGATTGAAAAGCCAATTTAGACTTCCTCTTCTCTATGCCTGCATCCTCACGCTATTAGCCAATGAACAAACTGATTACAGTGAAATACTTCCCTATTTTTGAACTGGATCAGTTTACTGATATAATTTATCAAGCACACTCATAAATGTATGTGATCTTTCCAGAAGCAAAGGAGGACAACTAGTAACCGTAACACCAGAAATGTTTCACGCTTCATCACAATAAAAACTGAACATAAACTGTATGTGGACCCACCTTATCCTGTGAATACCTTCAGGCCCATGCAGCAGGAACAAATAGAGCATTATATTTCCATTACAAATCCCCGCTGCTACTTTCAAAAACAAGCAACAAGTTTAAGGAAGAGATAATTTATTATATCACACAGTGCAATGAGGTTGGAACAGGAGAGATTCAGACTTCCCCCCACCCAACCCCAAGGACTGTCAGGCACTGCAACAAGTTACCCAGAGAGGTTCTGCAGTCTCCATTCTACTTTTAGCAGGAGGTCGGACTAGAGCCCTCTGGAAGTCCCTTCCAACCTGACTTATCCTATGATGCAGCAAACCCAAATGTGTTTCTCTTTTTTATGGAATGTTTGCTCTCTATTTTTATATGTACAACACAACTTTTTATTCAGTGATAGTCATTGATGCTTTCATTCTATTGACATAATTAAAACAAATATTTGCAGAAAACCAAATGAATTCACAGAATGGTTGGAATACAGCTTCTGGGGACAAATATGTCATCTATAATAAGCAGGAAGAAAACGAGACGCAAAGTCTGGACTAGCAAAGTATTCAGAGAAACTTATTAGAAATCTAAATATCTATGCCCACTTGTTACGTGTCATTTACAGACTAGCAGACACAACGGCAGTCTTGATTTTCCACCAAAGCATTTTCTACATTGCCAGTTAAGTAGGGGATGGGGAGGTTAAGGAAGGATCTCGGATAAACCTGATGGAAATAAATGTGCAGACTTCATACTGAACCAAGTAATATTTTTTTTGGTAAACAACAACAGTAAAAGTGAAGAAGAAAGCAAAAGAATAGTTGCTTTTTCATTATTATTTGGACTGAAGCAGTTAAGAGAGGGAAGAAAGGGAGACAGATCTCTACTCAATGTTTCTTCTCTCTCAGTTTCAAGTGGAATTAATCAATGACAATCCTCCCAGCAGCCTCCTCTTTTCCCTCCCCAATACCCTACTCAAGAGTTTAAAGGTCTTTCTACAGACTGGTATGCTGCCCTTGCCATTTTCAGGGCATGTTCTGCAAGTAACTGTTGCTTACTCAGCTGAATAAAAGCCTCTCCACATTCACTGATAGGACATGGACAAGTCTCAAACTACAGAACAAGCTACCCTGAAGAAGCACCCGGAGTACATTTTTAGCAAAGCCAAGAATGGGGGCATGACAAGAAGGAGACACAACATAACATCCTCTTTCAGGTGCCAGGAAGAAAAAAAAGCTAGTAATAAGTCTTACCTTAGATGCACCCTTCTGCTACTGGGTACTTTGCAAACATACCTTGTTCCACTGCCTCAAGATGGAAAGAGGCAAAATGAATCAGCATTCCTGGCAAATGGTGGTGGCACATCCTTGACATCTGACATCCTAAACCAGGAGTTTCCTTAGTTGCTTTTGGCACAGAGGGACATTGAGGACTAACTTAGGGTGGCTAGTCTAGAGCTAAATGCAGAGTGGGAACATTGCCTTGTTCCCTGACAGTTTTCCCTCATTTCTGTGATTATGGTGAGGTATTCCCCTCATCCAGATCTCTGACTTAATAAGGGGGGGGGGGGGGGGAATCATATACATCCTGGAATTTGAGAAGTCAAGCACAGTTTTACAGCTAACTCTCAGATTCTAGATAGGAACTGGCTGAGACTGTGACAGCTCAGAAGAAACATCATCATACAGCAGTTAGGGGAGACCCACTAACCTCTTCCTTTCACTAATATTACCACCTAAAGTGAGCGAGCTTGCCGCCAGATCCTCTTTAAAAAGACTGCTAGCCTCAGGCAAAATCCCATTTGTTCTTTCTTCTGCTTTTGTTGCATTCAACCCTACACAGCTAAGCTAGCTCCAAGGTCTGTGGGGTCAAGAAAAAAAAATACCCAACCGTGCTGTTACTCTAGAAATACCCACTTCAAAATTTGTCTTACATTTCTTTCAAAGAGTCTACTTTGCTCCAGGGCTGTAAGCAGTCACAGTGTCAGGCAGATACTCAGAAGGACAGACAGACCTGAAGGATGATGTCAGTAAACTACCACCAATCCAAAAGGATGCTCAATAAATGAACGTGGCTCAAAGTACTTTTCAGGTGACTCAAAAATATTCTTTTCAGTAGACTCAGTAAAACTAATACCAATTCATCATTCAGGATCCTGATACACGGTTCAGGTTTATCACATGGCAGATCATTTTAGCAAGACAGAGATTAACTGAAAAAACAATGACCAATTATGCGGCTGGTTTGTAAACTGATTCCAGCAGCAACAGCACCAAAGTATTTTGCTGCAGCATATTCTACAACAGCTGTAACAGAGTAAACACACAGGCAGAAAAAGTGTTTCAAGTAGAAGTAGTATCTTTCACTAGAGGAGCTGGTATTCCTGGAAAAGCCAGACAACATTGCAGACACAAAAGCCCTTCTTCATACCAAAAATAGAAGCAGTAGTTTCCAAGGTACATGTGAGTTTAACAGAACTGATCAGAGTTTAGGTATAGATCAAGCAGACCATCTTTTAAAGAAAGGAGAATTTAAAACAACAACAAAAAAATCTAGCTAGCAAAAATATAACTTAAGACTATTGAAAACTTAAGTCTAATCATGCTGACTGAGTATTTCTTGAAGAGAAAAATAATACTGATAAATGTAAGGAAGTTCAGATACAACCACCAATCAGGTTGTCTTTTTTTTCAGCATAGGACATACAAAGGAAAACATGTTTTCAGTAGAGAGCGCGTTAGACTTTGCTTTCAGTTTAGAAAATTTGATAGGACTAGTAGTTCCAAAACCCTTACAAAATTCTACATGAACAGTTCACCTTGCACAACGATTGCAGCTACAAGTAAACAGGAAACCCATTCTAATTTGGGCAAAACATAATTTACATTTTTGTCTACTTCAAACAGGTAAATACATCCACTTTTTAATTAGAACATTACTGGTTTATGAGCTATGTCTGAGAGCATATACTGTCCCTCCAATTCTTCTTCCTTTTCTTCTTCCCATCTACATAAACTGCAAGAAAACCTTCTGCTCTTAACAGACAAATTAACATCCTTTTGCAAAGGAATCGATGAGTTTGATACATGTAGAAACCCACTGCTACAAGCTAAAATAGTCACTGATTTATTTGAGAGAATATATTTACAAAACAGAAAAGTAAGGTATACGTAGATTTTTAGTTCCATGATATAAAAATTAGGGTGACTTCTTTTACAACAACTTGGCTGCATTAGGGGAATATCAATACCTTTCTATCATTTTAATGATCTTGCAGGGTCAGTTGAAGTTAATGGAGTTGCACCATGGATTAATTCAGACCAATTAAGGCAGCAAATTAATTGAAGGCTTCTCACTCTTGCACAAAAACAAACCCCAAACAACAAAAAAAAACCCACCACACAAACCAACCAACCCAATTTTGTGGAAGCTTCAGCTGCTGTCTGCTCCACTCTCTGCCAGGAACTGCAGCCCCATAGCAGCGCTGGCTGAAGCACTGCGCCTGAGCTACTGCTGAAGTAGCGAAGAGAGTTCACGGGATTCTAAGGTAATTCAGGTTGGAATGCAACTCGGATCTCCCGTCACTGCAGGGGGACCGACAACCCTGAACAAAAAGATGCAATAGCACAGTAGTTCTTCGAGGTAACAGTCTAAGCCATAATTACTAGATCCATCAGGCCTACCTGTTGACAACCCCAGGAGGGTCACAAAAATGATGCACATAGATCCTGCTCTCCATTCCCTCAGAGAGCTGCTGCATAACGGCATCCATTCCTTTCTGATCCTTTTACATTATCTTTTCCCCAGCTGAGCTAACTCTGATCTCATTCAAGTCAAGGAGACTTTTGACATTTAAATGGTGATGGATTTTCACCCTTTTAACCGTAACAGCATCCAGGATTTCATGTAACTCATTAGAAGTACTACCCTACTGCCAAGAACCTGGAGCACTGCAGGGTGTATTCCCCTACAGTGTTTGCTTCTCGTTGCACTTCATATTTATAAAGAGATACGCAACAGGGTGGTCATAGTCCTGCAATGACTGCTCTGCCTAAGGCACCCTTCACACACTGATGTGAAGCATCACTGCCTCTGCACAAGAACAAACCCACCTATCTAGACACCATGATTTGCAGAACGTTTTCTTAATTCATGTAACTTTTGGTTGATTTATATTTTCATGTCTTTTAGCAAGACACAAGTAAAGCTGTTCAGAGAGACAAAGAAGCCACAAAGTGAATTCAGAATGTCAAAATGGGTAGAACTTTAAAAGACTAATTTTGAGAAGCTGCATCATATGCTCAGCCTCCATAACAACTGCTTTTAATTGAGACATTTCAAGTGGATTTTCACTGAATTCTGATTTTCATTACCAAATGTTTATGATCCAGAATGTTCAGCGATTAGGTGGGGGTTTTCTTCTTTTCCTCCTGATGGACATTGCCATGAGAACTACAGTGAAATACATTCCTCCTACTCTGGTAATAAGGTACATATTCAATTTCAAATTACAACAGGCAATACTTTTTTGGTGGTGTTACTAAAAGTAACACAAATCAGGCCAGCTGGAGATGTTATTTCTACCCTGGAGAGTCTTGTGCAATGTTTTAAATTGTAAAGGGAAATAAGTGATTCTAGCTTTTATGATAACACAATTCACAGTGACTTCTCCCGGTATTATTTTTCTGGGAATTGCTGCACACTGCAGATTAACGTAAACTTCTATGAGCACCTTGAGAGAAATATGCATTTAAAAGTTTATTTAGGCAAGGTAAAAGACTACATTGAGAAGAATACATTAGCATATACTAAGCTGAATAGAGCTAAATCTCCACCGTGGCTTCATTTTCCTTACGTATACATGGACAACTGAGAAAATTGCTACTTTCAACTGGATGCAAAGTCCTAATCTTTACATTCTAGTTAAGTCCAACAGACAGAAACACAAGTTCCTTTGTCAGAATAACTGAAAATAGTTCTTCCTGGGAAACATGAGTGACATAACTAACTTTTTTATAAGAAGTTTCCAAAAGTAGTTTAATGATATTGATCCTGAAAAATTAATTTTTCAAGCCAATATAGAGTAAGGATCATGAGGGCTTTTGTGTTTTTATTCAGTATTAGTTCAGTTTAGATCCTGGGATAGATGCCACAAATTTAAAAAGAGCAACTACAGTGAAGGTTGATAAGCCTGAAAGATCAACGCTGACACTGCAGAATTATTGTGTCCTATGGGCAATTTTTTTTCATTCTAAATAGCCTCTGTAATGCCAGTACACCCACCTTCCATTTGACATGAAAACGTACCTCTCTCCTAAACAATTATTGTTTGCAGATAATTATAGGGATTTCCAGAACCATGTGGAAATCCAATTGCCCCACCCCCCATGCTCCAACATAGCAAACAGTTTTGCAAGGAAAAGAGCCAAGTTCCCTTTCCACTAATACGCTTTAAAAACAGATATGTACATACTATCAGAGAGGGACAAGAAGAAAGGTTTGGAAACAGCACTCAGTAGTAACTGGTGGCTCAACACAGAAACATACCCTATCGCATCCACATATTGTAATTGAAAGTTCTTGCTATAACCTGTATTTCACAAAGTCCAAGAGATTTGACCCAAGCTAACTTTTTAAAAATCATTTTCAGCCTATATTCTGTCCATAAAAAGACCATAACTAAAGCTCAGATAACAGTTTTTTTGACAATATATTAGATTTTTAACAGGTTCTAATTCTTCTTTCCTCCCACATTACACATCTTTTTTTAACATATAAAGATTTGATTTGAATAACACCCTTAAACAAATGAAATTTCAAGTCAGCTGTGTCTCATAATAGAAATTATATATATTACCCCTTTCCTACCTGTTCTTTTTGCTTCCCTAGTTATATTTTCCAAACATTGAATGTAATATTAGTTGTATGGACAGAGAGTTAAGATAAGTCTGTCTTCTGGCACAGCTGGCAAGAAGCAATGTAAGAAGAGAGTGCAGTAAAAGTTCATTCTGCGGTAGGAATTGGTATGAAGTGTATACAAAGGAATTACATCAATGAATCTTCTTCACTCAGGAGCAACATCAACCTAATAGTTCTGTAGAAACAGCAGGAAACTGCTGTAAAAGAAACTTCTTTCTCTGGGGGGTATGGAAAGAAGTGGACTAGTGTACTGTAAACTCTTGAATTTATTCCCGTATCTAATTTGAACGTTATAGATTTAAATATAAGATTTGTAGATAAAAGAAGTTAGCCTTCTCCCCTAGTATGTTCCTACCTTCACAGAAACATACATAGCTAGTCCATTAAAAGAGTTAAGCTAACTGTTTTGACTGAAAGTGAGGATTTTGTCTTTTTCACAAAATTGCAGAGTTTCATCACAAAAACATACAAACTAGATTTCCAGTTTGCTGTTTTTGTTACTGGGTCCAGTTCTAAGAAAAGTATGTTTTCATGCACAGTGCCTCTATCTTGAAGTGATGATTATTCATTCCATCTTTGCCCTTGAATGAAGTTTGGAATAAGCAGTTCTTAAGAGTTCTTATATATAAGCATCTGCACAAATAAAAGTGACAATAGAAACACAGTAGGAGTAAAGGTGTACGCTTTACAAGCACCAAACATGCTTGGTGTGCTTTGTCATCCTTCTAACAGAAGAGGAGAGAAAAGGTCTACACACCCTAAATTGCTTATAATTTATAGACAAAGAGTAAAGGTTAAAGTTAAAAAAGTTATTTTCCACACAGGAAACAAAGGTGGTCAGAGGAGTTATATTTGGTTGGGTTTGTTGTTGTTTTTTGTTTGGTTGGAGTTTTTAATATATGACACAGATTGTAATAAATTTCAATTAATTGCTTCTTACAGACTCTTGCTGGAAAAAAGTCCCTATTCTGTAAGAATGTAACATACATAAGATTTTTAGTTGTTTTCCTGAGTGGAAATCTAAATTTGTAAATATAAAACATTTTATTACCAACATATGTTCAACAGCTGCATTCTTGTGAGACACTGGAATATGGAGAAAGCCGACAGAAATTCATTTAGGAGAGCTGTCCTATCCAAAGGATTCAATGGGGTAGAAACACAAGGCATCTGTGCAGGAGCCAGGCAAATAGGCAGACAAGTTTTAATAGGACAATAGAGATGACATGCAAAAATAAGATATGAAAAAACCCTAGATGGCAGAAAGAGAATGGTGCAAACCTCTGAAGTCGACAAGAAGCTTGGGAACGATATCACCCTGTTCTGTCTCTCTGCAGGTCAATTCCTTAATTTATTCTAGTCTGACATATTTGCAACTTCAGTCTTCTCAAAGCGAACAACAAGTCTATTGCTCAGGATGAAGATCAAACTGATTGTTAGAGCTAAATGGTAGTTTGTCAGATTGCCAGAATGACTCTTTAAAAGAAATACATTATTACAATTTTAGCAAGTCCATTAATGTCACAGTCTAAAGTACAATGGGCATTCATTTCCCTGTGTCAGTGTTAGGTACGCATACATAGTCCTGGGATGAAGGATAAGCTACTGCTGTAACCATTCTACTTTACTTCTCTCATCTTCCAAACTTCCTCCCACAGATGCACATAAACTGTGCTAGTTCTTCCCTGTTTTGCAGTCATATGCAGAACCCTCAACTAAGATTAGGGCCCTAGTGTGCTGTACATCAGTATCAAGACACAATCCTTGCCTCAGAGAGCTCGCAGGTTAAATAGCCAAGACAGGCAAATGATAGGAGAAATAATGGACAAATCTGGAGATAAAGTTACTTGCCCAAGGTCACAGAGCAGGCCAGGAACAGAACCCCTATCTCCTCTTCCCTTCCTAATAGGTCACATTTCCTCTCACCTTTGGCTGAACTTTATTCTCTGCCTCTTCTCCTCAGTTATGAATAATTCATTCTCCAGCTCTCAGGTCAAGATTGCTGTTCACATACAGTAACATTAACCAGATAAGAAGTCTTATGCCACCATATTAAAAATACTAAAAAGCATGGTAAGACAAAAACTTTTCAGCCAAGAATGTTGCTACTGTGGTTTCTTTATCCATATGCATTTATAATTCTTTCTTTGTTACTGATACTGGTATAATTAATTTTGTCTCTCTCTGCCTGCCCATGCAATTCATAGCTTCAAACATGAAGAAATTCTGCATTTAGATTAGCTGCAACATTTCCTTTGCCCCATAAGTGTTTTAAGTTTGTAGAGTTTACTGCAAACGTGGTAACAAAATTTAGTAGCGTAAAGGAGAACTGTGAATTCTACTACTAATAAAAGTTCATCACTTTTACATGTAAGACTGGATCACCCGTCCAAATGACTTGGAGCCTGAAAGAAATTCTAACTAGTGACTTACTCTAGATAGATAAACAAAATTGTTGTCTTGACATTAATTAGACCAAGTTACTGCACTGAATAAAGTTCACTGACCCGATTTCTGAAAGTGCTAGATACACCTCCTATTGACCATAACTGTGTTAATAAATTGACATTTTTTAAATGGGGTTGTCCATTGCTCAATTACCCTAAATCAGTTTGTCAAAGAGAGTGTCCTTTGGCTACCTTCTATTAATTATAGTGTAACACCCAAAGTAGTTGTAAATAATATGCCTTAAGCCTTTAATAGAAATGCTGATCACATCTTCCATCATTATCTTTGAACTCCATACCTAGATTCTGTGCTTCTCTGGTTACGTTTTCTTAGAGGGGTACAACACTCACACTGCACAGCAAACTGCTATATAATATTAAATCACCCATTAGAAAAATGGAGACCATGTAATGATTACTAAAGAAATGAGGAGGGTACATTACACAGTGAGGATGAACAGCAACAGTGGATTTCTTTCAGTTGTCCAAACTGATGGTGCACATCTCCCACAGCAGAATTGTAACCCTTGGAATTTATGGGCCGAGTGGTCCTTCTTACCCAACCATCAGCCTCCAGTGAAAACTGCAGGATATTGGGATTCTTTTGCCTAAATGTCATAATGTTTTGTTTGACTAGAGGATAGTCTGAGTCAAGAAGATAACATATAACTACTCTCTAACACTTGTGTAAATTACATGACCTAACTTTAGATCCTGAAATGCACCATACCAAGTATTTCTTAATCGTATACTTATATAATAAAATTTCAATGTAGCACAAGGTTGCAGCCAGTGAAGAACAAATAAGTGGACTGCTATAGCAACTGTATGAAACAGCTCCAAGTGAACCTAAAAGAGCGAGAAAAATGCATCAGGTACATCTCTCAGTAAGAAGTTTGGATGCTGATGTCCAACTGCAATGGACCAACTTAAAGATTGTTCATCAGCCTTAGGGCTCTATGGGTGATGAAAGCAGAGACAATCACCAAATAAAGGGGTGGCGGTACCTTGGGCAGTATGGCAGATGAGATGGAACAGCTCTGTTAGGTTGCGGATGAGTATGTTGTGACTAGCTGGGTGATAAATAAATTCTTGGGTTCCAAAGAGCGGTCAGGTTTCTCTGACTAAAGCATAATTCTCCCTCCCAAACAATTTTGCTTACAACAAATCCAACGTCAAAAAGTAAAGAGAAACACAGAAACAACAAGGCTATAAACCCAAAGAATCATGAATCTTCAAGCTGAACAGTGACTTTACTGAGCAACATGTTATAAATTGGCTTGCACATGAGTGCAGAATTGGACACAATGACTTCTAGAGATACTTTAGAGTCTACATCATTCCATGGTTCTATATAAGCTGTATGTTTGGCCTCTCATTTCAAAGCTTGCCCTGCCCTCATTCAGGCTCACATACCACTTCTCTTGAAGAGAAAAGGAATGGAAAAATATTTTAAAGGCAGAAAACTCCTACTATTTACTCATGTTCAAATGAAGTAAATTTTAGAATAGGAAGTAGAAATAGAATGTAAAAGAATCTATTTGTAGAAAAGTTCCTGTCATCTTTCCTGAAAATAATTTCAGAAAGCGGTAGTAGCTGTTTCAGTTCCAAGCAAATACATGCCTGAAACCTCCATATTACAAGCACTAAAGGGAAGGCACTCCTACAGGGGCAGGAAGGCACGTAGTTAACTTAGTCACTGTTCACACATATTGGATTTAGAACTTAAAAAAAACCAAAAACAAAAACCCAAAACCAAAACACACGCAGCCTTAATTACTTATCCTTAATCCAAAAGCCTTACACTTTCTACCATTTTCATTTAATTCAAATATAAATACTTTATTTTTGCAATAGTTTTCCCTGTTGCATTGTCTTGAAATCCAATAGCAGTGTGAGCAGACAGTAAATTAGTCTGTAGTCATTAAAAGACAGGATGAAAGATGGACTAACAATAAAATCAAAACATTGAACCTTATGACTATAAGAGAAGTATTTGAGCTGTCTAATACTATATATAAATTGAACTGCTAATGCCAGTTTAAGCTTATAGAATCTTGTGTGCCTGATGTTAACATTATAAAACAAGAAACACATCAGGAATTAGATAATAAAGAATAGGCGTTACATCTGACTTGTAACCTCTTGGCAGGTGAAGGTTGTGCAAAAATCTTCCCACAGGTAGAAACTGTGTGTTACACACTGTACTGCAACTTGTCCCTCACCATTTTCAGCATCAAGCTACAACTGGATGCATGGCAGGATGCGCAACAGCCCTCTGCTGTGAGCTGCTCCTTAGTTTTAAGTGAAGGTTAAGAAAAGTATCCTAAGCAAAATAGATCCTCTCCAGCTAGAGGGGGAAGAGAAGAGATCTCAAAATGTCCCCTACCACTTCTGGACATTAGCCTGAGTGTTCAAAGTTACAAGCAACACTTCTGACAAATTAACTACTTTGCAACACACAGCAGTGAAGAGAACAACCATCACACACAAGAAGGACTATCTGAGTATGATCATACACTAAATTTCCTATTGGAAGTGAGATGTTCACTTTTCTGGCAAAGTACTATTCATGTACTTAAAATGAACTGGATTTGCCTTCCATTTTAATTGCTACAAATGCACAGTGACATTCTACCTTTACTTTCCTTAAAAATTTTAGGAGGAAACTAACGTGAAATGGATCTAATGTGAAACAGACATCAGAGCCTCCAAAATGCAGTGTTTCCTGAAGGCATATTAAAAAGCATCCAGACTCTTTCCACTAATTTCATTTATGCCAGCTACAAAGACTCAAGACTTGTTTGCCTACGTATCTTCAAAATCTGCGTACCACATAGCCAATTACTTTTCTCTATGATTCTCTAATTACTTATTGATCCAAGTAGTGCTTACACTCATAAAAACTCACTACAGTTTTAACACACTGATTAATGTAAAAAGTTATGTTGTTATACCAGAGACATACATAAAAATTTCTTACTTGTTTTAGGACAGGTAAACAAAAATCACATAAACAGACTTGGGGGGGGTGGGAGGGGGCGGGAAGGATGGATGACAAATTTTGGCTAACCAGAAGCTATTTGCAAGTTTTTATTTTAATTTATTCAGTGCTACAGACAAGGATAAATATTAAGGAATGCAGTTTATCTGTTTCAATCCCCCTGCCACAGAACTTGGAAAAACAGATAAACATCTCTCAGTTTAGTACTACCATAAGGAAACCACACGTTAATTTTTGTCTAAACAAACATTTCACATCTAGACTAACAAAACAGAAGGAATGATAAGTCTCTTACCTCAGCCTAGGTGCCAGAAGTTCTAACAGTGGCCTGCAACTCCTGAACATTCTTCTACCACCTGTAAAAAATACAAAAATATTTACTAAGGTAGGAAGAGATTGATTTCACATCATTTAGTAAGGGCATTCACAAAAAAAAAAAAAAAAAAAAAAAAAAAGTCACATTCATGCCTATCACCAATCCCAATTCCATTTAAAACTAAGTACTCCATTTCAAGTGCAACAGCCCTAGTACCCTTTAGCATTAGGACATTTGATTCAGCGACATAAGATTCTTAAAAAAAAAAAAAAAAAAACAAAAAAACCAAACAAAACCAAAAACACCCCCCAAAAACCCAAAACCCACACCCCAAATCTGAATCACTTTGAAAACAGACTGAAACCAATTTATTTCCAGAAACCTCAAGTTTTTAAATATTTTTCCAGTCTATGAAATCGTTTACACGAATAAACTACTATCTAGTTATATCTTCATAAACAAAGAATTAAAGGATAGTAATATAATTAATGCCAACCAGGATATGTTTATGGAAAGTGCATCTCAACTAACTTGATGAGATTAAAAGTTTGTATTAAAATGAAAATTGCTTGATGTAGTTAGAATTTAATGTGGATAAATTAGACCGGGTGCTTCCTGAAATGTTGACTGAGAACCTCGAATGAAACAAAGTCAATACGTCACGTGCTAATCAAATTAAAAGCTGATTAACTGACAAATCTCAGTTGAAAGTCTAAGCAGAAAATCCTCATCAGAGGAGCAGAGTTTTTAATGGGTTCCTGCAGGCTCTACAGGCTTTTAATAATTTATTTTTACAATTAGCCACCTGATGGGAAAAAAAATAACTACTAAAATCTGAAGACAAGATGGAGAAAATAAGCAAGAAGCAGGGTGCGTCATGGATGAACAAGGACAAATACCAGTGGAATCCAGTATAACAGGCATTTTAACAACACAACATAAATACAGGCAAACATTTTGGCACACGGAATGGAGGGAGAAGGATTCTTTCTGAATTACTATGTCACAGGACAGCAGTGGGAGCTCTGACGTGTTTAGGTCTTGCTTGTTTGCTGTATTTTGTGTTCTTACAGAAGATCAATTTCAGTTCAGTTCTTTAACACATTTAATTTTAAATGTTTACTATATATATATATATATATATGCGTGTGCGCATACTCATCTAAATGCACATACATGTATATAGAAAAGGATGCTCTTCCTCAGGGTAACAAAATATGCAATGGGAAAGCATGCTGTTTACACAAAAAGATTAACATATTGCCATGGAGATTTGATTCATTTTTTTATGGATCCAAGTTCCTCACCTTAGTGAGGAATGAAATGAAACACCCCTGTGTCATGACACTCCAATCAATGTGCTAGAATCAGTGACAACCAGCAACTCCTCCTCTTCAACAAGTACGTTACTGAGGGCTGGGAAATTTTATTTACAAAAAGATACAACAAAAAAATCAGATGAAGATAACTAAAATCCCTCGTAAATCAAAATTCTGTTACAGTAATATCTTGAGAATTAAGTAATTCCAATATTATACTTTTGCTATTATACTTTTCTTCAATATATCTAGTTTGAAGAGAGCCACAGTCAGCATTTTAAACATCTCCAAAAAATCCATTTAAAAAACTGACTAACAAGTGCCAAGCAAAAACACAGCCTAACATGCAACTCAGACCAATTGCCAGCAGAAAGATTAGACTGAATAAGAAGCCACATGAATGCACACCAATTTCCCTCATCCAGTTCAGAAACAATGCAGGCAAGTTGTTCTTCACGTACTTTGTTTTCAGCATCGTATCCTTTTCTTTTTAAATTCCAGTCATATCACAATAGATAGGATAGAAAACCCTCGCTAACAAAGTACTAAATTTGTAGAACTGAAAATTAATTTTTGCTTGTGATAGTCAATAGTCTGGCATAAGAACTTTTCTGAAAGGTAGTGATTTTCCTTTCTTCAAACAGGACAGTTTCATAAATAATAAATCATATTATCATGTTAGTCTTAGAGCACAACCTACTATTTGCTTCACAAGCACAGTTCCCAGGAATTAGTTTAATCAGCTATATAGGTTAAATAAATAGGTATGGGGATGGGGGGGAGTATCTCAGAAGTTAATTAGGAGTATAAGTTAATTTTCAGAAATGAAATGTGGTACAATTTCATGTTGGATATAATTCAGTGCCCTTACTAACTACTATCAAAAAGTGGACTCTCATTCTCATTCTCATCCTCATCCTCTGCCCTCAACCACCTCTTTACAGCCCTCCCCCTGCCTTGGACCTAGTGAGCATGCTGATATGACACAAAAAGCAAACCCAAGTATCAAAACAACCCCCATCATCTTTCTTTTTAAGGGCACATTTAACTCATCCTTCCCAAGTTATTTAGGGACCCAAAGACACATATATATGTGTAACTACCTGTCCAAATCCAGCCCTTGCTTGTCAAAAGTCTACAATGTTAAAATGAATGATGGGATTCAAACTTGATACTAAATGGCACATATGCTTCAGATATGACTATAGCTATTAGCGTTCGTATCTAACATTCCAGCATCTCCTGTGGTAAACTATTCCCTATAACTGAGAAGTAATTATCATAAAGTTATTGGGTTATCAGACTTCTAATGATGTTATAATCACTTTCATTATACAATTGATTTGTCACAAAAGCTCATATTACAAATATTATTGACCTCCTGCCACTCCTATAATGTAATTAAAGTTGCAGTTCAGCCTAACACATTGCCCTTCTGTGCTGCTGAAGACACATCACAAAAGCCAAGAAGTATCTGCAGAGTCGCTTTCAGGCTCAGCAGCAGTACGAGACCTAGGGCAGATGTTATTTTGCCACCTATTCTCTGACATCTTACTTTCTCAATACTTTATCTTGGTGTTTCAATACCCCACCCTGCTTCTTTATTTAGCCACGCTTCGTTCACCCCAACTACATCATATTTCTCTTCAAGCACAAAACACATTTCCTAGTCTGCGGTTTTGCTTTGTATGCTTGCTACACTTGCACCAAAACCAAATTAGTTTCTGCTTTTCCTTGCCTGGTATTTTTCTTCTTGATGAAGTAACAGCCCAATTAATTCACTTTCTAATTTTTTTCTGACTGTTCAACTTCTGATTTTTAGCACAATTATTTTTCCCATTCAAATTTCTCTGGAGATTTTTGCTAAGTATATCTGAAAATTCAGAGGAGCAGACTGAAGGAAGTGCATGTATACCATCAGTCTTATTTTAGCACCCCTCCCATCCAAACCTATTAAGCTAGGTAGATTTCATACTGCATTCTTATCTTCAACAAGCTGTCATTTTGAAATGACATGAGAGCTTTGTGAGTAACCTTTTGAAAATGAGAGCCCTAAAATCTAGTATCGTTAATACATTTATTCAAAGTTGCTACTTCCATACAAATCTCCTACCCAAGACCCACCTTTTCTTTGCTTGTTCTTATCTCACAATTGCTTTGAATTGTAACTAATTGAGGCTGAAGTGCCTGCTAGCAACAGGGGGTTAATATAGTTTGTATATTGACTTCTGAAAGTCTATGAGGCCATTAAACTATCCATCTGCCTACACATCATCTGCATCATGGAGAGGATCACATTTTAGAAGCCATAGAGAATTAAAAACACAGGACGAGGGGAACTCCGCACCACCCCACCTCCCCCACGTTTAACATTATTCTATTCTCTAGGACTAATTCAACATGATTAAGCATTAGGGAACTACGTAAGAATAGTACTATTAAAAAAAAAAAAAAGCTGTCCAAAATAGTAGCAATTCTGCAGTGCAATGGTTAAAGTATACCTTTAAGTTAGTAAAAAGGGAAGGTAATACCTAGAACAAATAATGCTGAAAAAAAAATAACCTTAAATACACAAACCGTTAAAAAACTCTAGAGGAAAGTCTTGGTCAAAAGGAGTAAAAAGTAATAAATAATTTAGGGGTTTTGGCATTCCTGGCATTTAAATTACCGCATTACCAAATGAGAAGGAAAAAACCCCAAAGTTATGTAACAAACATATATTGAAGAAAGGATGAATGAATCATCATTGTCAGAAGAAAGAAACAAATACCCAGTAAGCCTTCTAAACTGTCTTCATATTTAGATGTAACTCTTGCCTGTGCAGGAATCTGAAATGCCATGTCACAAACAGGCTACATCCAATATGGAGAACAGATTCCAGGAGCAGAATAACAGCACCTGGCTTGCACTGCGGTTACACCAGTGTATATAGGGAGCAACTTCAGTGAAGTCAAGGGAATGAGAACAAATCTGGCCCATCATTCAGTAGCCACACATATATATACATATTCATAATCCACTTTCTGATAGGCAACAAGAACATTAAGCAGTAAACATGCAGATGAATTCCAAAATGCAAATTTCAGAATCCATATTGTAGTTCTCTAATGCCCTACACCTTATGTCACCATTTAAATCTTTCCACAGATCTCCATAAATTATGCATATTATACTCTAAGAACATGTTGCCGGCTGTGTGATGGTTTAAATCAGTAGCTGAGATCTGTAAACAGGTAAGAATCAGCTGTCTCACCCTGCGGACCACTCAGTTCACAAAAATGACAGAAATCGGAGAAACACTCTTGTGAAGCAAGAGTTACAATAATTTCTACCTTAAAACTCAATTTTATTAGTAAGGGCAATTTTATCCCCCAAAATAGTGTTAGTCTTCTTATGAGAACCACCCATGCCAGAACATATATAGTAAGCCCTACCAACCTGGAGAGAACAGGAAGTATTTTATATAGAAGGCAGCATTTGTAAAATACCTTCAAAACTGACCTAAGTGCCATGCAACTTCAACTACAAAATTCGGAACAAATAACACTGAAGATCTGGGGGTAGCAGAGGCTGGCTAGAAAATACATAACTTTCACGTAAATAATAAAGCTTATGTCACATAAATCTTTCTAACTGCTACTGTGCTACCAGTTGCTTAGCAATGTCCCCTAACAAAAAATTACCTTTTGTTCATGACAAGTTCACTTACCAAAGATAGTGATACTTGTATTCAGACTCCAAAAACACTTAGCAGGACAGCTAAGGTAATCTTAGGAGCTCCCTGCACTCTAGAGTGTCTGTCTTACTGCTTGTCGCTCTCCAACCTGCTCCATGCCTGGCTATGCAGTCCTGTCTCCTTCCATACCCCCCCATAGCCTCTTCCTTGACTGCACCATATACAGTTTCGACTCAGTGAGACAGCAGAAAACTACTCACACTTTCTACTGTGTTAGCTTCCTGCAGGCTTAGTGAGCCGAAGCAATTCCTTGAGGGGTCGGATAAACAGAACTGGAGCCACATACAGGCGTAAGCGCGGAAGCAGTAAGATTGCATCTTTTAGTTGCCACAAGCTGTTAGATCAGTTTAAACCATCTCATCTGACTTCAACCATAAGGAAGAGTGACTGGAGATTCAATCTGACTTTCTATTTAAAGAAAAAAAGAAAAAAAAAAAAAGTTTTGTTACGATAATGTAGGACAAAGACATTGGTAGCCTGGCAGTGTTGTCTAAGAACTCTTCACAGGAAATTCACTCTTCAGAACAAGTGATCAGCCTCTAGCAGGCTGATGATGCTGCATGCAGGGCGATGGAAGAGTTTAGACAGAGCCAAAGAAACCGATCAAGCTTTTTTTTCCCCAGTTTGAAGGCAGAATTTTAACAAAAGAACATTCTTTTCATATGCTCCTTGGCATATCAGTGTTCTGCTTGTGGCTGCATAAATACATTTAAATCCCATTTCTGAGGTATTAAATATCTCTCCAGTGTGTTCCATTTGGAAGCAGTTTAGGGAACACCGGGCTAAAATAAGATGCAAAAACAAAGTCACAAGAACAGGACTAAAAATAAAGACGTAGTTTAAAAATATCCAGGGAAAGTTTCTTTCAGAAGATTTATCATTCATATAGCAAGGCATGACCTGATGGTGCAAATGTCCACTTGCATTTTTTTAAGAAAATGCAAAGCACAATACTTATTAAAATTATATTATTAATTTCTTTCTCCTTCCTAGAATCCTGAGACAATATTTCTACCTTTGAAACTCAGCTGAACAAATATAAAGATACATCCAACTTAAACTCTGTTATGGTCACAGGAATTCCACACCCCGCCCCCCGCCCCCGCCGAGAACCCCGCTTAAGTAACTGAAACAATTGCGTTCAGTACAACAGTAATTCTGAATTATAGATGCCAAGATTTTAAACTAACGGGTTATCATTAGAGATATCTTCTTCTATTTTCATCAGTTGTCCATTAGTCAAAAAAATCAACTATGTTTAATTAACCATACTATTTTTTAAAAAAAAAGAGCAAAAATATAGATGATTATGCTACTGCTGTTACTGTCTTGCTATTCTGAGTTTAAAGTTAATGAATGTCTTTTGGGAATATAGTTCTTTATTCTGTGGAGAATGATACAATTAACTTTCACCAGCATGATTAAGTAATTCTTAGTTACACGATCACATCGCTTCTGTGTGTTTTTCACACCACATTCACATACATGTACCCCTTTCCATTTCCACACATAATATAATGACCACTGTAAAATACTGTAGATCCATCATTTCAAAGAGGATGTATAGAGAAACTGACAGGATTATTGATTCTTATCAGATGTAATTAATCACTCTGCCAAGTACATTTCCTTATTCCTGTGCTAAAATCAGGCTCAACTGGCAATAACCACTCTTAACCAGACTCTGGTCAAACTCTCTGGTATGTGCCACTGGGCCATCCATCAATCTATCACAAATATAATGTAAAGATGTGCAAGAAATTTTGTGTTGGAATACATGCCTCATACAAAGCAATCCCCTAAAATACCTAAAGGACAATGCAGCAAACTACAATAATGACAGCGGAAACTGTAACCAACAGAGTTTACAGGTGATTTCGCATGACATTTTAAGACAGGTTCTGTGAAGTTCAAAAAGCAATTACGATCATTATTAGTAGCCTAATGCTATATTGGAAGGTGTTAATGGCTGCCACCAAGGGAGCCCAGGATCCAAAGGCAGTCCAAAAGCTTCAATAAAGCCTGCAGTTGTGCCAATTACACTTCTTTTGCCTCATCAAGAAGAGTACCGAAGTCCATCAGTGCAGCAGACGACAACACAGACAGCTAGGGCAGAAGTGAACCTCTGCAGATACAATGCAAGGAGTATTTCTTGGAAGAAGCATGCTGTCAGCATTAAGAATACAGTCTTGACAGAAAACGAAAATTAGATTTTTATAGCACACAGCTAAGAGGCCTAGAAGTTTCTGAGCAAAAAAACTGTTGGTGATCATTTCAGGAAAATATCTTCCCTTCTGTTTTCCCCGCTTTGTGTATACATGAATTATGCTAAGGTACAAACCGCATCCTGGGGTGCATCAAACCCAGCATAACCAGCCGGCCAAAAGAGGTGACGATCCCACTGTATTCAGTGTTGGCGCGGCCTCACCTTGAGTGCTGTGTGCAGCTCTGGGCCCCACAATTTCAGAAGGCTGCGAAGGTACTTGAACGCGTCCAGAGGAGGGCAACAAAGCTGGTGAAAGGAGTGAAAGGAATGGCCTATGAGGAGCAGCCAGCGACTTTGGGCTTGTCTAGTTTGGAGAAGAGGAGGCTGAGGGGCAACTGCATTGCTCTCCGCAGCTTCCTCAGGAGGCGAAATGGAGAGGGAGGTGCTGAGCTCTTCTCCCGGGGATCCAGTGATAGGCTGTGTGGAAATGGCTCAAAGCTGTGCCAGGGGAGGTTTAGACTGCACTATAATCTTTAAATGTTTTGACTATGTAAAAAAAGAAAAAAAAAAAGAAAAAAGAAAAAAAAAATTCTGCAGACAGATATACTTCAGAAGAAAAAGGTCTTTTCACAGAACAATTTACCTTTGAAAAGATGTTGCAAAAGTCATCTTTTCTCCCAGATTGTTATTTACAAACTGATAGGCATACTGATGAACTGATAGTTCATGATAGACAAAAATATTTGTCGTGATGAATCACACCTAAGGCATATTGACCAAATAAGGTTTCCCAGATGCTTCCAGAGGTGAAGGCATGAGGAAAGTTATCACCACACTGTAGAAGAATTTAATTTCCACTGTTTTTATTTTCCAGTTTTTCTTTGTACATGTGTTTACATAAGCCCTGGTGGGAAGGTGCCCCACAACTAGTTATACAGAGCACTATTACAAACTCCTTTGAGTTTTCACTCAATCCAGGATTAAGAAGCTGCTCAGATCACTGTGAAGAAACATGCTGGATTTCTACTGTATAATACTGGCTTTACCCAGACTAGTGCATCACTTTTAGATCACTAAATGCTAACACAAGCATCTCTAAATAATTAGTTTGCACTAAACAAACAAACAAAAAAACCCCTTAACTTTTTCCATAAAATAATTTGGTTTTGGCAACCTTGGAAAATCTGAAGTGTCAAACCTAGATGAAACACATGACAGCCCGGGGCAGAGTTGCGCGGGCCAGTTCCTTGAAGCCTGTGGAACTCAGCTGTTGATGGAGACTCACAAGAACCACAAATCTCATGGCTCTCAAAACACAGAATTTATTACTACATTAGAGCTTTTTCAGAACTGCAGTAGCATGAAGGAGAAACAGTAAGCTAGAAGAAAAAAAATAATGCTACAACTATCTCTGGAAAGAAAATAAAGCAAACCAAAGGAAATACATGCCTTCACATTTTGACATAACTACTTCCAAAGTAACCAACTCTTTATACTTCTTGTACTTTGTCTTTGAAGAAGAATTTCCAAAAGCACAAATAGGAATTACTCCAGCTCCAATTGCTCTTCAAAAACTGTTGGTTTTTTTTTTCTCCTCAGATTTCATATTTTTAATGTATTTTACAACTTCAAATGCAGTATACAGCTGTCCTAATGTTACACAAAAAGGGATGACTGACTATATCTGTCCCTAAACAACTTCTGCATTTGTAGAAGTCCTTTTGTTCTCTCTTTGATTTAGCAACTACCACCATTTCAGGAGGAGACAGTCATTTTTTCTTCCTTCATGTTTTGAAATTAAATCCTACATGTTTTAAGACTATTTTTAAGTCTTTTCTTATTAATTAGCAGATTTATAATAATGCTGACAGCCACAACACAGACATAGTACCTGTGCTTTGCAGCTCTCTGTAACTGTTCTAGCAGAAAGACAAAAAATCACCTCCCAAAGGTATTTTTGCTCTTACAGCTTACTCTTCAAGATACAAATTATATAGATTTTGGGGGGTTTGATAGTATACCATCACACAACGAAGAGCCTTTTGCTGAACTTCCCACTCCAACTAACAAATGTGCATGTTATTTACACCTCATAGTACACATACTGGAGTTTCTGTGTAGCTTTACAATTTTTATTTATTTATATATATATATATAGGAACACTCTCAAGTGAATGCCCTATAAAAATCCCTTAAAATCATAAGTTGGAGCAATTAACTGGAGCATATAAATCTTCCAACACTGAAAAAAATGAGTAATGCATCTTCTAACTAATGGACTGCAAATGCTATAAAAACCTCAGGGTTATAAGAGTGTTCTCCTCCCCACCCCCCAGTGCTTTCCAGATAAATATCTAATGATTTGAAACTATAATTTCAATACATGAATAATCTCAGCAGATTGCTCTAAGTAGATATTGATGTATTCCTACAAAAATGTCTTTAATGGCTGTAGAACCCATTTATACTTTTTATGTATTTTAAGAAGTGCATTTTTAAAGTCTGCTATCAAAGATCAACACATGTTCTAATATATAATTTTAAATTGCCAGAGTTTAAATCAATTAGAAATTACTCTGGAATTGACATGAGGTCAGTAGAAGCTATGGGCACCTGTTTTAGATACAACATAACCATCATAAATCTCATCTGAAAGCCTAATAAAATACTTCCAGACAGAGCAGTATTTTAACGATTCTATTAAATAAGAGTGAGTACTTGTAAGAACAGTTTATACTTGGTAATACCATTCAAAAAATATCAAGCAATTAAAGAACAGGTGAAGGATTAGTTATTAACTTCCATACTGGCCATCCTCCTAACTTCTGTTTATTACACACCCCTGAATAAGTAAGACACTTTGCTGACCCCACTGAGGTTTTTCAGTTTTGGAAAAACAGAAAAAAAGCTAAGCCTAAGAGACAAGTTGCATTCCAAGTCTGTTGACATATTGAACCTCTTGCCCCCAGAAGGTTACGGTAACCTTTTTAGATAAAAATGAAAAATCAATATAGGCTTTTTTGTAAAGTAGACCACTTGGCTTGTTAGAGTGTGTTTTGGTTAACAAAGACCTAACTAATGAAAGTTTGAGTAGAATGTATTTAGGCAAATATCTAACAGCAAAAGCATTCCAAGCAACAGAGGTTTTTTTATTGCTACATGAAACTTTAAAATATTTATATATTTATAGATAATCGGTATATAAAATAAGGTGCCTCAAAAATGCCTAGAGGAAGAAGAGATTTCCTAGTTTGTCCCTAGTTTGTGCCAGGCTTCCATTATAACCAGAAAGTGATAAGCTTCTGCTGAAGTGAACCTGTGGTCTTCTCTAACCATTTTATGCTGACACATCAGAAGAAAACTCGGCCAAAGGCAAAGAAAACTGGGTGCTCTGGTCTTAGCCTAATCTGACTGATGCTCAAAAATTATCCATTTTTATATACAGTACATTGCAAACTTCAAAAATCAGCATTTGGTTGACTGCATCCTTTGATGCTAGAATTGTACACCATCTCTCCAGACCATAATTAAGACCTTTCACAGGATCCAGTATGACACACCTCTGAATTCATTAAATTAGCGAAGGATGCTGCTCGGCTAAATACAATGAAGAGGAACAAAATGAAATATTCATGGCAGAAGGTGGTTCTAAGAGGAGGACTTAACAGATTTAAAACTAGCACCAACATCCCAAAGTTGGAGGTACAAACTCGTGGCAATATAAAGCGTAATTGCTGGGCAAAAGCAGAATTAAGTGCTGGTCAGTATGTAATTGAACACAATACATGGCGATACAAGAAATACTTAGTAATAAAGATGGGCTGGCTGTTCAGTCCCTGGAAGAGTTTGCCAAGAGGTTTATTATCCTGAACACATGGCTAGAACTCAGTACGTCTTCCCTTTCCATATATAATTATTTTATTTTTGAAGTGAAAAGCAGCGCTTAAGTTTACTGTGTTAAAAAAACAATAAAAATATTGTTGGCACAAGCACAGACGACCATATCCTGTAGTTACAGATGCAGTTTGGTAAGAAGTATTTTGCTAAAGAAACTGCTTGATTAATGAGATCATTAATGAGAAATAATAGTACACTGATTCATACTTTGACTTCTTTTAAGAGACTGGCCAGCTATCAAAGCATACCTGAAATAGAGAGAAGGAAGGAACAATAATTTTGTAAGGTTAACATTACATTGACCTGCCTTTCAAAAGCATTCAGTACAGTTTTTCATCTCAGGAGACTTAAATATGTTTGTAAATAAATGTTTTGCATACACAGTGAAGTGAGCTTACAATCCTAGCTTAGTTTGCTTTTGCAAGGAAACCATGATCAGCACAGTAAGAAAACAGGAGTATTTTACCAGTTACAACTTATATGAAGTCTGACTGCTTGACTCAGTGCTATAGCTCCTACACTCTTTCCAAACTAATTAGAGATGTGTTATGACACTCATGAGAAATGCAATTGGTTTCCTGAGTTTTATTAAATTAACCATGTCATTTTATTCAGTGCTTCCTTTCCCTATCGTGTGCTTTCTGTATCGCATCAATTATTGTTTTTAAGATGACTACATCTATTAAGTGTCAAAACAAAGCAAAAAAAAATTACTTAATGTATTTGTCATTATAAGATATCTCATAATAAAAATATTTGTACTGCATGCCAACCTGTAAGATCAACTATTAACTTTCTGAGATTCATTGAAGTGTAGGTATGTGAACAGAATACTTTTAAAAATTAATATTCAAATTTGACTGTCACGCAACTCTTGCAATAGTCAAAGCTCCTAACTGGCCAATAAAGTTATGAGAGGGAATGCTTTCTTTTCTTGACCAATACTAGAAACGTTGGTGGTTATGACCTAAAGCTGACTGAAGTAAATGGGAAGCTTTCTACTGATTTCTTTCATTCTCATGCAACCTAATCATATTATTTGTTTTCTTCATAGACAACTCAGTTTAAAAAAAAAAAAAAAAAAGAAAAAAGAAAAATCGGAACACAAGAAATCCGATGCAGAAGACAACACAAATAGGATTAACTGAACAGCTTCAAGAGCACATGGAAAAGCTCCTTCAAAAAAGATTTCACCTCTATCCACACAGAGACGGAATATCTTGGCACCAAATGCTGGAAGATGGGGGCTATTCCATTTCAACCCTGGGTAAAAAGGAGGAGCTGATGAACACACACATGGAAGGACTCTAAGCCCTCTGCCTTACTTTACATCACTCTTTCCACAGAGCCTAATGCTCAGTCACATATCATGAGGGATCATATTTACTACCCTAACTCGAACTTCATGTCAATAAAGACAGTATTCACATTATATACAATCACATTCTGATTCTGACCCACATTTAGTTTAGGGGTTTGGGTCTGGGTTGGTTTTTGGTTTTGTTCGGGTTTTTTTTTTTTTTTTTGGGGGGGGGGGGGGGAACATACCTTACTAATGTTGCAGATCCAAGAAAATGAGAGAATGAGTTTGGAGTTCCTCCAAAAGAGTGGCAGAATGCTGAGAAGAGGATTCTGCAGATTTGGGGTTGGTGTGATAGGCTGGATTGTATACCACACAGTAGTTTACCATTGCTCACTATTTTGCCAAAAAAAAAAGAGAAAAAAAAATTGATGTTGTGCTGGCAAAATGAACCGTAACTGGGGCAGGGGGGTACCCCAACCAACTAAAAAAAACCTCTTTGCACTGACCACTAAAAATTCATTATTTCAGGTATAACAAACTGAAACTCAACCATAATGCTTGCTCCAAAGCCATTTTTATAGACCCTGGTTGCAAAATTATAAAACTGAAATAAATAACCTCTAAGCTCATGCTCTGTAAATAATGAGAAAGATGGGGGTGAGGGAATCAGTTGAAATTATTTTCTCCAATGTAATCAAAGCAATCCCATTTTTTTAGGTAAGCTGTACTAAGTTTTTAAGGTACACTACTCTTAACGACACTAAGTCATTAGGCATATCCTTCAATTTAAAGAAAGCTTGGAAGGTAATGTCGGAAGTCATCTGTATATCTGTCACAATAAACATGAAGTTTTCTCTGGTGCCAGATGGAAGAAAGACCACAAAAGAAGTCAGTTTGCCCAGTAAATTGAAGCCTTGCCAGACAAACAAGTCTCAATAGTTTGCCAGGCAGAAATGAAGTGAAAGTGAGTGGTAAGGCAGTTTCTCCAGATCCCCACTTCTCTTAACAGCCACATCTCTTGGGCAGTTTTAGCCTTCCCTAGTCCACCTGCCACCATCAGAGAGAAGTATGCTGCACAAAGGCAGGCAACCAGCTCCTTGAAAACTGAGAACATGTCTATCAGACACATAAGAGCACAAAACCAAACATCTCCCTACTACCTGACCCAGCTCGAAGGTGGTATGTGGCAAAATCCCAGGCACAGAAAAAGATAGTGTAAGACGTCAAACAGAGGTAGGACTCTGGTTCTTCAGAGGGAAACGTGCACATATGCTTGTGTGCTCCAGAGAAGCTGCAGAAAGGCCCCTGGTTTTTCTAGTGAATCAGTTCCTTGTTCTCCCAGGTTAAGGGAAAGGATTCAGGGTTTAAGGAACACTGGTAACAGATAGCAGTGGGACAGTGCCTTTGAAAGACAGGGCCCAAGCCCCAGTGCCTGCCACCAGCTAGAACAGACTAACAACAGGCCTCAGAAACCTACCATTCCCTTTGGCTATACAGACATGCACCAACTTGAAGGATGGCAAGTCCTTTACATTTCCGCAGTTAGATCCCTTCTGCAGTGAGAACTATGAAAGGGCTGCTCACTGTATTGCTGCACAAGAGAAACTGCAGTATTGGGAAGAAATGTTGCTTCGTGCTTCTGCTGCTGAAATATCAGTGCTGGAAAAGCACATTTGTGAGGATGAATGACTGAAGAAGTGTAATGGCAGGGACTTGTTCCAGTGCCAGCACTGGATTGCAGCCAGTAGTGTCCCTGAAGCCTGCAAGTGGTTCCAGGAATAATGACAAAAGCCAGCTGATGCTGCTCAGCCACACAGAAAACCAAACTTGGAGTGTTTGCTGACAGCAGTCCACAGCCATAGATGACTGCTTTAGCAAGAAGAATGTCACTTACATGACAAGACCCCCTGGTGACCCCAGATACTACAAAATCTTAACCACAGTCATAGGAAAGTTTAGGTACAGCACAGTTGCAAGATGACAAAAAGGACAGTAGTCTCCTTACCTGAGTCAAAAGATTTGCACTGGAGGTTTCTGGGGCTGCCAGAGACGAGACTGAATGGTCAAAACTGGACACGTCACATCCTTGAAGGGACAGTTCTGGAGTCTGAGCTCTACACACACGTTATCTGAGACCTGAATGCCTTGAACATATAATTTCTCTCATGGCCAGGGCATTACAGACTGTGGGAAAGAAGATGATTGAGTGCAATCACCGCAAGCAGCACACAATCAAGAGGATGCCTCAGGTCATGGTAGGTAGATAGTGAACAGCACATAACATTTGCTGCTCTACTGGAAAAGAGTTTCAGAAGCAGTGCTCCATTTCAGATGGGCAGGAGAAAGGAACTGAAATCGCATCCTCCACATCTTATATATGCACCAGGCAGAAAGAAGGAACAATGACATACCAGGGGTGGGGGCAAAAGAGGGAAAAGAAAAAAAAGAAAAAAAAAAAAAAAAAAGGAAAAACTTTCTAGTCTGAAGTAACTAGGCACAAATACACTCATCATTAGAATGAACACGTAGACACAAAGAAAAATCATACTCCTTAAAATAGCATGCAGACGCTATAAAATGGATTCACCACTCCAAAAGAATAGTGCTACAGCCCCCTGGTTAACAAATGTGAACTACTGCTGAGATGTATTATTTAGCTATCTTTTTGAGCTGTGCTACCTCGGGTGGTTAATTGGATAGCACCATGGCATAATTGCACATAGCTGTTCAGTGTAAAATCCTCAGCTACTGGAATGAAAAAGTTTTAGGAAAATAAAAACTGCGGTAATTGTTTTAAAATATGTTGACAAGATGCTTTTGCTTCCACTCCACTAAGCAGACTTCTGCCTTTCTTGCTGCTGTAAACTTATGCTACCCAGCATGTCAGTTTTGTGCATGTGACAGCCAGTATTTTCATTGACAAAAGACAACCTTAGCAATGCAAGGAGACAATATTAGGTTCTAGTTGCTGAAGTTTCAAAGAATTTCTTTGTTCAGACTCAGTAACTGTTTCCCATATTTATTTTAATAATCCACAATTGCCTACCCAGTTTCAGATTTTGAACTTTAAATTATTCTAGCAGCTGTTACATGCTTTTGAAGGATGGCTCCAGTGCACCGACACCTTACATAAAGAAAAACATTCAAAATACACATGCACTAAGTAATTAATTGTTGAAGCAGATCTAAAGCTACAGGAAACCGTATGTGTTGTTACACTGTAGAGATGAATGAGCAGACAGAATTACTTACCAGGGGACCATGCTTAAACCATTGTTCTTTGCTAGCCAGTAGTGGGGGAAGCATACTAGGACAGCAGCACTGCAGTCCAGTCATCAGCTCTACTGCCCGGATCTGTGCACACTCCTATTTTCAATTATGTTTCAGGAAGTCAAATACACAGAAGGCTATGGAAGTTGACAAAAAATGGGAGCAATAGCTCAGCATACTAGCTATATGACATACAATCCCTTTGTTACCAGAGTGCACAAGTAGTTCACCTCAATCTGTTAAACACTTTTTGATGCTGACATTTACATCCCTGGACAATCAGACACTAAGTGAATCACTGCATCTGTTGGCTGGAGTCAATTCTGCCCCATTTATCAGTTCTAAGATTTTCAGATCATAAAGATCACCAAATCAAAACTACATTTAACAGCATTGAGGAAAAATTCTAAAAAAATATATATAATTACTCAAAACAAAGAGCAAGCAAGCTGGCATTTTCTTTGGTGCTAAACCCACTCTCCTGAGCCCGTTCAGTAGAGAGAAAGTTAGTATCTTTCTTAAAACCTTCTTACAGCTCTCAACCTCAATGGCACCCGCTGTATTTCTTGTATACTTCTAATGAATGGTGCAACCACTTCAACCTGTTCCCATTGAAGCAACGGTTTATGACACCTGACCATCACTTCTAATATTGCAAAACAAAGTTTTGCAAAGATACAGTACCTTCAAAACACTGTGTACCTGTAAAGGCAAGAGACGAGCATATGTACAGGCAAGAGAATACATAACAGGAAAAAAATAAAAGCAGATTAATTTTATGGATTACCAAGTCATTTCAAGAACGATCGATATCAGAACTATATTCTCACTAATTCTGAGCAATATTTTGGCTTTCTTACTTGTTGGGAATTTCCATTCCTGCTAGGATGAGCTCGGTGCACTACAAATGAGATAACACACACAGCAACCTTTGCCAATGTGATATTGCTACATAACTAAAAAGCAGTAAAGCATATGTAGTTCCTTATCTGTATTACAGTCCTCATTGTTGGTTTACATTTGCTAGAATTTAATTTAAGTACAAAGATAAGTTGATGATTTCTGGTGCAGCAATTTCCCCCCCCCCCCCCCCCCCCCCCCCCCCCCCAAAGAAAAATAATATTGCTACATCATCTAATTTTATAGTGGAATAGTTGGCAGCTACTTCTGTGATTAAAGCATATAGTTAGTTTTGAAGATAAGGATGCTGTTACACTGAATTAGATATTTGGTATACAGTTTTTCTTCATCAACTAATTTATACATAGGTTAGGGCTGTTTTATTACACTATTACGTATTTAATATGTAAAAATATGTTCGGTCTGAAAGAAGACAACTTGCAGTTAAAAGCAAGAAGAAAATTAATCTGATAAACTTCAAGTTATTTAAGTCAATAAAAACACAGCTAAAAAAATAAGTCTCATGCCAAGATTATTACCCAACAGTGATTCTGCTACAACAATGGTGGTAAAATGTTCCAGCAGAGTACTACTATAGTCACGGAGCATTGAGTGATTTTAGCTCTTACTTATCTGAGTTAAACTGATTCTTTTTGTTTGTTTGTTTATTCTACATAGTTAGCCTGCAATGCATCTTGATGTTTTACATTACTGGATTCTACAGACAGTCTCTAGCGCATGTTAATGTGTGTTCTAGAAAAAAGCATTCATAACATGGACACTGAGAAGAGGTAGAAGCGTATTCAACTTTGGAAGAAATCCCTTCTGTCGCATGATGTATGGTCACATGTAATTACCCATCTGACATGTTCTCCATGGGGCATCCATCTTGTTTGGCAAAAAAACAGAATAATTTAAATTTTAATCAAAACCAATTTTGTTAACAACAGAGTCAGATTTGAGACCACCACAAGCTGAGGAAGGGGCCTCCTCCTCGTGCTCTCATTCCCCACTCCGTGCCCAGACCGACCTTTTCTCTGCCACGGCCCTTGCTGCTCCCGCTCCCGCCAAAAATGCTGCTCTCCTCGCTGCCTCAGCGCAGCCCGCTCACCCTTCCTCTCACCCCTCCTGCGTTTCAGCCGCATCACAATGCCTTTCCACAGAGGGTATCCTAACAGCACCCTGCCCTCCATGTCAGTACTGCCTGGGTCGTTGAGATTTTGGCTGGAACTGCTGAAATTGTCCAAAACCGTATGCCACCAAACACCAAAAAAAAATTACTAAATAAATAAATCCCTGAGGACAGAGGCAGGTGCCCTGAAGCACTCCTAGTCCTCCTTACCAAGGAGCACCCTGCCCCGAGGCATCCCTCCAGAGCACCCCTCCCCCGCAGGGAGCCCCACACACGGAACCTTCTAGAAGCTTCCAGGCCCCACCACCCTCTGGGCACACACGACAGCCGCCTGCCCTGGGAAACACATGCCCTGTTTTTAAGGCAAGGTACCAAAAAAAAAAAAAAAAAAAAAAAAAAAAGGCAAGGAAGGAGCTGTGTAAGGGGAGAAGCAGGGGGAATGATGATAAACACGTGAAGTCAAAGGGGCTAGTTTATTCCCAAAGCAGTATTTTGCAAACCACCATGCGAGCCTTCCCCTTCTCCCCCCAGCTCCCAACTTCAGAAGCCCTTCAGCACACTGCAACCCCAGAAAGTAGCCAAAAGTTTACGAACAAACCGGCTTTCACACAAAGCCTTCTTTCAAGTCCAACAATGGGGGGACATGGGACAGAGCACAAAACCAACAAGACTGTGCATAGGCCAGGTGGACTGCTATAAAACTACCTGCCAGTACCACGGGAGGCTCCATAACCCACCCTTGGTTCAGCACCGCACGCACGCTAGGAAAATGCTCACTTTACAACCCCCTTCTTAACAGGAAGGGGAGCTTCATTTTGGCTTGGCCCTGAAGACTCAACATGCCCGAGGAAAAACAGCTATTAAATACCAAATGGTACAATATGCCAAAGAAAAGTAGTTTGCTTCTTAACACCAGTTCTCTTTTTCACGTTTTCCCTTTGCTGGCTGCTATTTTTATTAAACAGGGCCTCTCTTGCCTTTCCTGCCAGAATTTTTTCCCTTAGAGATCTCCCTCCTGGACATGGATATTTTCACAAGATTCTCTTTTTAACAGGGGAAACAGAAAGCCAGCCCCTAAACCCAGCCGGTGTTTCAAGATCCACAGAGACTCTCCAGATACCATGAAGAGGTGACAGCCAAAGCTCACAACTCTCCTGATACTCTTTCAAGCAACAAAAGGAAGTGTTCTATAGGAAAAGAAAATGTCACTAGAAAAATGAAGTACAACCCAGTCTTAAGCTTTCTTCTGAATTTTTTTTTAAATAGGCATCAAGAAAAGTTATAATGCACAAATCTCTGCACTCCTGAGGACTTCTGATCTACTTATCACTGAAATTTGCCCCTAACCCAGAAAGGGAACCTATTCCAAGCAAGAACATCATTGAAAAGACCCCAATGAGACACAGTCTCCTGTTTCCCATGGAGGAAGGAAATCAAGTTTATTTGCACAAGAGAACAAATCCAGCAGGCAGAAGGTTGTGATAGATTAATGAAGAGGTCTGCTTTAAAAACTTTTACTTCGTACCCCATATGTAGTTTGCCTACTTGGAGGAGAAAAAAAGAAAGGGGGTAGGAAGAAGTTACTTGCATGCATTATGGCTCTATTGTAAATGTCTTCTGCATCAAAAGCAATGGTGAATGGACTATTTTAAGTTTATATAATGCTTTTTACCCAGAGATATTCAAAACACTGCAAAAGATCTCGCAGAAATCTGACTTGTCTCTATTTGAGCTTTGAGAGATAAGCATGCAGAAATAAAAAATGAAGTATTCAAGTACATGTGCCAATCTTCTGTCCTCCCATTTTTAGTGACTGAACTTGACATCACTTGTCTGATTCAGAAGTTCCAAGCATCCCCCAAACGAGCTAAAGCAAGCGATGCATGCTGTCACCTAATAACACTATACTGCCATTGCTAGTACCAGACCACAGACTTTCTAAATACAAAGTACGCAAGGCCTCAGAGGCTTATCAGACTTGCTCCGTCTGAAGTTTTTCGGGTCTGCCTGCAGCTATGTTTTGGCTTCCTTAGCTGCAAAAGTAACATTTTTCTTCTGACCAGGTAGCTCTGACTAATTTGGTTTACTTTTGCAAGGTACCATTGTAGTTTTATATAGACAACAGTAACAAGTAGTTATTCTGCATAGAATGGAATATTTACAGCTAACACCATGATGCAGTATACAAAAGTACAGGCCTAGTATGATGGCAGAGGCCTTTGAGAAGTGGAGACACAGGATGCAGGGCAGAGCAGTACAGCAGGGGATAACAAAAGACAGGGCCCCAGGGCCATAAACAAGCCACCTATGATGAGGTAAAGATGTGCAGACCTGGAAGTGGACCAAAACAGATTTTAGGAATACAAGAAGTAGCAATATTTAACATGTAAAATGCATCATACATTATAAATTCAGATGCACTGTGGAGTCTCAGACCAATGAAGAAAGAGGATATGCATACAAAAGCATGCTAGAACACATAGAAATAGCCCCATGTAAATTAAAAGGGACAAGGAAACGAGGGGGTGGAAGAAACCGTCAATGTAGTATACTCCAGGGCAAAGGGGTGCATCACCCCTACCCCTAAACACATGACTCAAGGGCTTGATTTTAGTATTCAGAGGAGCAAGGAATGGTGAGCATAACACCAGGAAAAGGGATTGAAATTAATTAGTGTGCGTATAACAATTTTACCTGTATTATTTATTACTGGGATATACTTCTGTATGCAGCATTGATTTCTTTTGTTTTATTTTTCCTGTAGTAAATGGATGTGGACTAATAATGATTCTTCAGTTAGACTCTGTTTCTATTATACTAGCAATAAATTCTTGGCTTTATATATAAGGTGTGTTTCCTTTTTGCCAACAAGATTTTGAGCATAACAATGCAATTTCAACACTCAACAGTTTAACTGAATCAAATGTTCTACTTGAGACTTTTACCTCATCTCTTGCTCACAGCAGGACCAAGACACAAGAACCGCCAAAAGAATAAGCCTTCACACTTGTCCAAATTATCAGGTCAGCTTTCCACTACTGGAGGAAGGGCTATTGGACAGAGTCAAAATACAGCTTTTACTCCTTTCACGATCTCTTTTCTTTAATCAACATGGAGAAGCTGATTGTAACAAACCAGATCTATTCCTGGAATATATTATCTCAATTTCTTTTTACTTTTTTGTTTGTTTGCTTGTTGGTTGTTTTTTTTTTTTGTTTGGTTTGGTTTTTTGGTTGCGGGGGGGGGGGGGAGGGTTGTTTGTTTTTAACAAAGTGATTTCTCTCTTACATAAGAAATTTCAATCATGAAACAAAACTACAGGAATCTTTGAAAATAGATTTTTCTCCCTTAAGATTTTTCCCTCTAAAGGCATATATTACCAGTAATATAAGCTGAAAAATATGTAAGAAAATTGTTCAGCGAACTTTCTTGCCCTAATTGAGTGGTTAATCGCATGCTCGCAAAATCAATACCCATATCGCAGTATATCTATACTCCATTACTGGCAATTATAAATATCATTGTGAACAGAACTCCTCCCAGTTTTGCTGCCCTATAGAATTAAATACGCAATTTTTTAGGAACTAAGCAAAAATATTTGTTTGGTCTGTGAAAAAGGAGGGAAGCAAGCGTGATCTGAGTAACTCCTGCCTGAAAGGCCCCTATTGACAGGGAGCTTTGTCATACCTCTTGCCCTACTGATCATACTTCACGGAAGAATAGTGAAAATTAGGAAGATCACAAGATAAAACTGAGAGCTTGCCTAGAAATTAGATCTCCTGGATCTCCTTTATGCTGTACCTTAGTCAGTTACAGGTCATCACCATCCCTTTTATTTGCCTTTTACTTGTTTGAGCAAACATTTCTTTCTGCCTATTTGCAAGCATAGTAATTCCCACAGTTACAGTTTTCTGTAAAAGTAATGGCTAAAAATCAATAGTCACTATGATTCTTTCAAAGTTCATTATAAATTTCAGTGCAACCAAAACTAGTTAAGATCCCCTGGCTGCAAAGACTCAAACACATGAATAAATCTACACAAATGAATAACTATTTTGGGGTCAATCCACTTTTTCATCAGTATGAATAAAGTTTCAAAGAACTTTTTATAAACCAAAGATTAGGAATAAAGCAAAAATTTTCCTGGGAGAATTAACACTTAAGTGTATTCACTGCTGTAGTTTTGTTCTGACCTGGTTTTTAGTAACAGATGTTTAGTTTTTCATAAATTTCTGTGCTCCTAATATTCCCTCCCATCCACCTCCATCCTCAAGAATGCCTCCTATAAAATATCCAGCACTTCTTTATTCAAAACCCTAACACTCTTAACATTGGAATATTCTCTCTCCAGTTTCACTAAGGAGCCTCAGTTATACCATTACATTGTAGGAATACCATGCACATGTGTTACCTGAAAACATAAAATATTAAACTACATGATTTTCCTTATCTTTAAGTTTGTATCTTCAAATGGGGGAGTACGGAGGTGGAGAATTTACCTTCCTGCTTACCACCAGCAGACAAGAAGCAGAAGACATTAACTTCTACAGCACAAATTCCAAAGGTTTTCTAAGCTCATACCATTCTTTTTGGCACTGAAGAAAACTTCCCCAAAATGCAGTACAGAACCTCTGCAGAAAGCAAGCACCCAGCATATACTAACAGAATGGCTTGTGTTTCTGCTGCCTTTTACAGATTTGCTGAGCAGCAGCAGCAGAATGGAATTGGCAACACTAATCAGGTCCTGCTTAGAGCCCAGGAGGCAGCAGAGAAAATGCAAATTCTGTCAGAAGTCTCTCCAAAAACCACCAGGTAGTTCTACTCAATGAGTCTGTGCATGCCATCTTCTTTTCCTGGCAAAATTGTCCTTTTGCATCAGTCTGCCAATGAAGTGAAGGTTTTGTGGGAAAGCTGAAATGACAAGGCAAATTTCTTAGCGATGCTAAAGGCTTCTGAAATCAGTGGATACCCTACACATATGCTGCTGTCTCCCAAAACTTTGCATATCCTACATCTGGCTAGGAACTCAATGCTCCAAGAAGCTCTTTAAAGCAGTACAAGTGCTGTTACCAGTTTTGTAAAATATCTGTTTTCCACAGTTTTCATCTCATTGGCAGGTGTCAAACGTGTACTTTTTATGCTCTATAAATTTATTTTAAACACCTTCTCAAACTCCAACTTTATACTACTACTTTTTGTCTTGTATGTTTTATTACATATTCTTTTTCTTTTACAATTCACTAGGACAAACAAAGCGGGAAGCATTAGGCATTACTCCTATTAAGAATATGGCATATTTAACCACCCTTGCTACCCTTTATTATGCTTTCAATTTAGACACCAGCATATCACCTCAAGGTGCTCCTAAGTCCAACCAAAAATTCAGCTGGGTGACTCAAGCTATCAGACCTTTCTAAGGTTCCACAAAAGAAGAGATCTTTCATATAAAAGAGGAAAACATCCAAAGTTACAACAGGAAATAACTTTTAAATCATCTACCTGTGGAAAAGATATAATTTCTAACATTCTAGGTTGTAAGGCAGCCTCAGTTTAACAAGAGTCAGAATGAAAGCTCTCCTTTGCAAAGGTCTTCCATAATTCTCCGTTTCATGACTGTTGATTTCCTTTTGAAGGTGAAGTCCCCCATACAGAAAACACCAAACCGCCTGGACCTCCAGTCCAAGTTACATCAGCCTGTCTACTTACACACTACTCAACTTTGAGCAAACAAGAAAAGAATAAACAGACCAACTGTCAGGTAGGGTTGTTTTTCTTCTCCCTCCAGCACAGCAGCACTGATCAAGTTTTCCCCAAATAGGTTGGCATGGCATCAAGTCAGGTTACATAACCTAATGGAAATTACGTGCCATATAACCGACTGAATAGGGCTCTTGAGTAACAGGAGTATTCTCTGAAGACAGTGTAAACACAGTACTTCATAGTATCTTGATCCTTTCTTACTGCTTTGTAGTTGTATATAATCAATACGCCACTATCACAAGGACTAAAAATGTGACTATAAACGTTTTACTGGTGTCATATACCATTCTACAAGTGCCATTACAGACCTAAGTTTTTAGAGTGTCTCAGAATATTGTTATAAAGTTATTTTTCTCAGTATATTAAAGAACATAATGTACAAAGAGCTTTAATTTGAAAGTAGTAACATATTAGGTTTCTGAACTAAGAGTAAAACCCTTTTAAGGCTGGGGGACAAAAAAGTTAGAAAAAGCAATTCCAGAGCCCAAGATTATTTTTCAAAAAAAGCAACAGGCATTTAATAACCATGCCCCTATTGCTTTCAGCAAAACTTACAGTCTAAACTGCTTATCGGTTTTTGAGACAGGAACTCTGGATTATAATTTTCAAAACTACCAGTCAACCAACTGACACGTAGCCTTAACTTTTACTAGCAGGAGAAATTTAATGCTACTCCACTTAGCAGTGTTTGAAGGTCTGAAGACCCTCTGAATTTTACCACAAGTCAGGTATTTATTCTGTCACAGTGAAGATCAGGACAAAATGGTTTTTTTCCCCCCTCTCAATATTTCATTAAGTTTACAACAGAAGAACTACTGTTACAGAAACATCAATAAATTCATTCCAGAAATTACCAATAAACCTATAGACACTGCTTAAAGCTCAGTTTTACACTGACTATGCTATGATACCTTGTGTATTTATATGTCAGAAGACAGAACAAATGCAAAGAGGCTCACTAGTATTATCATGACAATGAAAAATCTGTTCTTACAAATGACTGAAGGAATAATGGGAGAGAAACAATGAACTTTAGACAAAACTGAAGATAACCTTATAGCATGATATATACA
Source organism: Aquila chrysaetos chrysaetos (assembly GCF_900496995.4). Lineage (NCBI taxonomy): Eukaryota > Metazoa > Chordata > Aves > Accipitriformes > Accipitridae > Aquila > Aquila chrysaetos. Next base: position 41,543,125 of record NC_044014.1, read on the forward strand.
CACTGTCACCGACTATATGTTGTTTTATGCTGTGGCATTTTATCTTATATCCACTTGAAAGTGCTCAAAGTCAGCCTTTGACATATTTTTCTTTGTAAACAATTTCTTATAATAATCTAGTTTGGTTCTCATTTTCGTGGATGCAGTCCAAAATGATTTTGGAATTTAATAACAGAACCTATAATTTGTAGTACAGCGATTTCCTTATAATTAACTTTGCTATACATTTTGACAGGCAGCCCGTAAGATCAAAACTATGAAATTTATTAATATAATTTATATAATTAATGTGATTTTTAAATTATGCTTACTCTTACTGATGAAAAATGGCTCCCTATTGCATGTCTGTGAGTTCTTACTGTCAAAAAATACAGTTCTTGATGGGTTTCTGACAGAAGACCAATCCCACAGAATTCTTCAGTGTTTCTCCTGGTAAGCAACTTCTGTTTTATACCCAAAATCCTACACCCAAAATCCTTTACATTACACAAAACACTTCACTTTTCAACATACTGAAGTACAGGGAAGTTCGCCTTCCTGCTCTCATAAAGCTTTAACTATTTTCACTGCTATGCTATTTCAACAAACTTAGGGTTAGCGACAGCAAAGGACCTGCAGACTAGAGCTAGAAGAAGCATTAAATCACCCACAAACAGCCCCTAAGAAATATGAAGTGCATCAGCAATGGAAGTCTAAATTGCACCAGCCTGTCTGGGCTGCTTGCAGGACACAGCCTGACCAGACTCATTTGTCATTTGAGTGCCTGGGACATCATTCCCTCTCCAGGTCTCCGGGATGAAGTCTGAAGGAAGCAGATTTACAGGCACCCTTCAGAGGCCTTGCACAAGAACAGGGATGGCTCTACAGAGGCCAAGAGCATTTTGGTTTCCATACCGTGCCTCACACACTGCTCTGTGGGCTGGCAGAGATCACAGGAGTGAGGAGCAAACCATCGTCAGCTTCCCACTGTGCAAAATAAGGCTAATGAAAGCAGAATGTTTAAGTGACTTTCCCAAACTTGAATGCACATTGAGCTTCAGAAAGTTTATGTGCTTTTGGCTGTAGAGTTATAGCTAGACGATAATGCCTCCTTTTTTCCTCATGCGTCATCACAGGAAAGTGATGTAGTAATAGCTTCAGATATCTTTATCTTAAATTCTGTCTTATAATTTTCAGTTTTCACCTCCATCAAGGCTACCATGTCATAGATACCAGATATAAAACAGTGAAAAGTTCAAAAGATTTGTTTAGATATATTGTAATCCAATGACTTAAATACTTAATTACTTAATACTTAATTACTTAATACTTACTTACTGGTAATATTTAAGAGCGCCATAAAACAATCTCCTTTTTTGTTACCATCTTGGTGAGGAGATGTACCCTTTAATACCATGATATATGCCTTAATACCACGATGCCCAGACTGTCACGTGCACAAGGATCGTAGTACTTAACTGCACAACTCAACAGTGCTTATGAAGCATTATCTAATGCAAAGGTTCAAAGTACAGATGTACTCAGGTACCACAACCAGCAGCAAGACCCAGCTCTGGGCAAGGCAAGGCACAGCTCATGAGGAGTTGGGCTTTCATACCCTGCAGCGCTCCACACATACACAAACTCCCACAGATAGCGAGTTAGGTGACAGTGCAAGCCATTTTGCACGCAGGTGAAAAGACTAAAAGACTTTACGCAACAGCCAGGCATAAACACATTTAATTAGACTTAATGATGTTCAGAGAAACTCAGTTAATACAATGACATCAGCCTCACTACACCAGAGAGATGTCAGACTGTCTCGAGCTGCTACAGCCCAGAAGAACAAAGATAAGATTATTTGAAATGCTAAATTTAGATTCTAGTCCAGGATACAAAGTCTGAATAGTTTGGAAGAGCAACCTTCCAAATCCACTGACCCAGCATTTGACTTTAAATAAAGAAGCTTCAAAAAATTCCAAACATCCTTCACGTGCCGTATTGAAATTTTCTAAGTTGACTTTCCTCAGCAAAGTTGCCTCAGCTTTGCTGATTTACGGTAACGATCTTATTTCTTCCTCCTTTGATTATGTGTATTGTCTAGTGGCTTTGCTTACAACACTGATCATTATTAACCACTTGTGCTCCATAGCATCTTGGCGCAGCAATTCATTATGCAATAAATCACCTCAAAACATCTGAGTCAAAGATGTGGCCATCTGTATTTAGCATTATTTCAACCCTTAAAGTTCAGATTTCCAACTGAAGTTTACACTCCTGGAAGCTACAAGGTTTTGGTTTCACTTGCATGTCATCAGAAGAAAACCCCAGATATCTTCATTGAAGAAACAGAATATAAGAAAGTACAATTTCCATGGTAGTTACAGAGTAGCCGAGAATGCTGCTAAGCAATAAGAATTTCACACACACAATGTCTGGGCAACTAAGTTGTCTCAACAACAACAATTCATTTTAAATGCAATCCTCCTTTGAAATCTTTTGGCTACATTAACGAGTATGTGAAAAGGCTACAACACATAAAGGTTTAGATGCCACTCAGAACTAAGTACTTCAGTGAATCTCTTCTGTTAAATCATTCTGCTTTTATACTACTCCCATCAAGTCTAAATCTGGCTGAGCTGCTTTTGAAAGTACTTATCTTATAGCTAGCAGTAGGAACTCATGGATATTTTCATAAAAGTATTTTACTTGATTTTCAAAATAAGAGATGTCACAACAAGAAAACAATGAAATATGAAAAAAGCAAGCTGCAATGTTTCTGTTTACATTTGCAAACTAGACTAGATGAAATATGAAACACTTCTAGTCCTCAGTGTAAACAACTATTTCATACATTTTAATAAAGATACAAGATCATCCAAGGAATTGCCTCTAGATAACATGGGAAAATTGGAAAGTAAAATGCATGACATTTCAAACAAGTGAAAATGCATTGACATTTTATTCAAAGCTCTGTCAAAAAAAACCCCTCTCAAACTGCCAATTATTTGGGGTATAAAAAAAAAAAAGCAAGTCTTTACTTTAGACCAGATCAGTTCTACATACAGAAGGCTCCATATGGGAGGTTTTATACAGAGTCCAGCTTAACATCCATTTGAAAAGTATAATGAGGGAGCCATTACACAAAGCATTATACCAAGGTTCTGGCCTGTTTGCCTTTCTCTTTTCTTGCCTACCTTCTCTAAGCACACAATGTGAATAATTCCCCAAGTAAAACAAATTGCCCCTAGCAGCTTCGCTGTATACAAGCTGCTTCATGAAAATTCCAATACTAGTGGTCACTAGATAGCAAAATATTTCTTCATGTCGCACTCTTGTTCTTCTGATACAGTTAATTAATTTTCTTCTGAAAACGTACATTTTTATTACTACTGTGTGGAAGTACCTGTTATTAACATTACGATTGCCCCCTGTAGAAAGGGGCAATATTGCTGTGTTATTTTTTTTATTAAATAAAAATATTCAAGACTAATCAGGTTGCTGTGCAAATTCATACATCTGCTTCAAAATATTCACATGCTCAGATACACCACTGCAATACAAATATCACAAGATAATGCCACAGGTAAATCTATAGTAGTATCCTCAGATATGCTATCAAAACAGGAGCCAATTTACATTTATGGTTCTGGAATGGTATTCCAGGCTTGATGGGTAGTCGCACAAAGACAGTGAGACTCAGATTGCTGTCTGTTATAAGACATTTCTTAAAATTTCTTCTTTCACATGCTATTAAAACAAAAGCAAATATCCCTGTGATACCTAAATTGCCTTTGATATCCAGGCTAAAGATGCACTACTACTGGATTTCCACACTGGTTTTGTTCAATTTTTTTTTTTTTTCTTTTAAACTAAAACAAATACACACACTCTTGTATCACTGTCCCTTATCTAATGATTATTACAAGGCTTTCTATAAATACATTCTCTCTCCAACAAGAATCTCACCTAATATAACTCTTCTTTCCAGTTGTTTCTGACCAACTCAGTCTCTACATATTAAGGTTGATAAGCCCTCACCTTACCTAAGCCATAACATTGAGCCCCTGACATTGGCTCCTCCAAACACCAGGAGTGTCTTTTCAGCCTGCTGCATAAGAAGGAAATCTCTTTTCCTTCCTCAGCTCGTCTTTCACACATCTGGAGCCAAAAGAGGGCTGCTCTTCCAAGCAGCTGACTACACCCCTAGCATCATCAGTACCTGGATATGTTCTGCCAGAAGAGATGCTTATGTCGTGGAGTCTGACACTTTTGGCAAGTCAGCTCATGCTGTGCTTCATGTTGCTGCAGAGAGATTTCAAACAGTTCCAACTCAGGCATCTTTGTATTATACCACAGTTATTGCTGGAAGCCATTAAATAACTTGGATATTGGACAGAATCCAGAACTAGGCTAAAACATGGACAGGCAGCTGGTCCGTACCCTGTTGCCACCATGATAAAAACCAGAGACCAATTCTGAAAGTCGTCACCAGTGAAACTGGACCCACGTCATTTACTTCCTCCTAGAGTTTTGCACTTTTCTAAAAATTTCAGGTACTCAGGAGTTCAAAATTCTTATGATGTTGAAGTGTTAGTAAATGTATGTAATATAACAGAGAACACAGCCACACCCTTCCTCATACACCTAATAAACCAAGATTAATATACATAAAACACATAACATCCATTTGCTTGCTTGCTCTCTTGGATTTGGACTGTCTGATGACACCTGCACCTCCCGCTGTAAACCACCAGCTTCCCATGGTGACTAACAGAATATTTTCACCCCTTCTTCATGCTGCTGTGCAGGGCAGAGCAATGATAGAGACAAGCAGATGGCTTTGGACATCTTCAGTTTGCAAGCAAAGACACTTTGCTGTATACCTAACGAACATGTTACCATGTTTCTACAAGTATGTCTGTCAGTGTCAACGCAACAATCTCCTACTGTCAACTTCAACATCAGGGTCCAATAAGCCATAACAATGGAAGGTTGAGCTGTTGAAATAAAATGGATTAGTGTATTCAAACACATTGAAAAATCATGCTATCTGGGGAGAACAAGAACTCTGCTTATCCTAACAGGCAAATCATTATCAGGTTATCAGAACTCCTGTTCAGCAACTTGTCTTTCCAATTGGCCCGAGTTCACAGAAACTGAAAAGCACCTCTTGCTGCTGATATATTTCTGTTCTCCTTCTGGCTACCATCTGAGTGCCTGTAGGTGGCCCCAGAAGAATTTGGAAAATTGACTCCCTTAAAGCCTATTATCATTTTGGCCTATTAGCAGTCTGGCAGTTGAGTGTGAACTACGGTATCAATTGCCTCACAAACTCTCACTACCAAAGCATGCAGAATTGATTTGGCCCAAATCAGTCTAGTTAGGGACTGAGCTGCCTCACGTAGCTGCTGAAGCTTATTGCAAGCCAGTTTCTGGACAGCTATCAGATCCTTTAGTTAGGTACCCTGGCAGAAGAGAACCAATACAAACCCTCTATGAATACAGCATCATACCAAAGACCGGACAAGTCTTGCCCATCTCACTGTCAGCTTCCAAAACCAGATCCTCACTGGGACCACCAAGAGGCACAAACAGGAAAGAACTCAATGCCAGAAACACTTTATGAAAAATAACCCATATCTAAAAAAATGAGGACAGAAGAAGTATGTGTTTTTGACACTAAGATGAACTGCCCTTTTGCCATACATAGCTTTAAATGTTTTAGTCTCTTAACCTAGGCATCCTATGAAATGGCAATTGTGGTGGATTCTTAAGAATCTAGAAAATAAATGTATTCTGTGCACACTGCTGGCCTCTCCAGAGGACTCCTTTGCCTGACAAAAACCATCACCCAGCATTCAATGGCTAAAAAGCCCTCCTGCCACTCAGTCACTGTCCTTGCTCTTCCTTAGATATCACGAACACTCCACAACAGTGCAGGAAAACAGCAAGACCGAAGAAGAGCACTGAGAATAGCGGGTATTTGCAATGGCAACATCGGACATGGTCAAAGCCTCAGTGAAGTCTGTTTTCGTTGAAAGACACATGGTTTTTAACAAGGTTATTGTATCACTCAAAAATAGTTGAGCAATATAACCCAATCCTAAAGATTTAACTGCACGATTAGGTAATGTCTAACCATTCTCTTCATTTAATGTATTAACAATGCCCAATTTCATGGCAATTTTTTTTTCCTCTAAAATAGTAAACCATAAACTCTCCAGCAAATTAAAACAGTTAAAAATTTAAGCGAGCACTAAGTCAACAGTTTGGTGAAACAGTCATGTATTTTCAATTAGATATTCACAGTCTGCAAGTGAATTTATTTAGGCCAATGTATCAGCATCATCAACAAAAATATTCATCATAATTACCACTTTCATCTGGCAGAAATTAGTAGCAGATGTTATGGAACTTTTCCATGTTTATATTCATAGATGCTTGACATTCCCCCATTGAGTTCAAAATAAGAAAACACAATGAATAATAATCCCATGTTCGCAGAACACTATTTTGAATCATAGTCTGCACCTACTTTCAAGTCACATCTCAGACTGCAGCAGCCATCGCTTTTCGGACTCAGTCTTCAGAAAGGCAATTTGCTCCCCGTAAAGGATGTGGAACACTAAAGTGGAATATGGGCTTGCAGTTCAATTACTGCCCAATCACTATAATTATTCCTTGGCAAGCCTGATCTGCATAAACACCATGCACTTACTCCACACAACCAGTAAGAAATGTCAATCCTTCTATTCTGTAGTCCACTGATAACCAGTAGTATTAGATTTACTTCTATAGTAGGATAGATCTTTAAATTATGTAGAGCAAACCCTTCTACATGAAATATTTTCTTAGCCCAACCCCACTTCCAACTACAAACATTTATTCAGTAATGATAAAAATTATGATTTAGGATTAAAAAAAAACAAAACAAACAAAAAAAAAAACCCACAAACAACAACCAAACAAACCAAACCAAACTCAAAACCCAATGCATAAGAAACACAACCTCACTGGCTGCTCAAGCAAAGTTATACCTGTTCCTTCTGCTGGTTAGGAATCACACAGCACAGACTGGTGACGGCGTTTGGGAAGGGCAGGGAGGCAGCTTCTCATATGTAGCTGCACGGGAAACAGGGAAATCTAATGATTTCAAGAATCTGATGGTGCAACTGTTAAATTTCTTAACATACCTACAGACTCTCTTTGCTTTCACATGACTATATTGTCCAGGAACTAATCCCACTGAAAGTGCCTTTTTTCCCTTCTTCAAAAGATTAGTTCCTCAATAAATCAATTTACTGCATGGGAAAAGGAACATGAGCACTAAGACAAGGGAAGTAGCAGGGACGCGTGGCAAGGAACACAGGGGAGGGAAGGAGACAGTTGCCTTTTTCTTGGAGACTACATGCGTTTCCCGAGATACAGCAACCACGGATTAAAATGCAAAAGACCCACACTATAAAGACATAACAGAAACAGTTTTATTTCCACATCTTTTTAATCCACCTTACTGTTCCAGATGATCTGAATTCTCCAAGATCACACTGTTATGTTTTTCTAGTTTACTGCTTTGCAGTCTGCTACAGTCTACCTCCATAGACTGGGCAGTGTGAGGACTTCCAGCACGCCCACAGAAGAGGCAGGGGAATGCTATAGTGGGAAGGAAAAAAGGGTGGTGGGGTGGAAAGCCAACCCCAAACCTTAATTTTGAATCTCTTTCAAATCAGGCAGGTACACCTACCAGCATCCTAAAAGATACCATACTCCATAGAGACAAAGAACTAGAGAAGCTGGCAGGGAGGCCAATAGGAATTACAAGATCAACAGTGTCACTCTAGCAAGGAGATAAAAAGAAAGCCATGGTGCCTTAGGTAAAACACTACCAACTCTAGCCCATAAGCTAGCAAGCAACTGAAAACTCCTGACACGCCGTTAACTCCTATTTTACAGTAGACAATACAAGCAGAGATTCAGATCAAAAGACAGCATTGTACAAAAAAATATACAATGTAAACTGGTAATAAAACTGAAATATTCATGCAATGTCAGTCTGTCAAAGCATCTATTTGGTCTACCAGCTAAAACACTAGCAAGAAAAAACCCACAGCATTGCAGTACTCCCATTTACAACTGAAAAATACAGTAATACATCTATTTTCATCTTGCTGAAATCCTGTATTTCCTTGAAATTACAGATTATTATACGTTCAACTAAATACAACGAGGGGAGTATTTGAATTTAGGTACGATTACAAATAATTAAAATCTGTACTTCGAGTTAAATCTTCCTGCAAATAGAAGTGAAGTGTCACATCTACTGAACTAGATGAAGAGTAAATTATCTGATCTAGCAGTAACTGGATAAAGTACCAAGATAAAAATTTCAAAAACTTTGGTGTATGTATACATTTAAGTATGTTTGTTTAATTAAAGTGTAGCCACATTTATAATTTTGCATTAATGGTGAATATTTTCTTAATCCAACATAAATTATTACTGAAAACTGGAAACAGGTGGAGCTTTGTTTTGTTGGTTTGTTTTGTTTGTTTTTAATTTAAAAATTTTTAATTAAAAAAAAGCCCAAACAAACAACAAACAAAACCAAACAATACCAAACATAGCCCTCCTTGCAAGCGTCACTTGACTCGCTCCTTGAAGCGAGGAGACTCTGCTCCATCCCACATTTAGGGCTGAACCACTCTGAAGGGAGCAGTGGCTCATTAGGAGAGTAGCAGAAAGAAGTACCTGCTGCCAGCGTTTGAGTCGCTCTTACGCTCCCCAGGCTGGCAGTCTGCTCTCTCTCACATTAATATGTACGCTTTGTGAAATTTACACATTATTTTGTGAACAAACCAAACCCCTCAAACACAGCCCACGACCAAAGACTAAACTGAAGGCAGCACTGCATAGCTGGAACAACCAACTCTTGCTACTGTAAAGGTACAAATGTAACAAAGCTCTTCAAAAATGCATAGCCATAGGCTTTTATCACAGTTCTTGTAGGTCCCCTGCTTAATGAAATACCAATAGAGTTGTAGATAATTATAAACAGTAACCTGGAGGGTATGAGAGCAGGAACCAGCTGTATTGTTCCCAAAGCCAGCTCAGACATCTAACAGAAAGATAAATCTGACAGAGTGAGCATCGTAATATTAACTATTAATGTATTTTAATCAATGTTTTCTAGATCATTCTGAGAAAATGTAATTTAGCAGGGGAAGGTAGCAATACACTCACAAACCCACTGAGCTCTCAAATTTGCTTTTTATACAATATTCCCAAATATTTCTCTGTAAACAGTATTTTTTAGAAACATAAAAGTAAAAGCTTCTCATGTCCAGCGGCAGCAGTATCCATAGGATACCTCTGCTCCCTCTTGAGCTCATTCCTGATTCACAAGGCAAGAATCTCTTCATTCCTCAGCTATGTGCCATTTTTCCTTTACTCTTCTTTATATTTTCAAACCCTTAAGCTGTCCACAGATAAACATACACAGTAGAATGCAGGAAGATCCACAAGTTTTTAAATAACTCATCTCTCTGATAATCCCATTTTCAATCAGTTTTCTTTTGTAACCAGTTTCTTTTTCTACCAAGTGAAATTTTGGCTAAGTTCTCTGTTAAAAAGCTTGACACAGAGAAGACATGTGAATTGCCTGGCCTTCCTAAAACCAGCAGAAATATTACTTCATGACATATATATACCAAGAAGATGATGAGAGGGCAAATTAAATACTGTAGGTGCAGAGATTCCAAGTATTTCATGAAGAACTAAGTACCACATTAACAGAGGTTGTCTACTAAATAGAAGGAACGTAGCTATTCCACTCAGGACCAGCGTTACAGGGGAACAGCCAAAGCAATCGCCCCTGTTGGAATGACGCATTCTATCAGGTCAGTGAAAAGCACAACACATCCACTGTGAAAATGAAAAATAGGAGGCAATTGTATCTTAGGGTCTCACCCACCACAGCACATGTGAAATTCCAATTCTCATTCTATTAATTCCCTTAAAAGAAGGAAAGGAAAAGAAAAAGAAAAAAAATCCCCTTATTGTAACTTATTACCACTGAATTACACGTGCACCTTGGTTTTTGACAGCAGCTTCCTCTTGGAAGCAAGTATTTGCATTTCCAACTGGTTTTGGTTTTTCTACTGGGCAGATATTTAGCCACTATTAATCAGGTTGAGTATCTGATTAATGTCTAAAAGAATTAATGTCTGAAAAGAATCTGATATGTCTAAAACATTGCTGTTCCAACTTGCACAGGTACCTCCCCATGCAAGCTGAACAGGCAGAGCAAGGCTGAGCAGATCAGAACAACTAAGAAACAGCCCACCTTCCTCAGAAAATCTTCTAGGAGCTAGGGCCAATGTACTTTGTGGAGATATATCTTAAGATAGCTATGCATGTTGTCTACCTCTGATAAAAATTCAAGGCAAGAAGAGGGTATATCACCAATATAAATTTAATCAAGAAGGGATTTTTTCATTGTCGTAGAGAAAAAGAGAAATGAGGGAGAAAAAGGAGCCACAGGAAACATGTATCCATCCGAACATAGGTTCCTCAGTGCAGATCCCTTGGCCCAGCAGAGCAAGGCTAAGAACAGGCTTCTCTTCCTGCTAACTGGCACAATCTGGCAGGACACCCAGCACAAGGTCTGGCGAGGGCCAGCACGCACTCGCATTGTGCCGTGCAACCCTCCACCTTAGGGAAACCCAAATAAAAGTTTCCTGTGTTTGTTTGAGGTGCTCAGTGCAATGCAGAGATACTAGCTTGGGTTCTGACTTTTGTGACTGTGAGTAGTCGTTGCTGACGTTACTAACGGTTCGGAGATCTGTTTGCCTTCATCTCCCTGCTCAGAGCTCCACATAATCCCTGAAAGAGGTATCTTCTCTGTTTCAGTCCTTCATAATGAGTCTTTCCATATCTGAGTTTTCCCTTCACTGCTTGCAGACTGATATTGTTTAAAGTCAGTGAAGCAGAAAATGTAAAAGACTGAAGTAAATATAGGTAGCAAACGAGCGCAAGACTGCCCTATTCAGCTTTAGAAAGGGTGGTGGAGAGCCAAAACAAGCTGTGAAAATTATACATATTACAATGCTAATTAAACCTTGTCCCTTCAATCTCACTAGAATATTTCAAGTTTTCTATAAAGCGCAGCTCACATCAACTTCAGAGCAGTCTGCACCTTCCAAGAAAATCAGACAGCTTCTCAAGTACAAAAGTACAGATATTCAAGCCTAGATTTAGTCACCCAATTTGAAAAAAATTTTATCCTGAAAGGGATTCTGGAGGAAGCTTCTCAACTGTAAATGCTGGGTCCAGATTAAAACAAAGGACACAATTCAGGAGGAGAGCTCATTTACTTAAAAATGTCTCTCACATCAGACCTATGCTATCAGTCACACATTCTCAAGTATCTTAAAAAAAAAAAAAAAAAAAAAAGTGTAAAGATTCAGGGCTGATTGGGTAGGAAATTTAGAATTACACTGAGCCTGCCAAACACCACATTTCAGAGAACTTTTCCCACACAAGAATAGAAAGATTGTACTGTTTTGTTTTGAAATACTAGTAAGAATGCACATCAAATCCCATAGACAGAAGTTATCCTTAATTAAGCAGTACAAAACCATCTGGGATGACCTGGTTGATAAATCACAGCGGAGTAAGTGACTACAACTACATCAGTAGGAAAAAAAAAAAAAAAAAAAAAGTCTTAAACGGTTGGGAAAACATAACCTCCATTTTTAAAAAGGGAAAAAAGGAAGACCCAGGGAAGTACAGGCCAGTCAGTCTCACCTCTGTGCCTGGCAAGATCATGGATCAGATCCTCCGGGAACCTATGCTAAGGCATATGGAAAATAAGGAGGTGATCCTTGACAGCCAACATGGCTCCACCAAGGGCAAATCTTGCCTGACAAATTTGGTGGCCTTTTACGACGGGGTTACATCACTGGTAGATAAGGGAAGAGCAACTGATGTCATCTAGCTGGACTTGTGCAAAGCATTTGACGCTGTCCCACACGACCTCCTTGTCTCTAAATTGGAGAGACATGGATTTGATAGATGGACCACTCAGTGGATAAGGAATTGGCTGCATGGTCGCAAAGAAATCCTCTCAGCCAATGAAACTGTAAATGGAAGATACGAAAACGAGCTCTGATCACTGAAACACATTTATTTCCACTGAGAAAACTAAACACCACCTTTAGAGTTATTTTCTACTTACACCACCTTTAGAGTTATTTTCTACTTTTTCTTGAGTTTTATAAGAGACTTCACTTTTGGCAGTATACTTTTTGCCAATGCAGCTTTGCTAGCCTAACTTCTGATTTGCTGAAGAGTTCTAAAAATGCGCACAATACAAGGTCAGACCTCTGAGGAAGAGCCTAGAGCTGGCTGGTAAGCAGCTTCCGTATTTGGACACCTGAATTAAAGTCCTCGCTCCCATTCAGCGACTTTGCCACTGAACATCAACTATACGGAATGTTTGCACAGCAGATGAGACCGTCTAAAACTTAGGTTGTTTATAAAAACATACCATATCTACAAATATTCATTAGACTCAGAATAAGCCAGTTTATGTGGCTTTAATAAACAACAGTACATTTTTAAACTGTTTTATTACTTTAAAAATCATAAAAGTTTAGGACATTTTAAAACTTGAAAGATGTGTAGGAGTTTCAAACTGAACATCAGGCATTTCAAGCATTTTTCTTATTTTCAAAGGCAACAACTAGGCACCTACAGAACAGTTTCGTTTAAGACGCTGCTTAAATTATAGTCATATTTCATACATAGTGAAAAGTTGTCAGTTCCTGACCTCACAGATCAGACAGCTAGACATCCAAGGCTTTTGCCTATAATGAATTGCAGGAGACGGATTTAAAAACAAAATGTTTTAGGCCTGGCTTTAAAATGAACTGAACTATGGTTTAACTTGTGTTATAAAATGTGAATCAAATTATTTTGCAGGGTTCACAGTTTGTTTCAATACTCTTTAATCATAGTACGTTCAGACTGTTTTGATCAACATCTTTATGAAAGGCAGACAATGTTCTTTCTTGCTGCCACAACATCACCATTAATGACTCTGCAATGGGGAACACAGAAGTAGAATTTAGGACTGTTATGGTGGAGAATAGCAAAACCTAGCTTCCATTTTCAAAGTCACATTGACCACGAAGCGCAGACAGATACACACACACCCCCCCCCCCCCCAAAAACCCCAAACGAACCAGCTTTTAGGGCCTGGTCCCTCAATCTTATCCACACAAATGGAGTCCTGGGTGCATGTGGGATGTTATTCAACTCTAAGTCGCTACTGTTGCGCAGTGATTTGTACTGACTAGGGCTAGACCTTCGGTCATCAAAGTCCACATTTGTAAATTGGGTTGAGAAACACACTGTTTTTACAACCATTTCTTCAGATGAAAATCACAGAATCAGTTTTAAGAGTCTGGGGGAATAGCAAGGGAGTGCTAAAGCTAAAAGAGCTGAAAAAAAATTCTCCTAGAGATGCAAAAAGCAGACTTAATTTAGTTTTGTAGTGGAGTCAAGGCCACTTCCTCCCATCCCAATCACATCCTTATGAATAATAAATGTGAGCACAGACTGGGGCAGATGAGAAGCTACAGCCAGCGCCTGCACCACGCAGCGGCACAACGCTCTCCCAAACTCACCCTCTGCCAGAAGAGAGAACACATGGTGGAAGTGTATGTGCAGGGAATATTAAGAGACTGCAGTTACCTCTTCCTCTTCTGAAAAGACAAGATGAGGAGCTCACTCTGCTCTTAACATAGACCAGGACCTAAATGTTAACACAGGGCTAGTATCAGTCCTGTTCCTAATGGTTACCTACTTGTTTAAATCAGTAGAAAGATGTTGATTTACAGGAACCGATGACCTGTTATTGACCTTATTATAGAAAAACAAGAACAAGACTGGATCCATCATGATCACCACATCAGGTTTATAATGACTCAATTTCAGTAAGATACTCACATGAATATATAGACAGTATATTCAAGCTGGTATTAGAATAAGAACAACACTCTCGCTTGATGCTTTTTACTTTGCCGGAAGTTAAATATATCTTCGTGATTGCAGACATAAGCACACTTGCTCAGACCTTCAACTGGCCTGATAAATGGTATGGTGGTTTTCCAAATCAACTGGGACAAGTCAGGTGACAAATGATTTCCATTAGCTTCAGCAGAATGGAAACAAAACAGATCAATACAAATGATTTGCAGCAAGTTCAGATCATAAATTTCCTTTTGCCCAGTTCCATCATTTTAAAATAGGAGCATTCTCCCCACACAATATGAAAAAAGGCAGTAGTGATCCAGAGATTTGATCATTCCAGTTACAACAAACTGCTCATGATTTCAGCTTGGAGTGCTTTTCAATCAAGCATTAATTTTACTCAGTGATACATAACAATATTATTTTAAAAGATGGCAAACAATAAAAATGATAATGACCATATTTTTGGAAAATGAGCTGGATCCCACTGTTACGTAAAAGCCATAACAAGTCCCAGATTCTACTTTTACTGTACTAAAATTACCTGTTATTTTGCTTTTGCTTTCCTCATTTGTCTATAACCGTTTCTAAACCCTGTTTGTGAAGGATATTTTCAGGTCACCAATTCTTCTATCTTTGAGATCAAACAACAGCAGATTTCAAGCACACTGCAAGGAATAGCTTGTGCATAAGTTCCTTGTTCTTTGTAGCTGGCTAAATTAACTCCTATTTAACAAACTAGAGCCCCAAAATATACTCATCTACTGTAATATCGAGAGGAGATACAGTGATTTATGGATCTGTTCTTATGAGTAAGTCATCTATACTAATGAAAAAGACATTTATAAACAAAAAGAGATTTCAGTGAAGCAGGAAGACCATTAATTCCCTCAGAGCAGGCTCAGTGCACCCTACTTTCAGAGGTACATAATACATTTCCACGGGAACTTTTTTGGGGGGAAATTCTTTTGTAAATTAGTTAACATAGTGATAAGCAAACACAGATATTTGTCAATTGCAGTTACATTCTCTCAATATATTTATATAGTTAACAACATTAGTGATGTCTCCTTAACTGGCTCTGATTCTGGGTTCATTTTCAGGCAATAGCTAGTTCCACAGGTTAATTCTTAATATTAAAGGAAAAAGGAAAATAAACTGCCCATAAAATCAAGTAGTCTGCCTTTCAGTTTCAGTGTATTGTCTTTAGCTCTTTTATCACTAAAAAAAGAAGAAAGAAAAATAGAAGGAAAAAGTTGTCTCTCTTCCATATCCATACATTAGTAATACCTTTTCAAAACATCTCTCCTCTTGACATATGGGAAGGTAGAGGTTGCTATTTCCTCCTCAGGACTCCTACATGACACCCTGCACGGGGGCATACCCCCACCTGCCTTGCCACAGCACTTGTCCCTGTCTCTTACCCGTCTTTATTCCCAAGTCACACAAACAGGCCATTGATGGAAAACAGACCTTTCCCTGATATAAAGCAATCCTACCTTTTCATTTATGTACTCAACAACGTAAACAAAACAATTGCTATATATCACAAGTGGATTCAGTTATGAGTTGGGATCCTATTTCTAGAAACAAAGCTTAACAAAAACAGTGAATTGAATCAAAACCACATCATGGATTAGAAGATATAGCAAGTACTGTAGTCTATTTGTACATACTAAATATTTCTCTGGAGAAAAAAAAAAATCACCAAAATGTGATTATAGAGTTTATTTAAATAAACTAGAGCTGTCTAGAAGCTAATCAGAATGAAACAGCCTCTCTTCAAAAGGTAGAATAAAAGACTAAGAAAATACATGTTTTACTTTACTCAAGACAGGACAGAATTTCACCAACATTGCAGGATGCTCTGTGCTGCAAATTACTTCAAATACAGAGCAACATTTCTCCATAAACGCTAAAGAACCAAGTTCATAGATACAGCACCCGATCAAAGCAGAACAGCTGTTGCTCTTTAAAAAAGGATATGAAATGCATTAACGTGATTTTTTAATTTAATTTGGAGAAAATAGGATGAGAATGGATTTTAACACAAATTTCTGGTGTAATTATGAGATTTACTGTTGCAGCTGGATACTACCTCCCTCTCTCTCCCCCTCCTCCCTTTGCTCCCCCACCCAAGGTTTCTTAACAGTGTGCTCTTTTGCATATACAGCTTTGCTAATGTCATGACTGAACACAGAAGGGCAGGTTCTGTAACCCATATTCCAGAAAGGATTATTTATACACACACCTGTGCTATAGCCTGCTAAACATTCACAGTCACATCACTGACTTTCTGTGACTCAGTTACTGCATTGATAAATCCTGTTACAGCTTTGGCCTGCTCTCCAGGACACTTTAAGGTCATTTGCTGAGAAGTTCCACGTAAGAGTCAGCACTTGTGGGCACTACGCCATCCAATAGCTGCTAAAGAGATCAAGCAACACAATGCAGACAGGTAGGATTTAATTTCAGTTTCTCAATCTGTGAGGAAGCAAGAACTACATTGGACAATGGGAAGCAATTAGCTGTTGTCCCTCAGTATTATTTTAGATCACCCCTTCCCACCCACATTCACCCCCACTGCACTTCTTCATTCAATCCAATTCAAGTCATTTTGTAGTACTTTAAGTCAAAAGCTCAGGGGTTTTTTTTATTCCTAAATAGATCTAGATCACAGAAATTACCATTTTTCCCCTTAGCAGATATATACTGAAAAAGCAAGCTAACCCAGTTCACAGTATATTGCATCAGTTGATTTAACATCTAGGAAGAAGGATTTTTAAATCAGTTTTGCAAATGTCAGCTCGCTAACACACTACGTCAAGATGACTGATTGAAATCCAGCCATATTAGAGCACTTGAGGGGTAGCACCTGCATTTACTCAACACTTATAACTCTTTAACAGGTCAGAAATAGAATAATGAATCATATTGTGTATTCTTATGCCCATATGGAAATAAATGCAATATCTACACCAGTAACATTATGATACTCCACAACTGAACTGTGGTTTGGTTTGGGGTTGGTTTTGGGTGGGTTTTTTTTTTTTTTTTGGGGGGGGGGGGGGGGGGCCAGCAACAGGGGACAGACACAAGATGACACACTGACAAAACCATCAACAGAAAGGACTGCGAGAGGCTGTCAGCTTTTCTAAAAGCCTCCATTAGGGTTCCCCAGCTTCTGAGGAGGAAAATAAGAGAAAAATAGACAGAAAGAAGAGATGCAGCCTCTAAAATGGTGAGCAAATGGTCACTTCAGGACTGCAGCTGCTTCTCTCTGCAGGAGGCACAGACAAGATACCAGAAGAATATTTGGCAAAGATGTTCAATCTGGAGAGAAATACATAATGTGTGATCTATGGTGCTATGCTTTCCCCTTAAACAAATCCCATTCCCAGATGGCCTGTGAGATATTAAACTATTGCTTATGTTTGCAGTTCCAGCTGGAGACTGTATATAAACAAAACCACTTCTGTAAGCCTCTTTACAGTTCAGTAGAATGTTTATTCTTACTTTTAAATAAATCCCTTTAACAATATTAGATATAGATAAATACAAAATACATAGAATTTCAACATGAACTTATCTCTTCACTGCAGTCATTTAAAAAAAAAAAAAAAAAAAAAGAGGCAAGAAGAACTTCTCTTCATTCAGCATACTAAAAAGAAAAATCAGGCATTGTAATTGGGTACTAACTTGCCCTCTGTGCCTTAGAAGCCTCCTCTAAACACCAACGCAACAATGAAAGCGGGAACAAAGATCCAATGAACTCAGGAAACTTCTCAATTTGAAGCAATTTATTAAATATTTGCTCTAACTCTGCTAAATATACTATGACATATGGAACCCTCATTACTCTAATTTTTTTTTTTGTAGCTTAATGTTTAATCAAACAGTTGCACTTAAAAGAAAAAAGTGTGAGAAAAACATGTCCCATAAGACAAATTCCCTGGGTAAAACATATATTTGTAATTGTTGGGCTCCAAATTAAGCTTCCATGAGTGTATACAAGGAAAAAAAAACAAAAGTGATGTTAGAAGACAATATTGAGAGCATAGAATAGATCTAGAGACAGCCAAGTATTTTAAAGGAATTAAGAGACAGAAGAATGCTAAAAATATACTTGGGATACCAAAACCTAGAGCTAAGTGAATAAGAAAAGTAATTAGCTCTCCCTGCTGACATTGCTTTCCTGTCAGTAGCGTAACAGCACCTCGTGACAGAGGCAGCTGGCCAAGCATTTGACAACTGTCCACATTGTGGGGAGTAGAGGAGAGCAAAAAAAGCTTAGACCACAGAACTAAAGAGCTTTGAAAAAGTTACGAATGTTCTAAATATTACTTCATGAATGAGCTGATGTACAAGTTTAGTATTAGAGTTGAGCTGGTTTATTTAAAATCCAAGCCAACATATAATAAGTATTACTCACATTAAAGTTCACAGGAACAAGCAAAATTTTAACTGGTATGTACATCCACAGGCTTGTTTGTACAACTTTCAGTTGAAAGTTTATATGCTGACAAACTGTTTTGTTAAATGATAGTAAGAATGTCTATACTTTGAAATGTATTTGCCCACGATTTTATGAACCCCACCTCCTTCTCCTCCAAATAGCAGAGTCCCTGATCGGCAAGTACACCTGTAATGCTAAGTCAACACTGGAGTCAGAGGTCCACAGAAGTCATTCCCAATGGCTTTGTTTAGGGTTGAGACCTGATTAAAAAAAAGGAAGATCCTTCCTCCCAGTTGGAATGGGAAGTCAGTCCTATTAAGCATAGCCCTGCTTCTCCATTATAGACTGCATTATGGAACTATCAGCTGCATCCCCTAGGCCTTCCAGAGAGCATAATTAACATTTCTATGTTGTGATCTTTGAAGCTCTTTTCCTTCCTGTAAACCTCTGATCCTGCTTTTACTTCCTGCCTTGCTGAATTCTGGCAATCTGTCTGTTCTCTGCTGCTTTCCTTCATCTCTCCTCAGAGCTCTCTTCAACTAGAAGACTAAATCAAAGCTTAGAATCTTACACACACGGTACTTCAATGCTCACTTATTTGCTGAGAGAAGTTCAAAGACCTTTCCAGAATTTATTTGTCCTCTTTAATAATACATATATGTGCAAATGAGATGATGCACAGGGAAAGCTGTACAGTTGCTATGCTAGCTATGAGATACATCCTAGTCTATCAACCTGGCATTGGGTGAACACACAAGGCGATTCCTTGACATGGGAAGAAATCCAGTGTTGTGCTATATTACTACTCTATTTCTTCCCATCCCTTTTTGTTACTTCTCCTTTTTTTTTGGTTTTTTTTTTGTTTTTTGAATGTTAGCATGCAGCAGTCATTCTTATAGCTCTATAGCCGATGCAGCCTCAAGAACTAGTTTTAGCTTTACAGCTGGGCACTATTTTTTAATTTGTTTTTTTTTCTGACAGTAGCCTCTTTTGCTCATTTTATTTATGCTGCTGTAAGATCGGAACAACAGCTGCTCAACACATTAGTATAACAAATCAGTATAGCCAGGGTAAATGGATAACAAAGATTAAAAAAATATAAGGATTATTTTACAGGTGTTTTTCTTAAAGCAGTAGGTCAAATGAAGGCCCCCATCAACAGAAAAATCTGAACACTATGAACTGTATTTAAGCAGTACAGATAGCATCCATCCATTTTCCGTACTGTTTTTTTTTTAAGACAGAAGAGTTTGACTTTTAATTTACATGTATGAAAAGCATTAACATGGTAATACAGCCTATGCTTATATTTGTTTAAATCCAATTCCACAATATATTTACTGCCTGCTGGATGTAAGTACCATTCCAGGCTACTGACTGTCTCCATTTTACTTATACCTATAATATGAAACTCTTAGCATTTGTTGTACTGGTAAGATGATTGAGATCAAATACTCTAAAAGCTACGACTGATTTTGCAAGAGCACATTTACATGCTATTTAAAATGTTCTCATAACTTTATTGCACTCAACAGTACATTCCAGGTTCACTTTTTTATCCAGACTATTGGTTCTTTGTCTGAATCTGTATACCTCTCCTGTCAGACAGGGTTTGAGCTGCATATAGCCTAAGGACATCAAGAATCTGAGAAGAATGTGAGAATGTGGAGCTTCATGCCTAGGCCTTTCTTCTAGCTCTAATGCAAGACACAGAATTTCAAATGAACACTGAAAAAACAAAAACACCCCCCCCCCCCCCCAAAAAAAAAAAAAAAAAAAAAAAAAAAAAAAAAAAAAAAAAAAAAAAAAAAAAAAAAAAAAACAAAACCAAAACAAACCCCACAATAAACCACCTTACTTAAGCACGAAGGCCTTTCAAATTCTTGTTCAGTAGTTTATGTCAACCATCAAACTGTAGTTTCTCCATTCCGGGTTTCATTGACAGATAAAGCAAGCTTCAGTGGATATTTTGCTATGTATTTCACTATTGCAGCTTTGTAAATATCCCTAGGAAGCAGTGCAGGAGTTACTGAAGATGGCAGGATCCCTCGGTTACTATTTCCTCCAGGTTAGTACCGGTCACTGGTATTGCAGTCACCCACCTCCTGGGACTCCAGCATCTGCCAGTCCCATCCACACCATATGGTCTCTTGGCTGGATCAAAGAGCAGAAGCCCTGACCCTATTCTCAGCTTCTTTAGGCAAAGCCATTGCAGGCAACCGCTTCAAGTTTAACAGGGATATATGGGCCTCCCTCTGGACCAAGGAGCTGCACCAGGCACTTGCCAGCAGCTAAAAGGAAACACACTCCCTGTCCCATCCCAGAAGACCCCAAAGTAACAGGGATGAGACAAAAACCTAAACTAAAACAACACATAGAAAACTAAAAGAATGATAGGAAACAACCTCAAAGCATAAAACCCCATAATTTTATGACAAGCCCCGAGACAGTAACATTCCCAGCAGAGCAGGCAACCCTCTCTTTAACAAACCCCAGAGGTAAAACTGTTGTAATGGTGAGGGTACCAGGGCTGGGGGGACTTGACTTCTGCACTGCCACTTGCAGAGATGAAGGCCAACACCCTGCCCAAACCCCACAACCTTCCCCACCAGCTTTGTTTGCAAACCCACAGGTCCCTCTCTGTCCCTAAAAGCCAAATTTCAGACATGACATTCAAAACCCAGCCTTGCTGAAGTTTACTTTTTTAGCCCTCAGTGACCAGAGCATTTCACAGCTGCTCTTCTCCTGCGTTCTCCCCTCTAGCATTACTGAAAAAACACTTTTGGATTCAGTTCTGTTAGCTGTATTGCTGCCTTCTATTTCCTGGAAAGTCGTTACCTTTTTTGACTATCTGTCTTAAAACAAACCAAAAAACCCCACCCAGCACAAAAATAGCATTGCAATCTTCTTCTCTTAATCAGGGATGTGCAACACTTGGTTGAAATAAAAGCATTTCGTTTTATGAACTATATAAACATTTCAGTTTAAGCTATCTCAGGCTTCTGAAAGGAACCCATATTAGTATAATTATGCTACAAATCACTCCTGAGTAACACAACAACTGGTTTTAAAGGGCAGTTCTATTTTGAGGCTGAAAGTAACAGAATTAGTGGCTGACGATTTGCCAAAGTCAAAACATCATAGGTAACATCCAGGGATCACAAATAGAGATGGAAAAGTCAAGTAGCTCTATTGATCTGTGCAAGATCTCACTGCCAGGAGAGTACTGCAGTCACCCCACACTGAATACTTAAACACATTGCATAGATACTGCTTCAGTTGGTGTCAGCTATTTCACTTACACAGGCCAAAGTTAGCCCCCACAACACCTATTAACACCCAGAAACAACAGCAGCTGTCAAACTCTGCTTTAATCTCTCCATGAATTTGGGGGGGGGGGGGTAATAGTATTTGTAATTAGGATTAAGTACAAAGTCTGCTTTGACAGCTCTAGCTAATGATAAGCAGCATAAAGCACTTCAGCTGAGAGGGTGGAGAAGGGAGTGGGTCAAACTGCTTCTGGTTTTGCATTAAATTGTCTGGATTGCCAAACTGCTTACTCTCAGCGTTAGCCATAACCTGTAAAGCCAGAGCTGCCAGTGTTGTTCCTAGAATAAAACGCAGTCAGCTTGATCACTGAACACATATTGGTCATTTCAAAAATATGAAGTAGCAAAGTTGGGTACTGAAGAATTCTTATCTGCAGAGCAGTATTAACTGAGCATAAATCTGCAATAAGACCTTTGGCTGCGGATACAGGCTATTGGAAAACACAGCCAGCCCAACTGCACTGAGAGCAGTCCACAGCATGCTCCCCCCACAGAGAATACAAAGGTCATTTCACTGGCAGAGATCTGCAGCTCTGCTTTCCTTGGCTCACACTGTCCCAGCAGATCATACAGCTACCCAGAGGCACAGACCTTGTATTTGCGAGGCTGCTCTGTGCATAAGGAACAGCCATTGCTGAGCATTTATACCACATGTGACTAAGGTGCTTTTGCTCTTTTTGTCACACAGCTGTTTGGGATGCACAAAACGTAGATGCTGGTTTTCCCCCCTCTCTCCACTCATGCACCAGCAGCTGGAAAGGTCAAGAGAGCCCATCTCATCCCATCTTGTTCATATTTGCTGGTAATAAAAGCTGTGTTACTTGCTTTCTGGATGCTTCATTTCCTACACACTCAGTTCCATAAACACAGCACCACTCATCAGTCAGCTTTCACATTAGTAAGTCCAGTTGTGGAAATTGTACTGCTACCCAGAGATGGTATAAAGTATTTTGAAAGGCCAGAACAATATCTGACTAACACTCTAGGAGTCGATTCTCCTCTTATTGGCATCATGAATGAGGAATAAATTGGCACATGCCAGAAAATTTATATTAAATAAAGAATAAAACACCCCCACGCAAACCAAAACACAACACTAAATGTCAGTTACAAATAAGTCAGCAAAAACACTCATATGAAAGTAGTCAATGGAGATACAGAACCACAAGAACTTATTTGAGTTTCAAAGTAAAAAGTACCATTTTTGGTCACTCCAGAAGTCTCCATCTTGCCACAAATAAATATTTTAAATATAAATGGTCATAGAAGCTTCCCCAAATTTAGCCCATGTTAATATGCCTTTTGTTTCATCTTTGCCCTGTTGAGTCACTAAAGCCTTTTTAAAATGATGGCAGTGATGTTATCTTTTTTTGTAATGCCTCCTGAGAGCAGAGTAGCTAACATATGTAAACAAAACTAAATATATACTCATCCTTATTATAAATGGATTTGGAGTTTGAGTGCAAATGAAAACAACTATATTCCCTCAACAAATAGATACTTGGTTAATTCCTAGCAAGCCCTAATCTCCACACCAACTCCCAGAGCTCTGCAGAAGAAACTATGTAAGGCTAAAAGATGCAAGGAATCCATTGGGTTTGCATTTTCTCCCACATAAAAAGGAAAAATGAGATGCTTACTGTATCACATTATCCCATCCTTTTTAGAAAGTGGAGTGAAATTAAAAATATACAAGTCTACATCCTGGGAGAAGCAAAGAGAATCGTATTTGAACATCCATGTTATTTATCAGGTAGGAAGTGTGAGAAACCTATTTGGCTTTTTTGACTGGTGATTCTTCAATGGAAGAACTGAAGTTCAGCCCTTGGTCTTCTGTCACCCTCAGTCACACCCTGCAGCGTAGCGACTCTTCTAATGCAGGAAAACATCATTTGAATCTCCATACACTCAAACTAGCTACTCTAGGACAAACATTTTTAATGCATTCAAGCACATTATGCTCAAGCACACCAACATTCTCCAAAGCACTCCAAGACCACAGATACAACTCTTAGGACTTCTGTTTTTAAAAGTGGCAGATGTGCCCAACAGCTCTCAGTTGCCTTGGTATTTCACATTAGATAAGTATCAGTCAGAAAAATTTCTTGGACTTAAAATTTGCACAGTGCATTCATATTTAGAAACATACAGCATTTCAATGAACAGTAAGTGTATCTGAAACAGAGCAAAGTGTTTTGAAGAAAAAAGTCTTTTCAAGTTTAAACAACAACTACAGATGAGAAATCAGTCTTTTTAGAAATAAGTTCTTAAATAGTACCTTTCATTTGATGTTCCTGAAATAGAAGTTAACTTCTCATTTTATTAACAGAAAAAAAAGCCAAAAGCAGCAGAGCAAAGTCTACTGAAACTCCCATGTTGGGCTCGTATAAACAAAGTGCCCATCCCCAGTGGATCCTATTGTTTCTTCTAAAGACTATGAAAGTATAATTCATGTTTTATTATATCTGCTCATATTGACATTTCTTTGTCATGTCAAGGAAAATAGTTTTCCAGATTCAACTGGAAGAACAGAAGGCAAGAACTATGAGCAAATCAACATCCATGCAATACTGTCTTTGAAAGTAGCTTTTAAAAACAGTATGTAGACATGATCCTCTGAGCAACCCAGCACTGATGACCCAGGCACAGCCTGAACAGACGGCTTGCAGCCATGATCATGTCCCACAGTAGAAGGCCATGCACTCATCCATTATTGACATGGTAGCAAAAGCCGTCTTTCTGCACCCTTTCCCAGTAAACCCACCGTGCAGAATAGCAGCTGCACACCAAAAATTGACTTAAAGCACCTAAGGTAAAAAACAAACTATTAAACAAATAAAAAAGGCACATATAGCTTGAAACTTGAGCAGCCCCACCTAACATCTCTCTCCAAAACCAGAAATTTTGCATCCTGTGTGGTTCCTACATTTTGTTGACACAAACAGAAAACGTTCTACCTACCAAGGGATGCCTGTTTCTGCAACTGTCCCACAGAGGGCTTCCACCCAAAATCCTCAACTCCTGCGTCTGCTCAGGATCCACTTATTTTCCTGTTTCCCCACCTTTATGCTTAAATGCCTGAATAAATTTATCGGCTATCTTGTGATACAGAAGCTATAAGGTAGTACATCTTTGTTCCCATAGTTGCCCCCCCCCCCCCCCCCCCCCGCTTTAACAGCAAAATCCAGGATTTTGCTGTTAAAAAGCTCTCATTACTTCATTAAAGCACAAACCAACTTGGGTTACAGATCAGTTTAAGACTCCACACTGCAGAACATTTTTCTGAGCTGAAACTTGTGTGTAAAAGTCAGTTTGTGATACAACCAAAACTATAAAGAACTGTTTAGTGGAGAAAGAAGATTGTGCTTTGTCAGTTACATTCCCAATGAACGTGAAAAACCAACAATTGCTGATAGAGCTACCATTCATTATGTACAAAGAGCCAAAACACAAACAAAACACAGCAGAAAAAAAAAAGAAATTAGAAAAAGGAGTCCCTGGGTTTTTCCCCCACCCATCACTAGAACACAAATGCTTTTTGAAGAATTGACTTATTCCTATCTTCCCTGAGAAAATCCAGTCTCCTTCAAGGTAACAATCACAGAGATAAGTGTTACACCCATCATACAAAGTTTTAATTAAAAGAAAAAAATTCATCATTCTGGTCTATTAATATTCATAAAACCAGAATACAGTTCACAACATACATCTTCAAGCCTAGGTCTGTAGATTGCTAAACTTAATTTGTCTGAGGTGTAGTAGTTAAGTTCTTGTAGAATTGCTACAGATGCTTGAAGGTTAAACTAATAGAATTATAATTTACAGTTTTTAGCACATAACCGCCACCTGACTGCTGCAGAAATTTGATAAGGCTCTTATCTTCCAAACCAACCACGCTACGGGATGTGCAAATCACAAGCTATTATCCTTTAGTTCTCCCTTCTTCTGGGAGAAAGGCCAGAGTGCCCACGTTCAACATGGGTGAAGGCAGTTCAAGACATCACCACCACTTCAAATTCCAGCTGCAGCAGATTCAGCATGCAATATGTTAAAACTAAAGGTTTTGGGCTTTTTTGGTCTTTTCCTTTTTTAACGCACTGTGTCCTGCTGTAGACAAACTGCCTATTTCTTCTGGGAGCAGAAAGGTAGAGGGCACGTAAGAGCAAACCTACCCACTCACTTACCAACACTCCCACGCCATCTCTCCTCAAGGTGACCTGTTGTAACTCACAGAAGGAGCATACTAAGCCAGAACAGCTGCTTCATGTCATATTTCAAGTCCTTTTGATTCCTTTCTGCCAAAAATTTCAGCTGCAAAGTCTCCCCTGCCCACCCCCCAACCCTCCCTCCCCAGATGCACCTCTTCATACTTTGCTGGGCACATTTCAGTCCTCTAAGCTGTGGGACTGCACAGCTTCTCTTATATACAGCAGCTCTGCATCAAAAGAGGGCCCCCACTCAAATACACCAACTACTCCCCTTAGTTGACTCCATCGGTTTGTAACAAAGTAGTTGAATTTGTTTGACTCCTGCCTAACTTAAGTTTATCTTGGGTATCTTTAACAATATTTAGTACATTCACAATTTTGAAACAACATGATGGACTAGAAACTGTTTCCTCAATTCTCAATGCACTGGTCTTCATTCATTTCTGCTGAAGAATAAACCAAGTGTCATGACTGGAATATTATGCATTCTCTGTAGCAAGATAAATGACTGAACATGCAGAGCAAGAGAGATGCAATTATAACATGTTTAGTTCACTTTTTTCTTTTTTAAAAGCTTATCTGCTGTAGTATACCCTAAACAGAAAACAGAACTGTATTAGAAGAGAGTGAATTTTATTAGCCACCAAAACAAAGTACTGAGCAAAAACATAAAGATACTCAAATGGCAATTCTACAATCTGATACTCTAAACTAGCTCTAGTGACCCAAGTACAGAAAACATTTCCCTTTAGCTGTCTATGGGAATCTAATTTACCTCAGTAGCCACCTCCACCCAAAATGTTAATATTCTTCAATATACAAATTCTTCTTTCCCTTCTCCATCTATTTGCATAGCATCTGCACATGAAATGCTCCCATACACTTTAGACAGCATTAATCATGGCTACATTTCAGTGATGGATACACCATGTCTTTACCAGTTTAACAGCAGGCAGCAACTGTACAAGAGTCACCCATGCCAGTGAAGACAAGTAGCAAGTAAATACAAATGTTTTACTTAACCCCCCCAAAATGTGTCTCTGAATATATAAAATACACACACAGAGCTCCCAAATAGGTTTTCAGTGTAGTCCTTAAGCATTCCTTTTATTTGTGCTTTACATGACTAATAGTTCTTCATGACTAATATAAAAAACAGACAAATGAGGGAGTGTTGTTATATTCCAGCTATTGAGATTATACTGTCTGTGTTGCCATACAAAACTGCTTTAGTACTGTGCCTCTTTTCCTGTACCCAAAAATCTTCACATTATGGAAGCATCTACCCCTTTGTTCTTGGTCTGAATTTCACCCCCCTTCTCCAATCTTTTTCAGTTCAGTGCTTCCTTTCCTTTACCTTTGTTTTAAGGACATGAAGCTGACAAACCAAACCCACAATTTACAGAGTGTGGGCCAGATGACAGGGCGATCAAATGAGCACAGACCCAAGGACAAGATACAGTACACGAACCCCAGATCAATCATGAAATCAGCAAAGCAGGCTTCAACACAGTCTCGTGCCAAAACTACCAAGCCCAATTTTGCCAGGTGCATTAGCTCAAGTGCAGTAGTACATTGACATTATTATATCGCTTTCCACTCTGCAACTAGCCTGGTGTCTGCCAGCTTGTATATCTTTGTCCCATACTCCAGTGCATAGTAAAATTACACATACTATTTGCTTAAATTTCACAGCTCATGCTGAACGTTGACTTGTCAAAGCAGCTGGAAGACAAGTAGTAATGTGGTTGAGACAGTGGTAGGAAAAAAAAAAAAATTTACTCTAATACAGATCTACCACTAATGCCACAGAGTATTTCCTCCTGCAACTCGCCACCATCTCTTTTCTTCTCACCACCCTGTCACTGCCACCGAGACCAGTCTTATGAAAGTACTTTATCATGTTTTGCTTTAGAGTTTTTATCCCTTGAAAAATCTCAATGTAATGGAGCATTCCATCAGGAGGCCCACGGCACATAGCCAGGCCT
This sequence comes from Aquila chrysaetos chrysaetos, assembly GCF_900496995.4. Taxonomy (NCBI): domain Eukaryota; kingdom Metazoa; phylum Chordata; class Aves; order Accipitriformes; family Accipitridae; genus Aquila; species Aquila chrysaetos. Next base: position 41,571,122 of record NC_044014.1, read on the forward strand.
CTGAAAGGGAGTTTGATGATAGATAAAGGTAATTATAGTGTAACATTTGCCATACTACAATTTAAGGCTGTGTCAGCACTTTCTCACCTTTAAGAGGCTTATAACTCTATGAGAGCCTCTGGCCTGAAACTTGATAAATACATTCAAGTGAAAAATAATCCGAAATGTGGAGTCAATAAGATGCCTTGAATTGAAAAGCAGTAATGCCAAAAGTAGTCTTGGAGTGATAGTGGATAGAAGATTAGATATGAGTTGCAAAGAGATCTGATGAAAACAAATAAATATAAAAAAATAAATCACTTTTCTACCCATGTATTTTGAGGAGCTGCCAGTGCACAAAGTTTTTAAAATATATACTTTAAGTTTCTTGGTAAAATTAAAATTAAATTAAGAATGAAAAGGAGGACTGAACACATGTTCTAGAACTCAGCAATTGCTGAGCAAAAGCTCTACCAAACCAACAAAATATGTCCCTTCCAAAATAGCTTTGCTATTGCGTGCTACTGTGCTTCCCCATCCAACTATTTCAGGTAAACCATTGTAATTGTAGAACTCTCATTTTTCCATGAAAAAAACTGTACAATAAGCCCTGAAATCAGGACTGCAATTTACGGACAACACTCAAAGCATGTCTGTACAGTTGGGTACAGGCTACATGAATACAGACCCGAACCCCTCTGGCCCTGTACACAGTACTAGCCCCAAGCCAGCTCTGGTCCAGGAGTCCTGTAGGGACATCAGTTGGGTGATATGCACCTGAGCCAATACTTCACTAGTGAAAACCTCAGAGAAAAAAAAAACCCAAAACAAACCTAAGTCATAGTTTCCTGCAGTTGCCACAGCCTAAGGACAGTTCCGTTTGCTCAAGACAGCTTAATTACAAATCCAGAAATACTGGAGTATCTCTAATTTGGCTACAATTTTCTATGTACACTCCCATAAACAAGTTCAAGTAGGTGAATTTAAGCACCCTGAACCAGAGCTTTACTCAGGCTCCAACTCATTTGGCAAAGCTGCTTAACCAGTATAAAGGTGCTGGTATGCCCCAGTTTCCGTCAAAGAAAGGGAAGTGTGATGGCTGGAACAAAGACTACTTGAGCCATAAAAGGTCTCAATGGCATCACAGACATTTCTGATCATGACTTGCAAAGTTGTCAATGGGCTGCACTACATTTTTGAAGTCCCCAAATGCATCTGTTTTACCATCAAGCCTCTACCAATTCTCCAGCATCCTCTGGAGCAGGACAGAAAACAAGAGCCACGACAGCCCCTATTCCCCCGCCCCAGGCTGTAATTTCTGTATTGTGCCTTTTACAAGAACAGCATAAAATGTCAACAGTTGTGTTTTCAATGAAAATAAGAGAGAAATTTCATGTAGTCCTAAGACACAGCCTTTGACTGGAATCTGTCCTCATTAGGTACAAAACAGATCCTCTCCTTCTCAAAGGACTCTCTCATACATTGGAAAAAATACCAGTCAAGTCAGTAAAGTTACACTACTGTGGAACTTCAAAAATTAGAGAACACCACAGCATTTAGCATTTCTTCTTAAAAGTCATCACAAACAGCAGGAACAGCACCACCTACCAACCTACCCCATAAAACAAAATGAAAAATCACACTCTGATAAATACCATCACCACTTCATAGCCAGACATCCTTGAAGAAGTAGCGATCTCTCTGTTATTTAGCAGGCACTGTAAAAACGTAACCTGGCAGCAGCCTTGTTCTGAAAAATCCTGCCAGTGGGTAAAACTTCCTCTTTGGTGGAAATCTGCATGATACAGACAGAGCAGATAACTCCACATTGCTCCTGCAGTAAACTTTTGGGAAATAGTCACCTCAGATTATATCTGGTTGCAGGTGTGCAGGCAGAGGAAAAAATAAACATACCCCTTACCACCAGTTCATGGATGATAAAAATCTAAGCACAGTAAACATGGAGGTTGGGACCTTTGGCACAACAGAGTAAGTGGTCCTAGAGAAGTTTTATATGCTGTCAAGGGTCTCCCTCTCATTAACACCCACATACTCCCAGCAGGCAGAATTGCTTCATCAAGAGGATCTGGGAACAGTGGTAGGGCAATACACAAATTAAATTATATTGGACTTGAGACACAGAGATTGTGAAGGAGAAACCACAGTAGCAATGATCCCAGTGAGACTTCTGGAGGAAAGAGAGACTTTCTGCCACTGTGGATTTATAGGGGGTGGGAATGTTGCTAAGAGCATTTCAGAAGAGCTTTTTGATATGGGTGACCAAAAAAGGAAGCATAAACAAACTTATTTTGGCCACTGATGTTTGCAATCACAGAGTAAGAAAGGATAAATGAAAGTGAGAAAATAGAAGACTTTTTATTTATGAGGAAATATGGACATAATTTTTTTTATGATCATCTCCACATTCCATAAAGAGTCCACGGAGAAGGTGATTTTACTAGCTCGCTGCATACACGAGAATTATATTGTAAAGTACACATGTATACTTGGTGTCACCTTAAAGTGGGAAAAAAAAATATAGGAAAACTCACTTAGACTGGAAAACAAGGGTGATGTGCAAAGATAAAATGACAGTAGAAAGAGGAATACATTAACCAAGATTAAATAGGAAACTAAAATGGTGGAAAACTATATTAAGTGAAATTATACGACAGTAGGACGAATCAAGTTACTCTTCAATTCCCTTCTTTCTACTTTCTGTTTAAGATAGTCCACAAGTGGCTCCGATGGGACTGTAGGATGGAGAAGTCACTAGTTGCCAAAGGGTCTTGTATTTTACTCTTACACGGTTAAAAGCAGACAGCACTCAGCCAGTAGTAAAAGAAGGTCCAATTAAAATTCACAGAGCTATTGATCTTAGCCCTGTTCCACTGAACCCTCCTTCTGCTTCTAGCTCATAAACAAGACATAGAAAAGAACTATCGATTTTCATACGGTATCTTTTTGGAGACATTTTCTTAGAATCTTAAAATTGCATCAAGTGTTCGTAAAACAAATAGGCTTAATGTGGTCATGTCCGGCAGGCAGCACAACCCATTTGCCAAGTGTTTTAGATGGGGGGAGGTAGATGAGTTTGTCTTAAGTTGAACCTAAGCTTCCCAGCTGGAAGCCAAAATGCATCATCCTATATCCATTTGCCTTCTTACATGACAGAGCAATAGCTTTTTCCTCCAAATTAAGTATATGCTGATCAAAATGCTCCCAGTTGGAACCATAAACGAGGCTGAAACTCACTGAACGTATCCCACTGGCCCTGCAGAGAAATGCCCCCCATAGACTGGAGCCTTTGTCCGTTGGGGCACATGCAAAGCTGCTGGCGTAACTCCTCACCTTGATCACCTCCTGGTATCGACAACAGGCCCCAACTGCAATATTTTTAGGCAGCAATTCATGAAATAGCTGAGCTAAAGTTTTACGTTTGAATCAAATAAGCAGTTAAAAGCACAAGCATCAGAGAAAACAGAAATGCCATGCTGCATCTGCTAAAAAGCTTAGACAACAACTGATTATACCCAGACTCTTCTGGATGAGGTCAAAGCATGGCCCATTTCCCTGACATCTTCTCCCAACAAGTTTCAGGTCACAGTCTCCACAGCGGTAATATTAGCAATTACATTTGTCACTATTAGAAGAGGTAGAAATACTCTCCCTTCCCTCCTTACCAGCCTTCCAGCATTTTCTGTCAGTCTGAGTCACAATGATACACTGACTTGCTTACCATTTTTAAACTATACCTAAAGTAATGAAGCACACCTGTATGGGATAAACAAGATTTCACCAGTGCATATGCAAGAGCTGAGGTTGTTTACCTGTATGCATTAAACCTGCTATTTTTACTACTCCCCTCTCAGTTGAGTAACTCACTAAAACTGGGCAGCCAAAAATCAGTAATTGTGTAAAAAACACTGGCTTTCTTACCTACTTACTTACAACCTGATGCAAAACTGGTCATGCCTAGAACTTGCAGCAGTGAGCCACCATATATGCAAGCATTTCTAAAATAGGATACATAAGTTCAAGTATTACGTGCCTTTCCTTGGACTAAATTTTGAATAAGGGACAACATACTGGTAATATTAAGGGTAGCTAAGAGAGCAAATAGAACCACAAGCACCTTACAGGGAGTATAACAAATGTCTTACTTGCAGGAATAAAAAGTAGAAAAATACCTTATCTGAGGAATCCTTTTATCTGCAAATTGCTTTGTTCTTGCAAAAAAGAAAAAATTCCAAAACAACAGAAGTAACAACAGAATATTCTGACAGAATTATTTTGTGATCTGTTTTTAAGCAAAGACCACTTCAAAACACTCATTTGCTTCGGGGATTTGCTTAAAGCAGAGCAGGTTCATAAACATTTTCTTTTCAAGATAGACACTAAGTTGTGGGCTGTTTCAATTCCCCTTTCACAATCATCTTACTCCATATTATTTAAATAACTACAGAACTTGCCTATAAACAAATGAGAAAGAATCTCCTAAATCTTTGCTTTCTACTGTAGCAGTGATTTCCCTAGAAGGCAGTATATAGCCTCTCTGTTTCCTATCACCAAAATTGAGTTAGAAGGGATGACTTTACTGACAGGTTTTTATCTAGCCTTGAAGATTTGACAGTGGTGAGTCCACACCTTCCCAGGCACTCTCTTCTTTTTCCCCTTTGGAAAGAACAACGTTATGCTTGCTTTTCCCTGCACCACATCTGACCACCACAGTGTCTCAAAAGTAACTGCTAAGGGTCTGAATCAACAGAGGGATGAAAACAGTAACTCTAGAAGTAATTTTATTGCAACAGTAGTAAGCCACAACATAAGTTCCTTGGTTTCATTTATACTCACTTTGATGCCTACATATCCCACTCAACACAAGAGCAATAAGAAGATGCAACACCTGTGCATTGACAAAACAGTTTAATGACCTCAACTAAGATGGAAAACAGTAACCATAGATCTTTTATAATCAGAAACTTGTAAAAGAAAGTACTCTAACTGAAATCAGAAGGGCAGCTTCTACTGCATGATCAGCTTAGGATGGCTGCATTTCCCTCCAAGAAAAAAAACAACCTAGAGAGTTATAAGCCATTAAATCTTACTTCAGGCCAAACAGTTCAATTCAGTATTAATACCATTTATATTGCAAACCAGTGCCATCTGTCAAGACCCCAGCTTTCGAACAGGCCATATAATGCTGCAAACACAATAAAAAAATGACTAGTCTTTCTCCTAACTGCTCACAGCTGAGGTCATGTTAAGGGACAAAAGAAGAGTAACTTGTGAGAATATGGTTAAAGCAGAAAAACTATTTTTCAAGTGTCTGATAAAGGCCTGACTCAACAGAATGCCAGGTGCTGCTAAGAAAGCAGAAAATGTATAATAGCTGCTATTAAATTCTGTCAGTTGAGAAGTATACACTTTTTACACAGACATCCTGTAATTTCACATTGCAACTTTCAGGCTCCATTTTGATTCACGGTCTATTCTTCAGACTGAAACTTTGAAACATATTTAAGTAAAAAAAAGTCACCAACCTTTCCTAGCATGCACTCAACAGCAAACTTCCCGACAGAAGAATAACATACTCATTGGTCATTTCATCAGTTTAGCTTTTGCTGGTTTCTCTTCTAATCATCAATACATAAATAACAATTGTGTCCTTATGGGACAAATGGGAGCTTTTCCGGACTAGAAAAGTAGCTTGACTTAACACAAAAAAAGAGGCAAAATCTCAGCCCAGTAATTCAGTGAGAAATCTCTAACTGATTTACAGAGTGAGGGCCAAAGTTTTATTATAAAACTGAACTACACACTAGAACTGTGATACATCAGATGTGGACTAAACCTTGCATAGGTAGGAAGCCCAAATTTCCCAAAGATATGTGAAGAAAGACTGCATGCTATGTGAAGTCAACTGCATTTCAACTTTTTTTTTTTTCTTTCAGTAACCAAGGAATATATTACAGTGTATAGACTATGGTGACTTAAAACATTCACCATTGCTTTATTCAAGACATATGTAAGGGAAAACAAACAAAAAAAAAACCCAAAAAACAAACAAACCACAAAAAAAACCCACCCAAAAACCTGAAGCAATGCTCACAGGTAATCTTTGGAAGGCAGTTAACTTCTCCTGAACTCAAACAGGGCATGATGTCTGAACCTCTCTAACTCACCTCACTTTGGCTCAAGTCATCAGGATTTTAATTGCCTGAAGACTAGGCGTGTTGACAGCATCATCGAGAAACACACCTTAGGGGTTCAGAGCCCATTTCCCTCTGTGGATGAAACCCAAAGCCGCAGGTCCCATGTCCTGCCTCTTTGGTAGTGCTGCGACATCTCCCAGCACAAAGGTTTGCTCTGCAGATTATGAGGGAGCATGCATGGTCAGCAATTTTTCTGTTGTCCTGTTTTCACATACCATGGGTTACAGCTTATGTTACAGCTGCTGTGTGAGCCCCAGGACTGTAACAGGTGATATTGATAGATCAACTCATTTTCACACAGTGCAATGCTACTAAAGAATTTAGCCATTTCTGTATTAGTTGTTCATAATCAGCCTTTACCTACATTCTCATTTTGCACCCATTACTTTCACATCTGAAGGTGCTCTCTCTTCCCTGGCACAGTTTGTGCCCAAACAGAAAAGAATCACAGCACAGACCACAAGGATTAATCTCCAGAGGCAAGAAGTGTGTTTTTCTGTCTTTAATATTTCTCTAACAAAGTACTTCACATGGAATTCAAGACTTCATTCTCTCTTTCAAATACAGATTTCTCTGGCCATTCCTCCTTAAAGCAGAGAAATAGAATAGTGTTAAGCATACTCTGAAAATACCAAAGTGAAGATTACAGGAATATAAAGCAAGTAACTATAACGTCACTATAGAGCTAGTATCTGCTACATTCAGCAAAAAAGTAGCTATTAAAAACTACACATGCAATAAGATTCAGTAAAGACTGAGAATATAAGGTACACATCTGATTTTAAGAATCACAACTACAGCCTCATCTAGTATAAGCTGGCACAGCTCAGCTGACATCCAAACTACTCTACATTTCAACTGAAATGTAATGACATGATACAAATACAGAAAATAACACTATTAGTGATGCTCAGATATCGCCAAGGCTTATCCTTTCTACTCTCTTCGATACACATCTCACCTTCTCTAGACATTCTCTGAAGATAAGCATAAAAATATGTCACCTTCCTCATTCCAGCTATGTAGCTTCAAAGAGAAAAAATTAGGATGGCATGTAGTACAACTTACATAAAACTTCTTATGTTTCACTGCATGATCCAGTCTTGTCAGATGTGAAAGACCAGTGCCACCATCTGGTGCCTTTTAAGTTTTGGATCTTTCTAGTCAGAAAGGAATTCATAGTTTGTCTAGTTCAATACATAAAAGAGGGGGAGAGAAAGGTAAACAGTTCTGAAAAATAGAGCAGAAGGCTTAAAAAAAAACCCTTCGATGCCACTGTTGCAAAAGGACTCCAATATGTTAGAACAAGCAAAACACAAATATTAGAAGCTGAAAGGGATTAAGAAAGTAAAATAAGCAAGCAAGGTCTTGCCAAAGAAAAAAGGATAAGTCTTAAAAAGAAGACACAGACCATGATTCAAATCATATCTGTAAAGTCAGCCTTCACGAGTTATGAACTTTTAGAAATATTTTTCCGAAGCATTGCTCACAAGGAGGTTGGGAATCATCCAAGCAAAGCATTAACTATTTCTTCTATGAGCTTCAGACATAGAGGAAAAAAGCAATCACAATTCAAAATTACTTACATTTCTTCAGTTATTACTCTAAGAAAACAAAGTCAGCTCCTGGTACAACTCAATTTAAGAATTATTCCTAAGAATCAAATAAGCATCTTGATTTTAAAACTGATTTATATGTAATTTAATTGATTTTACACTGTATTTGGGGATGTTCGGGAACCCTCTGGAACAATCCTGCCTGTACCATTCTTGAGGTCAGGGAAAATGGCAGCAACAGTCATTAATATTTCCTCCCTTACTTCTTCGAGTGGATTCTTAAAATGGGAGCTACTTCACTTCTGTGCTTTTATGGGGGTCAGGTTAGCACTCTTGATCACATGAGCAGTGAGAGCGCATCACAGCCCTGCTCACGGTGCAGAACAGCACTGGCGGAATATCCTCCCCTGTGCACCTCTGCGAGGGAGCTCTGCTGGCACAAACGCACCGAGAAAGCCCCCGTGATCTACCCGTGCACAAGCATAAGAAGCAGTTTGTGACAAATGGGAGACTAAAAAGCAAAAATGAGAGGAAAGTAGTCAGCACCACAGCACTGACCTGTGCGTGGCGTAGCCAAGGCAGGGCCTGGTTGCAAAGTGCCTGGAAAGCAAGGGAAGAGCACAGGGAGGGCCTGTCGAACTTGGTCCTGGCCTCTGCTCGATCAAGGCCTGACACCATGCTCCAAAACTCATTGCTTTTTACTAAAGTGCTAGTCCGGCTCATACCATGTGGACATAACAAAACCCCAGCAATAAAAACAAAGGCAAACAGTAAAGCTCTCCGTGACAGCAGTTTGCAGGGAGCATCGTGCTGCACGGCTCGGAGCAGCTCTGCGCAGTCCCTGGCTCTGGTTCAGGCACAGCACAGTCATGCTGCAGCAGCAGACATGGCCTCGCTAATCCCAGTGCTGAGCCACACCAGGGCATTTCAGACTGCTTTCACTCTATTCCCAGCCTGACTGGCTCCACTGCCCAGAGCAGACCAGCCCCCAAGACACACATCTTGAAATTATGCAGAGATGTCCCAATTCCTTCTTACGCAGATGCCCGATTTCCATCTCCAACATGCCCTTCTCCTCTTTTGCCTTCAGTGCCTCACCCTGCCAAAACAGCTGTAAAGGATACACCAAGTACCTGAGGTTTTGCTCGTTTAACAACAGAAAAACAGTCTAATTCTTTGCAAGTGGTTACTGGAAGTTGTGAACCTGAATATTAGACATTGATGATGTAGCAGGTGAGGCAAAACTGAGAAGATGCATACGCACAGCCAGTTATATTTGATACCGGTTAGAATCGAACTTTAGGCTCCTTAACATTCAAAGCACAGACACACTAACTTTTCCATCTTCCCTTGAAGTGGTAACTGCTCAAGTTGCAGCCTTCAGAGCCCTCAGCATGACATGCATCTCTTCCTGTATAAAAAAGGCCTCCAGCTTCCACAGATGCACCCCCTAGCCAATTAACCAACAGTTTGTTTGCAAAGCCGTCAATCCACAGGACCTCCTTACAGTTAACAGGGTTTGTCATTCTGACTCTACTCTTCAAATTCCCTCGCAGAGGCAGCCTGAAACATTCTGTCATGAAGCAGTAAGGATGAATTACTGAGTGGACATTGCCAATAGAGCTTTGCACTAATTATTCATAATCATGGCAAAATATTTCCCATATTCATAATTTAGTAAATTACTAATTTAGGCTCACCTTAGTCTGAGGATTATGACTCACATAGCCAGCATGCTGTAACGCTTATCCAATTCTTGAAAGTTAAGGCACCTGTCCCATGAAGATTACAAGAGCAACACCTACACTTTAACAAGTTTATAGCTAAACAGCACGATTAATCAGTATTCTTACCAGAACAGTTTGATCCATCTTTGTCATCTCTGCCTAGCAGTGTCATTTAATTGCTTTCCACCGCTAGCTTCTCATTGGGCCAGCTTCATTAAAAGAATGGTTTATGTAAGCAGCTTTCTAAAACATTAATTTTTACAAAGCCTAAAGTTTGACAATAATAAATGAAGACTCACATATATCATACATGCTGTAATTGCTATGTCAGAGTAACGACATATAATTTTAATCCAGGGGAATACAGTATTTATTAATATGCAGATCTGAAAGGTAGAAGTAAGCAGTATTTATTTACATCATCTGGTAGTAGGTATTGGTATTCTCAAATATACCTGGTGAACATCTAAAGTACTGCTAAAGTAGATGGAAACATTCAGGCTCTACCAAAGTTGGACCTGAAGCCTAATGCAGTAACCTATGGATTCTTTCCATCCCAATGTCATATATTAACTGGTAGGAACTTTGTTATGTAAGGCAGCAGCAAAGGCACACAATTGCAAATCCCCACTACACAATACATATTTTATAAAAAAATCTGATTTCCTCCCCCCCCCCCCCCCCCAACAAACCAGAAAATACTATTTTCTTTTTATACATGAAGACATTCAGGTTTTTGCTATTTCAGAGGCAGGATTAGACAAGTGATAGATCCATAACATTATAGACCTCTGTTATGATTTTCATCACAATATAAGACAGACTTTTTTTTACAATCAGAACAATCATTTACTGGAACCACCTTCCCAGGGACATTGTAGAGACACCATCACTGGTGGTTTTCAAGACACAACTGGACAGGGGGCTAAAGTCACCTAGGTCCCCTTTCCCACAAACGGCTGGAGCAGATGGTCTTTCAAGGTCCCTTCCAACCTGGGCTGTTTTGTGATGATTCTATGATTTCTGGCCCTGTCCATAGCATGATCCAAGAGCCAAAAGCCTTTTTTTTTTCCTTCTTCTTCTTTTTAGCTAGCTTCTCACTAGGATGTTTCCCCCAGTGCCTGGCCAAGTCTTTCTTGCAGTAACTCCAGCACATTACTTCTCATCCCTAGACAAGGGGAGTGGAGCAGATCATTACCCAGTGCTCCACAGATCTCTCTTGCATCTGAGAGCTGATGTCATCTCCAAACCTCCCCCTTTAATCTTATCTTTGTAAGCTTATGCAAACATAGTTCTTTCAAGCCCTCCAAGATCACATTTCATCTACCTCTGATCACTCTTTGCTTTCCTCCAGGCTACTTTTGCCTGGTTTGCAACCTGCTCCAAGACCGGAGCCAGAACTAGCTGCAATACTCCAGGCAGCACCTGGCAGCATAACAAGCCGGGGGGGGGAATGACCCCTCCTTTCCTGCAGAAAAATAAGTCTCCCTCATACATTCTAGCAGTCTTAACATTTTTCACAAAAGCTTGACATTGCTGGCATTGAGATTCAAGTGAACAGAGCACAGTAACTCCCAGCATTCTCTTCTGAAGGGCTGTTCTGTATCCCGTGTGTGTAGATGCTGTTCTTACATTTCTACCTGTTGAAGTGCTGAATCTGCCGTACCAGCAAAATTGCATGCTTTTTGGGGGGGTTGGGGGAGCTTTCTGCAATTCATGCAGTTCATTTGGAATTCTATTCCCCCTGAGTTTCGTATTATGTGCTAATTTGTTAAATATACTCTCTATTCCTTCATTCAAGTCATTCACACACACACGAAAAGTACAGAGCAGTACCAGCCCCAGGACAGACCACTGAGGAACTCCAGTCAGTACACCCGTCCTCTTTCACAGTTGGCGACTTACAACTATTCCGCCCATACAGTTTTCCAGCCTCTCACGCACCACCAGCAGCTGTTCTTACTAACAGAGTCCCCTCAGAAAACATGAAATACAGCAGGGACCATCCAATTTGTCCTTAGGTACAACAGCAGACCTGCTGGAGCTGCCTCTATTTCTGCCAGCTTAAGTCTGCCAATAGCCCATGGTGCAGTTTACCTGTGCATGTTAAAGAGTGGAAGAAACGCAGCAATCTGGTAAGAGCACACTCCGTCTCTACCAGGCAGAACACTTTTACAGCTTCAGTAATTGATTGCCTTTGCAACAATCACACACTGCCAGCTTCATTTTTCAGAAAAACACATCAGATTGGAGCAGATGGGAGCAGATCAAAACAGATTGCACAGAGCAGCCACAGTCTAATGGTGAATTGGGAATACTGAGCAAATATAAGAAGCCCGTGTGCCTCATGTCTGAATTGGAAACAGAGCTCTTTCATCGCAGCTTTGAAGTGCTGGCGTAAATGCTCTTGTATCTGTTCTGACAGCTAATGGCAAACTATCACCTATACAATAGCTTTACTTGCTGGGCAAATGCTTCAGCTGTGACCGGGACTACAGATTTGCACAAAGCAGGAGAAGTTGCACAAAGATGGGTGCAGACTTCTTTGCTCACAGAAAGCAAGGAGATGCAAACATAGAGGGTGTCCTCGAGCCACAGCCACTCCAGCAGCCCACAGCTCATCCCTCACATGGTCATCAACATTGTACCCCCGCAAAGCCAGCCATGCTCAGCAACGCTGTTCCATCCCTAATCATCTTCTCATGAACATGGAATGAATTTTCCACTTGGGAGCGGATGATACAGAAAGCAGTTTTAGTAATGAAAAATTAAACCTTTTTAACGAAGCTTTCCACGTAGATCAAAATATTTTCCGGTACAATGAGGCAAAACAGGAAACAAGATAAAAACTGTTAAGTAGCCAGTCCATTCAGAATTGGTTCATTTCTACTCCTTCCACTGCACAGTTGTTAGATGCTGGCTCTACACCTTTTGGCTTGTATCTCCAAGGAGTGATGAAAAATTCCATCTTAAATCTTCATTTGTGGTTTAATTATATTGATGGAGTATTGCAGTGAAAATAGCAATAATTATCCATCAAATTGTCCTCTATTTTCACCCTGAATGATCTTATTTAGGGTTGGGGCAGGGGGAGGCAGGGGATGAACTTGTAGCACTGACTTTTTCTTTAGTGATTAAATCCAATCAATCAATTCTTTCTTTACATGGCAGGCTAAACATACTGTTTTCATCTCTAATTTTATAGAGCTAAAACAAACAAATGGTTCTTTGCCACATAATTATATCAGCTGTAGCATTTGGACCCACCCTTTTTAAAAAGGAACACACTAAGAATCTGCAATTTCATCACTAGAAATTATCTATCTCCTAGCAAAAACAAACAACTTCCAGAAATCCACAGGAAAAAAAAAAAAAAAAAAGATTGTTACAACAGCAGGCTATCACTGAATGTACCAAGGAGAAATGATTAACACTTTTCTGAGTAATGCATAGCTGTAGTAAGAGTTACGCTTTCAAACAATCACTATGCCATGTAGCCAGGAGATACATCCAGAAAGTAAAGCACATTATAGAAGTCGTCTCCCCCCATGCTCTTCCCAAGAGGATTGATTTAGGCACTGAAGCAAATACAGGCTTGGGGAGAGGACGGCCTGCCCTCAGTCCTTCCCATAGGTTTCTTATGCTTTCTTCAAGCTAGTGCACAAAAATCCCACATGTAGTATTTCATTAGGAAAAGGAAGCTTCCACTCAAATGAAATCTATTTTTATTGTTTTACTTCTGGTGACTTGTTTCTTGATGCTTTTTATTGCACTATGAGTGCCTCTACCAAGTATGCAATATAGTTTGTTAATAGAAAACTTGAGACTAAACCAAGCTCCACTGAACTGGTTTTCCTCGCACTGCTGCTGTTTCTATTCTCATTTCTTTGCCATGCTTCCAGTCACCACAATCACCTAGTAGGAACTAGAAGTATTAAATATCATTTGGGAATGGCAACCCTTACAGAAGACCAGATGGTAGTTCTTAGTCCCAGTGCATACATCAGGGTTTACTGCTCTACTCGTAACTATTTATTTGGACCTACTGAATTTATACAGAAAGTCTGCCAGGCAAATAAGCCTGGGACACTACTGGTGCTCTGACAAATTACATGTCTTCTTATAATGAGCAGTGAAAATCCCCATGCTATGTTGAAGGTGAGTAACAGTTACCTACACACCTACCCACCCAAAACCTACAGATGCTGCCACCTTTCTCATGCTGCAGGGAGAGAGACCTCCCAGATCCATACCAACACTTCCAGCCAGGCTCTAGCACCATCCTCCCTTGCCACCACGGGGCAGATGGGAGCTTAGGATGAGTCTGTCCTGTGCGCAAGTATCTTCACAGGACTTCCAGCACCAGGAAACCACCAGGTTTCCTTCCAGGAACATCCATCTGGTCCAGAGACCTCCCTACCAGCAGGGACCAGAGAGAGGCAGCTATTTTAGCTGCACATCCATCCTGGTGGGCACGGTGTGGATGCAGCCAGAGCCACCCCTACTTTCTGGGCGCAGGAGCAGAACAGGCTCCCACAGCAGTATTGCTGCTACAGCAGAGAGCTGCAGAAACTGTGCTCACATAGCAGAGCCGTGAGGCTGTGGACAACAAGCATTACCTGTCCCCCAGCTAGTTTTGTCTTTGAAGAGAACCTTCATATAAAAAGGTAAAAGAAAACCCCCCAAATTCATGTTTTGTGGTTTTTTTTTTTTTTAATAACATGCCCTGGAAACAAAAGTACAGCAATACCTCAAACTGAATGTTTGAATCCAAACATCTTCAAAGAACTAGGCTAACAGCACTTCTTTCATTCTTTTTCATTTAAATTGAACAAAATGGTTTGCTGCATACATGCTGTTCACTTCAAAAGACCATTCTTAATCCATTAATAAAGAGCAGCCTAGAAGGAATCATACACAAGTAAATTTTTAATGCATTAGCCAAAACAGCAACCAGCAGATGGGTAGGACTGAATTAACTGTGTGAATCCTTCCCACTGGTATCTTTGCAAAGTGTGAAAATTAATAGCAGAAAAGTACTACTATAAGGCAGAAAGTTTTTCATTAATTCAAAACAAAAAAACCCCAAATAGGTTTTGTTGCACTCCAGGTTAGGTGTTCTAAATCTTTTTTTTAAATCACATTGCAGCTGTACAATAGAAATCAAACTATACTTGTAGCTATTGATTACATCAAAAGGGTAATGGCAATATCAAAATGGTAACATAAGGGAAGAAAAAACCCTATACTGTCACTATAACCTCTCTGGTTTCCGAGACTATTTTTGGCAGACTTGAACTAGACTATTTTGAGTGAGTATCATACCACATTATAAGCTGAATTAAAATATCTGTATGAAGACTGGCTTAGCAGGTTCATAAATTGATAATTACCTGGAAAAAGTGGTTTCCACTTCTGGTAAAAGTCCTCCCAACTCATGCTGGGCTCTGACAACTGTTTGCATTGCCTTCCTTGTCTCCAGTCACCCATGCAATAGACAGCTGAAGTCTGAGTTCTAAAGGAAGGTTCCCTCCAATAAAGACAACTGCCTGCAGGAAAACCATCCTTCCCCACACCTTAGCATGTTTATTGACAAGAAGCTCATTAGCTTTCCAGCACAGACCAGCTTCTATCCTAATCACCCACTTTCACAGAGCCCTGGCAATTAAGTCTATTTTGATAGCTATCAAACTCCAGCCATCCTCTGCACTGTAATTGTAACTATTTTGGAAGGACTCCTTTCAATCCCTTTTTCTGAAGTATCGGCTTTCCTGAAGATACCCCATTACCCATGAATCCTTATCCTAAAGGAAAGGAAGTTTGAAATGGGACCTCTCACGCTCTGAATTTTGAGAGCTATGGTGACCTTCAGCAAGTTTGGCATTAATAACAAAACCAAACACAATTCCATTAGCCTTGTTTCTGTTATGGAAGTATCACAGATCTGCAATACCCTATCCCACATGTCATGCTCTGATTTAAGGCAAAAAAAGTCACCCTAACTGGGTACATAAGCCACTGAGTCACTACTCTGGATGCTCAAAAGGCTGCAAACATCAGTTCAACTCTCACTGTTGGTCAAAAGAGCAATTAAAAAAAAAAAAAACAAACAAAAACTGAAGCTTGTGAGTTAGAGGAGGAATAGAAAACAAACCAGATCAGCATGTCACCATTCAGCTCAACCCTCCTCTCAAGTACTGTGCATAGATCCAGCCTCTCTTTCTGAAAGTAAGTGTATGTTTAGGGAAGTAGAAAGGTAGAGTGGGTGATCAGAGGTACATCTGTGCAAGGAACAATTAGGCAGGCTAAGGCTGTGATCTGTAAGAATCATGACACAGCAGCACTGTAACCAGGCCTGTCAACTCAGCGGTGACATGGGAAGATGAATAAGGAATGACTATTAACAGTCTCACATTATATATAGAAAAAGGGGACACCAAATGAAGTTATCTGATGGTAGAGTCAAACCAAGGAAATAGATTTCACAAAAGTGACTGGACTGGGGAACTCATTGCCCTGGGTTGCTGCAGTTGCTAACATTTAAATGGGGTCAGTAAGCAGTTAAATGAGTAGATTTAAAAAACCAAAAATCCATTTAGCTCTAAGTGAAAAGGTGCCATCACCACTGCTGGAAGACATCTCTGATCCATTCCAGGAAACTGGTAGTTTTCTGAAACATTATTCCCACTCATTTTCTCTGTTTCCCCAGGCACCTGCTACCAGCCACCGCCAGAGAGAACCACTCTTCAGTCTTGGGACAGGTGTTCTTAAAATAACATGTAGCCAAACCTGAGGCAGGTGCTGATGCAAATGGACTGATGCCCATGAGCCTTGTGATCTGTATACCAGAAAGATTCCTCCTTTCTGTTAGGGTGTTCCCTTTTCATACTAAAATTGGGATGATTTTTTTTTCCCCCCCTCTTTTCCTATACCACAGTATCAAGACATCCCTTATCCTTAAAGCCCTGACACCCAAAGGGGTTTCTCATTTGCACTAGAGCAGTTTGCATTACATGCCAAGGTGTGACGATCTGGACATGTCTTCCCCTAGGAAAGGACCACAAGAAGGTGGGATGGCTCAGCAGCAGCAGCTGCCCTCCCACCAGAGGCAGCTGCCCCACACCATCCTGCTGCTAGCAGGGGAAACCACAAGCACCCCGCAAGTAGCTTCAAGGGGCTCAGCCGGTGAAGCAGCAGAGGTGCCAGGCAAGTCCAGCTGCCAGGCTTGGCCCAGAAGCAGGACAAGGAGCATTTCTATCGTGCATGGGGGGGAATACTATTTGAAAGGGCTGCAGCCTCTGCTAAATAAAATGCATCTTGACACCAAGAATCTATCCTTTACACTCCTGGGAAAACACTGCATCAGAGGTATGTCCTATGTAACAAGAAAAAAAGCAGCAGCTTTCACCTTAATCCTTAAGGACCTTCAGTTTCGAAAGGTAACAAGAACCTTAATTTAATTACCAAAGTCTGGCTTTTTCTTTCCTTCAAGCAGACATGCAGGGTCTGTCATAAAACTTCAGTGAACCCCTATCCCCCCAGGCAAAGCCTTCACTGGGCTCCTGCTTTCCTCAGGACTTCACTGATGCAAAACTGTCACCTTCATGATTTTGCCATGCTGAAGCCCGATGCTCCCACCCCAGGCCTGACACAGCCAACCTGCAGCACTTCCCTGCATCGGGGCTGGAGCAGCCAGTGCCCTGCAAGGGGTTGCGGGAACCCCCTTTCTGCTGTTCTGAGAGAGACTTGGTTTTGCTTCAGGCATGCAACTTCATCCGATATATTTTCTTCTTCACAGAATAATTAAAATGTTAATCTAGCCAAAAATCTTACTGTACATACAAAGGCTGTTTGACTGTCACTGATTGTATTTATTTCTCCTCCAACCCAATAAGCAAAGTACTTACCCCTCTTTTCTTTGTGATTGTTATTTGAACTGCATTCAGTTTCAATATAGCTTGAATTTAATTTAGCTTTTGCTTAACTGATTTTTGTTCTATTATCTTTTGTTCTCTGGGCAAGTATATATTTAACATTGAGAGTAAAATTGTTATAATTAAATCTGTGTTTTTAAAGGCAATATAAATTAGAGGGTAGAGATGAAGTAATATGTAGTAACTTGTATGGAATTACATAGATGGAATAACAACTCACTTGTACAAGCAGTGCACCATGACAGAGATTAGTTGTTACCAAAAAAGGTATTCGTTATTCAGATTTTAGTACCCACTGAAGTACTACATGATGCTTAAGTACATTACAAAAGTCTCTACAGAAATACAAGTCTTTAACAGACTCATTCAGAAACGTCAGCTTTTCAACTCAAACTGAAGTTTTGAGCGCTCATCTCCCTGCCTGAATCCCCAAGATGATTGCCAAGGTGATGCTTATCACACAAAAGGCAGAGAAAATCTTATAGCCTTTTTTTACCTCACTGTGACACACAAACAAGTTTCATAAACAAAAAAGATGGGTTCAGGAAGGGAGGCTAGAAATCTCAATAAAATTACCATGGCCGAAAATCTCCTGCTTGTCTTGTGTTTGGGGTGTCAGGTCTTACCAGCTTAAGTTTGGCCTGGAACCCAAAAGGCCACTTTCTACTTTGAAAATCTGCACCGACTTATCTCCTAGGTACAATTATGTGAAGATCTTTGCAGCGTAAGATGATTAACAAATGCCCAATAGATTTTCTTTCCTTCTTTAATACAAATGATGTTTACATTTTTAGTTCCTTTTTGTATTCTTGACAAGCCAGTGAGAATGGGACAAGTGCATGAGGGGCCTGGAGTATGACGACAGGCAATTTAGCTTCTGAAATGCATAAATCTTAAGGTATTCACACGTTTTTCTTTATGTAGCACATGTGAATGCCATGTGATTTGTATATTTCACAAGTTAAATTATGTCCCTAATTAGTACTTTATAATAAAATGCCTGAAGGAGACCAGGCTGTTCTGATATGCAAGCAATTTTAGATTTAAATTAAGTTAGGGTTTGATTTCCATTTCAAAAGTGTTTTTGAAATTTAACAAGTGAAATACAGAGCTGTTTTCAAAAAGGGACACAAAAGATGGGAATGCAAACTGTTTGATCAGGCAGTTGATATTTAGACAACAGAAGTACTGCATGTATGAAAATATTTTTCATTGTGTTACTGTCCACTTGATTTAAGAGAAAAGAGTAGATGGACATTTTAAACAACTCTGCTGTATGAGTGCATCAGAGCTCTATCCACAAAAGGAAAATTGCCCTATAAAAAAAACCAACAGTGCTCTTCTTAATAAAAAACTACTAGCTCTTTTTTTGCAGGGTACTGGAATAATACCCCAAGCCATTTTTCTTCAGGTGATAATTGTAATGCCCACTTCCTATTTCTTTGGATATTTTAAATTGGTGGGTGGAGTTTGATTTTCTGCTATTTTATTTAGCTCTGATACTTATTTTATAACCTAAAGCTGTATTCTTTCTAAAATCATGAAAAAGTTGTGAAATAAAGGTGGGTTTGCAGCTGCTTTGTAGGACATATTGTAATAACCAAGAGACTGAGAAATTACGTTCCTCCAAAATTAAATGGAAAATACTGTTTTCCTTTGAAGGCCATTGCCATTAGGCAGGGCAGTCTCCCTTTTAACAATTTATACTTTTATAAGTTCCATTTATACTTGCATAAATTCCGTAGCACAATTGCTCTGTTCCCAGATAAAGAACATTTTAGACCCACAAACTCAGCACAAGAATCAAGCTGGCTTTCTTTTATTTTCAAGCTCAAGTGGTTCCTAAAAACACTAAAGAAGTTCTAAGGCATGTTACATCTAATGCTGCTGAGAATGAAAAGGCTTAAAAAGGGAAGACTGAAGAAGGATTTGGCCTATCTTGTTCTGTTCTGGAAGAATAACAAGAAAAAGTCAGCAAGGTTAAGTTTTTGAAGAAAATGTTTATTGGTAAATAAACCACCCGCCTTCCAATTCTGCCTGCCACAGGAAGGTTGCAGTGGCCACTTCTTCCAAAGCCCCTTCCACGATAGAGGTTTACAATTACTGATCTTTTCTGGCCCCTCCATTCTTCTTCGGAAGATCTCATTTCATTTCATTTCTAGTTTTGCTCTGAGCTGCTGCTGCCTCCACCACTATCTCTAACCTAAGCTCAAGAATTTTCCACTCTGTAAAGTACCTCTGATGAAAGCTGCAAAAAGGCACAAGAGTGTTCGCTGGGGAAATACCACAAAGTCAGGGATGTCTGATCTCCGCTTACAATAGCTGTATAAGAGCAATGCCTCTCAGCCAAGAGACATCTGGATTAAAAAGATAGGGGAGCAAGGGGATAGGAGGAAGAAGGACAGACCTGCCTAGGATAAGACTTACAGAGACTAAAGGATCTGCGGCATAATACAAAGCAAACAGATTCAATTTAATAAAACATCCTGCATACAAGGTATCACCTCGCACTTTACAAAGAGATAAAAGACCAAGATAACGCTTTAGAGAATTGGATACTGTGACTCATAAAAGCAAAACAGGAAAATACACAAATAAAGTTGAAGTAGTTCAGATAAAGGAAAACGGTTGAATTTAAAAGCATCTAGAGTACAAGCATATGTTCTATAAGAACAGCTACAAGTAGAGGGGAAAAAAAAAAAAAAAACGAACCTCAAATGATTAAAGGCTCATTTAAGCATCTAAAGCCCTAGTGTTTATCAAAGCATCTCTGTACTAGAAGTCTTAGGCTGACAGAAACTAATATTAACCTGGTGGAATTGGAACTGCAGAAAAACCTCACCTTTTCAAGTTTTCCCACTGCCCCAATACCTCTCTCTGCCTTAGGCAAAACTTTAAATAGAGATTTAAAAAAAAAAAAAAAAATGGACAAGCTTTTCTGAAAGATAAAAAAAGCCCTGAGTTTGAGTCAAATAAGTATTGGATTAGATCTCTTCTTGTCTAAAGACAATTTTGTCAATTCTATGTTAAAATAAGGGAGAGCAAAAACCAAAAAGCATGAATCAATAAAGTAAACAACAACAAACATAAGGAGAGATCTGAAGGCACAACTAACTTATGATTTCTGGGTGCACGAAAGCAATAGCTCCATCTACCTGCAAAATTTAAGCTAAAAACCACGACCACACCAGTTTTAATAACTTCTAGTTATTAGGAACCAAAACGCTGGAGGGGACATGAAGAAGCTCAAGAACAGACTAAAGGAGTAGGCAGGTAGCAAGGTCAAGCACCATGGCGTGCAGCGACACAGCTTGAGAGGACCCCAAGCAGAGTCTGTCTGGGTGGCTCAAAAGCCTTAGAAGAGGCAGAGCTGCCAGTACTGCGATGCCGCTCCAGGAAGCATGAGTACGTAGCTGTAAGACATCAGTACTGGCAAGCAGCGAGTAGGTGCTTGGGGAGTCTGTTAAAGAGGAAACCAGAGGCCCAGAACATTGGGAATCACAAAGGTACCGGCAGAAAGAAGCTGAAGGATGCCTTTGCACACCACTTGAAGGACAGACAGGTGACACTTCAGGGCAGGAAAATGTAGGAGAAACAAGCAACACAGCCTTGACTACCTATACTTTCTGTTGGTGACAGTGAAGAGCTGTAAACGGACAGTTGAGGGGAAACAGTGGCAGGATCATAAATACAGGGTAAACAATTGATTCTTTCTTCCATATGGGAGGTTTTATCCTGGAAACAGAAGGCATGGGGGAGTCACGGAGCTGACAGAGTCTGGATGGACATATCAGTGACTACAAGATAGTTAAGACAGTGACTGATGGCAGTACAGCAGGGTATCACCTGAACAAGCTCTATTATCACTTTTAAAACTAAACCGGTGAGAAATGGCAGAAGAGACAGAAGTGTGGCACAAGTCACTGCAGTACCAGAAACTAAACTACAAACTAAGGCTCCCAAAAAGGTGAGGATGCAGCTGCTCACATAACCGAGTGACAATGGTCACTAGCCTGCCCACATCGGTACCCCTCCTTGGCACAGACGGCCCAGCCCTGCTGCACCTTGCGAAGGGCCATGCATGCCCCGCTCCTGACCTACGCCACACACATGGCAGCCACTGCCCAGACTGTCATCTTTGCCTTGCGCAAGACTTCTCACTCATCCCTTTCCTCCCTCCAGTGCACGCCTATGTCAAAAACTGATCCAAACAGACTTCCTTCCAGGGCCAGAGTGCCCATGGATTTATTTTCCTACAATGCTTATCTTACCTTAATTCACATTAACACAGCACAGTAATTAGTTCCGAGTTTCTTCAGAATACAAGCTCTATGTCAACATAAACTACGTCTGCTAGAAAAGACCATCCCCTCACACTGGACCCACTCACCTTTCTACAGAAACTGCCAGCAGGTATTCGCAGGTGCCGTCTCCTTTTACATAAAAGTCCCTTAGCCTGCCTGCTTTGGAGCATCCGGTGGTGCAGCTGCATGGACCACAACTCCCAAGCAATCTATTGCTGTTTGGTTGTTTTTAACCTATTTCAACCAAGAAATTAATTTGAAGGTTAGGAATAGATTAAAGGATCTTTCCAGAATCCTCTTCCATGTGAGCACTGCACTTCAACATTCATCTCGTGAACCAAAGGTCAGAATACATGAGATGCCCGATGGAGTAACACTACAGATGTTCCTTTCAAAAGCACAATATATAGCCACTGTTTCTATCAAAAAGAAAACGACATGAAAATTAAGGTGTTTCAGTTCTTACAGAACTGCTACAGTACAGATTCTTCTATAAGCACTTTCAGGAATATTTTTTGTTACTGAATCTTGTAAAAAATGCAGCTTCAGAGAAAATGTATACATTGGATCTATTTTTCTTCCAAGCAGGACAAAAAATTTCTTGTACTTTGCAAGCACAGTAGCCTCATGAAACTAAACATACTTTGCATCAGCTCAAGCTGTTGTGTATACTAAAATGATCAATGTCGAAAGCTTCTGAAATTATTTCCACAGCTATATACTGCATGGCTTTTTTAAGGCTTAAAACAATTTCCTCTTACATTTTTATAGATTGAAAATCATCCACTAAGATGAATATGTTCAAATACTAAGTGCTTTTCTGTCATTTTCATTTCTAGAGTACACAGAAATATTCTGAACATGCCAAAAGTCACACTTGCAATTAATTCAAGGACCTAATTAGCTCCAAATAAACAGGAAATTCCCTAAGACATTGTACAATAAGAATTCAACATATTTGAGAGGTTAGATTGCAGATCTAATTTGGTATTCCATGAAAAAACACGAGTTAACCATATTTATTGAGCAACAGCTCCAGCTGTAAAGTAATTTTATTTGAATAAAGTAGATATGGTAGGTAATCTACAAAACACACAGTAAAGGGGTAACAGCCATAATACAGCTGAGCAAACATTTAAATAATGGGAAATCTTAGCATGAATGAAAATTAAAATCTTTTAGTGTGAAAGGGGACAAAAAAAGGAATATGAATATTTACAAGAGGTACAAATCGGGAAAATTCACAATTTAATGTGACTCCAGATGGATATCGGCAACAAGTGGTGTCCCTCAGGGGTCCATATTGGGACCAGTACTGTTTAATATCCTCAGTGACACAGACAGCAGGATCAAGTGCAGCCTCAGCAAGTCTGCAGATGACACCAAGCTGAGTGGTGCAGTTGACACACCTGAGGGACAGGATCCCATCCAGAGGGCCTGGACAAGCTCAAGAAGTAGGCCCATGTGAACTTCATGAGGTTCGACAAGGCCAAGTGCAAGGTCCTGCACATGGGTTGGGGCATTCCCAAGCACAGGCTGGGGGATGAAAGGAATGAGAGCAGCCCCCCAGAGAAGCACTTGAGGGTACTGGTGGATGAAAAGCTGGACATGGGCCAGCAATGTCTGCTCACAGCCCAGAGAGCCACCCATATCCTGGGCTGCATCAAAAGCAGCGTGGCCAGCAGGTCAAGGGAGGTGATTCTGCCCCTCTACTCAGCTCTGGTGAGACCCCACCTGGAGTACTGTGTCCAGATCTGGGGTCCGCAGCACAGGAAAGACATGGACCTGTTGGAGCGGGTCCAGAGGAGGCCACAAAAACGATCAGAGGGCTGGAACACCTCTCCTGTGAGGACAGGCTGAGGGAGTTGGGGTTGTTCAGCCTGGAGAAGAGAAGGCTCCAGGGAGACCTTATAGCAGCCTTTCAGTACTTAAAGGAGGCTTATAAGAAAGATGGGGACAAACTTTTTAGCAGGCCCTGTTGTGAAAGGACAAGGCGTAATGGTCATAAACTAAAAGAGGGTGGATTCAGACTAGATAGAAGGAAGAAACTTTTTATTGTGAGGGTGTTGAAACACTGGCACAGGTTACCCAGAGAGGTGGTAGATGCCCCATCCCTGGAAACATTCAAGTTCAGGTTGGATGGGGCTCCTGACCTAGTTGAAGATTTCCCTGCTCATTGCAGGGGGGTTGGACTAGATGACCTTTAAAGGTCCCTTCTAAGCCAAACTATTCTATGATTAACTTTGAAATCACAGAAGGTAAGTCTAATTCAGACAAAAAAACCCCCACAGCTGGCCCACAAATAACAAGAACAGGTAGCTGTTGTAATGCTTCAGCACCTGATCCAAACAGTTAACAGCCTAAAAACTAGCTTGCTTTTCAACTTTTTTCTACTCCAGAAACGGAGAATTTCCCAGGACAATTATTAATTCTGATAGATAAGTCTTGGAAGTGAAAGAATGGTCAGTACTTTCTACATAAAAATATGGGTTTCAGAGCTCCAAATTTCAGTTATCAAGATGGCAAATTAGCCACATTGAAATAATGCATTTTCCCAAAAGCTCCTGCTATACTCCTATGTTTGTACTGAGCTAGTTTGCTCCCTTTTGTATGTGTGTATACATAAAATTGCACACTAATGTAAATACTTTGATCTGTGCCCAGAGACACACCACGCTCTCCCAGAACAGTTCGACAAGCCTCATGTCCCAAGACACTCCCAACACAGGAGGAGGAGGAGGTTGCACCCATCTACGGTGAGACCATACAACGGGCAGAGGGGATGAACTCAGATGGTGCGAGCACACTCCTCAGTGCTCCTTGTTCTCACCAAGGTGTTCCCCCCTTCCTCCCAAAGGATACCTCCACCACCAGCAGCTGCCTGGCATAATCCAGCCCTAAGACTCCTCAACAGAAGATCATGGGGACTCAGTAGGGGCAGACACGTGACAAATGCTGGCTGATAAAAAGCAGAAGTCCAAACATCATTTGCTAATTCAGGCCAAACTATTACCACACACTTACAGAAGGATGACTAGTGAGCTTTCTGTTAGAAATAGACATTTGAGGTGATACTCAAAAGAATCAAGCAAGACGAGTTCTTCTTAAATCAGTCAGTGGGGGCTCAAAACTATGCCAATACGACCGGATTTCAGAAGTACCACACATACATATGTTGGTGCAAAGCAGCACGAAAAATCCAAATTAAACGAGAAAGAAAATTTAGAGGTAATTTGGGACTGTTCAACATCTTCCTGATGTGTTGCAACAGCTCATATAAGACTGTTATTTTTGGTGCAAGGTTTAACTGCACTTCTATTAACCTACTGCAGCCGTTAAGAGTTTTATTCCATTAATTCACAGTAGCTGATGTTGGCTTGATTACTGATTGAAAATATTTTTGAAAAACAGAAGCTATGCTGCAGTACTCACTTTTCCAACAATAAGATAAATGGTTATTCAAATTTTGTATATGGAGCAAAAGATAATCAGTCAATACTCAAGAATGGACTACTTAAATGCCTTCAAAATTAAATTACATTGCAGCTCAATGCAATTTAAAATGTCAAAGAAATCAGAGGCTCTCACAGATTTTAATTAAAGCAATCTCCTCTATATTCAGTCCTTCCCTTTTTCCCATCCTGCTCCTACTTATTCCTTTAATGTTTATTCACTTCTCTGCATAAAACAATAAAAACAACCAAATCTACTTCTTATTATTTACAGTAGCATAGTTCTTAAATATACAAGGACAACATTCCCCATCCTAAATAAATGACTGTTTTGGACAACAATATTTCAGAAACCCAGGCATGCCCATAGTGTAATTTTATAGATAAATTGCCATAGAAATAACCAGCTCAAATGCATGCAAAAATCTCTGTCACAGAATAAAAAGTAGTTCAATATTCTTTAACCAGTCTGGGGCAGGGGGGGAAGCCAATAGCCAAAGGAGCAGATAAGAGTCAGATAAGAGAGAGGCTTTCCACTGCAGACCTCTATGCCACCCTGTTTAAATGTAATTGCTTTTACAAGTCCTCAGCCAGTTTAAATAAGTCACTGGAGTCAAGAAACAGTGGGACTGCAGAATTGTCTCAAAATACCCAAACTTTCCCTACCCCCTGTACAAGCTGCAGCATGTTACAGATGACACCAAGTGACATGGTAGTGAACAATTCAAGTTCTCACCCCCAGCCCCTGAGGGCCAAGAGTCCTCTAAACACACTGCTAGGAGCAGAGTTATGCTTTTACACCTCTTAAGAGCTACAAGGCTATTTAGACATGAGAGAGATGGTTCACTGGGCCAAATATGCCAGGAGAAACAGTTTCCCCATCCAAGCTCACACAGCAAGTGCAAGGAACCAGAAGGTCCCTACAGAGCTCTGCTGCACCCTGGAGCAGAGCAAACAGAAACCCCTGCTGCTACCTAATGGGCACGAGGCCAGAAGCAGCAGCCTGGCTACTTTCATCAGGATTTATACAACTCGCTTAAACACAGCCAAGATTTTGCCTTATTTCCATACCAGCTTTTCTCTCCCAACAAAAATATCTTTCTATTGCTATACCACAACAATCCTGCCAGCAGGAGGAAAATAAAACAAAAAAAAATCACTATATATGTAAAGAGAAAAAACAAACTCCCCTTTTAAACCTTCCCCTTACCTTATATCCCAAGCAACCATGACACACTAGGGCTAACAAAACTGCCAGGCAGAACAGGACCGGGGACAAGCAGGAAAGCAGCATCCTCCAGCACACCCAGAGCAAGGCTAAGGGCCCTGCCCACACTTAAATAGGTCTCCTGGCCCCTGGGCAGGGGCAGGTGGGGGCCCAGGTGAGGCTCATCAGGGCAATTAAGTACAGTCAGGGCCCCACCAGGAGCTTCCAGGCTTTTCTTTTCGGCTAACATTGGTTTCTCCTGTTGGAATATTACATGGCTGATACTGCCAAAGGCTACTCCCGAAGGCCAGATCAGTCATAAGTAATGCATTTTCTGTGACAAATTTCACATCTTGTTCTATTTATAGGCTGTTATTTTTTAACATATTCACAAATTAATTCATTATTCAGAATTATTCTTCTGACCATTTCTAGGGGGGGACAGTTCTAACTTGTTCTAATTCCCCAGGTGACTGAAACAGTCATGATTGCAAACTTCGTATCTGCACTCTGCAAATATATTGAAATACATATTTTAACAGCTGTTCAAGAGACATTGGATAGGAAGGAGGTTTATCACCAGGAGCCTTATGGATATCAAATCTAGCTCACAGTCAAAAAAATTATAATAAATTGAATTAGAAATTAAGTATTTCTTACAGTCTGCAGGCCACTTGACGGTACATGTAGCCTGCACCATTAACACACGTTTGCAGAATGTGCCCAATTGCATTGCTTCCTTAGTAAGTATTCAAATTTCTGCTATGGTGTATTTACCTTTTTTACATTGCCTGTCACATTCTGAATCCTTTAAAGTGAGAAGTAATCTCTTTTTCTTCAGTTCGGGAGGCTTTGCTGGTTACTGTTGGTTGAATGATAAGCATTTCTTGCTGTAGTAAAAATTCTTGGGTTTTCAGTTTCTGACTGAGGCGACATATCTAATTAGGAGCTATCATGTGCCATAGCTTAATCAACCTCTCATTAACATTCTTATCATCATAATTTCGCAAAAAGAATTCTTTTTCATGTGGAATAATCCAAGGAAAAAAATCAGATGCAAGACTGCATTGCAGTGCTCTCCTCTCTTCACTCAGCACGTTAAGAGTAAAGCATTACTAACTGTTGTAGTAACAAAACCCCTGTTACTAGCACTATTTACAGTCTTCAGCAGGATGCATCACCACCTTGAAATTATAGCCACCTTTAAAACCTTTGATAATTTCTATTTTCATTCTGGGTGACTCCAGTCATGATAAGAGGAAGACACTAACTGAATAGACTCTTCCCCGTTCATAAAGCCCTTTTTATTCTTTTTGGGCTATAGAAAGCCTGATAGAAAGAGGAGTTTCTACCACTGTTGCTGTAGGGTACTCCCTTGCTTATCTCCATAGCAATACTTTTGCAGCAGAAAGAGCTAGCAGACAGAAAAGGTCTCTGATAACAGCTTAATATCCCTTCACATGCAGTCTCACTGCTATGAAATATCCCCAGACGGCTTCAGCAACCCCAGAAGCCTGGAAACCAGCCCCTGTCTAACAAAATGCCGGTAGTGGCCTCCCTACTGCTCGTCTCAGCAATAGGCTTAAGGGAGGCTCAGTTGGTAGGTTTGGTTTCAGTCCAGATTGTTCCCTTTTCCCTCAACCCCCTTCCCTCTCCAGCCTCCCCTGCTGCCTCCGGCCCCTGCCATTTGACAGACGGACGCAGCTCTGTCCCCTGCCACCTTTCCTGCTTAAAATAGAGGCTTACTTATATAAGGTCTTGAAGTGGACTAAAACCAAAGGAGTTTAGATAAACCCCCAACCCACTCCCACATTTCAACCTTTAAAAGGAGGAGCAGGGCTCCAGGGGAAGGAGCCAAGCCCTTCTCCTGCTGCAGGGATGGCACCAGGAGAGCAAGAAAGAAAGGATGAAATAAGGGGCTCCGAGTCCTTCCTCCAAATACCTTATCTGATGTCCCCTCTAACAAACAACTGAAACGGTCTCATGACCCAGGACCAAACATCTTTACCTCCGCGCTGCCCTATTGCTTCTCTTGCTTAGTGATCCTCAGTCATCAGTTAGGGCTTGGGCTGTGCGGGGGTGGTTGTGAGTGCAACAGGAAGCAAGTTTTCCAAGGCAAGGGGTTATACAATGTATATACTTGAGAAAGGTATTTATTTACTCACAGCAGCATTTTGGGGAATGGGAGAAAAGGAAGGAAAAACTGAATCCCCGCAAGTAGTTATATATGTGGCATGTTGCTCCGAAGTTTCAAAGGAATCTAATTTTCTTTTGTGGTCCTGAAATACATCAGCTGACATTTCTTGCTGTTACTGACTTTAGTTTAGACCTATGTCTTTATTTAAGCAGTGGATCAGCCAGAAACCTGCATGCTGGAAAATCATATGCCAGTATTGATTTTCTTAGCAGTAATAATTCACCACCAGTAGCAGCAGTAACAATGCTTTTAAAGCTGGTTCCATAATGGCATTTTAACATTCTGGGACATTTTGTGCAATGAAAAATACAGAAACTAGTCACACATTTACCTGCTTAAACAGAAGATTTGTCTAATTTAGTTTTAGTTGTAAGGATACTACGCTGGGACTTTGACTCAGAAGTTCTTCTGCCAGGTCCAGAAGGAAGAACTCCATGATTTGAACAAGAGTAAGCAAAAAAGCTATGGAGAAGGCAAACTCTTCTAATTTAATGTACAAGGCCATGGCTCAAGTGAGAATACAGCTTGTGTGGGTTTCTGTACAACACAGCTTGCTTTCTTCAAATACCACCGCCCAGAAAAGATGGTTTAAGAAAACAAAAAGTTTGATCTAGGAATAGCTTCACGCATGAGGCAGAATGGACCCCAACCTTTCCTCCCTGTGCAAAGCTGGATGTCGTCTCAGAACTTATCCTAGTCAACAGCATTTAAGAAAAAGTCAGTGTTGTGGAAAACAAGGTTTGGTGATTAACTTAACTAGGGGTCTATTACAGTTTTAGCGTATGGTTTTATATTTTAGTCCTAGCAAAAATTCAATATGAGTATTTACTGCAAATTACCAATTGGTTTTTCTAAGTTTCCCCAGCAGTTTTGGGTGGATAAAATTTCCTTAGTTCCTGCCTTCAAATATTATTTTCAAGTATGCACTAACAATTAGTGTATTTTCTTAAGAAGCATCTTAATGTCAGAGCTGTGTCCAGCAATCTCCAGTAAATGGGAGTATTGAATATTAAGGTAAGTCTGTGAAGTTCTAGGGAAGAAACTTTAACACAGAACTCCATACAAAGAGAGGATATTTCACAGTAAACTTACCATTCATGTGAAAATACAAGACACAGAAAATCTAAGGATTATGAGCAAGTTATTGTGAAATTATGTTTTTAAACACTACCTCTTTTAAAAGCAGTATAGTCTTTCACAATTATGTGCACCTATCCTTGAATTAACTGAGTAGTAGACTTGAAAATATTTCACTTCATTCATAAACGTAATAAGCAGTAGCCAATGGCTGGAATTACCAGCTAGTCAAGAAAACAGCTAATCAGAAATACTTCAAAATCAGTAAAACTGAGGGTCCAGTGAGCTAAGGACGTTGGTTCTAAGGACACTGGTTCTAAAAAGGGTCCAGTGACCTGAACAAGCTATTTACATTTCTTAAAAATACACGTTTTAAACAGGCTGAGCTTTAAAGTTTTTAAATCAAAGCTGCATTGATTTATTAGATAAACTGCCTCTCATCTCTCTTTCTTATCAAGTAGAAAGACTGTATGTACTTTATTGAAAGCATGCTAAATAGGAGACTTCCCTCAAAAGCTTTCATTTGAAAAACATTTTTAAAATCTACCTTTGGTTACCAGACAATGGTATGTTGAAACAGTATCTTCTAAAAATTACAGTGATTAAAACTGACCAAAACTAATGTTCTTTAAAGAAGTTAGTCTTGTCTTTATCTGAAGGGCCTTAACAACGTAGGTGAGACCTTTTAAAAGTAGCTAGCATGATTCTTCATCACCTATTTATTTAAATTCTTATATTGTAACTAATAAAGTTATTAATGAGAAGCATGTGTTAATTGCCACAATTATTTAGTTAATGAAGAGCATGAACAGCTTAGGTAAGTTCAGTGCAGGCAGTTATACAATGGAAACCAGTCAGTAGCCATTCTGAACAAAGAGAATTCTGTAAAGCTGATATCTGTATGCACTGACCTCTGCACACAGACTACACTGCAATCTCACAATAGAAGGACAAAAATGTATAGAGTAGTCCAAAATATTTATTTTCAAAAGTTAATTGTTTCTTTATATCTCAGTAGTGAAGATAGAAAATAAAAAGTAGGGCTGGGAAAACGAGACTGGCAGTGAAAACAGCATAGCTGTGGATGAAAGGAATGTGAACTGCAGGGAAGACATGCAGAACATCATTTGTATTAGTGTGAGGCAAACACAGAGGATGAAGGAATAGGGAACCATGGAAAGATGGAAAAAAGACAAGGGAATGTAAAGACAGAAGATAGGGAAATGGAGATAAAACCTCAAGTTCTTTTTGCAGCTCTGGATATTTCAAACACTAATAGAGCCATTTTAAATATGATCAAGAGGTTTTATACTTCTTCAAAATAAACACAGCAGCCAGAATACACTGATGAATCTGACCAGAAAAGTCAAAGGACAAAACCACCAGTATTTGATAATATTATGTGCTAATGCTTGCTTAGTTTTCATTAAAATATTCTTATCTGACACTAAACAAAGCCAGATCATGGGAGTTTCCTGGCAGAAGCTGGCTGACGACAGGGGTCTGGTTTGGAATTGCACTGTTGGTGTGCCGTAAAGCGCCTTATCTAACTTTCGCAGTTATACCCCATTCAAACATTAGACATTGGGTTTGAGCTCATACTGAAAAGAAATCCATAGATATTAAAAGTGGAAATGCACAGTTAGGATGTGTATATATCCTTAATTATGGCATAAAGTGGCACAGTGAAGAAGAGGATTAAATTATCATCCAAGAGGTATCTGTTTCTTTTTCTCTAGTGTACAAATACTAAGATGCCTTAATTAGAGCCATATGGCTAGTGTATGGAGTCACTGCAGGGTATTGCTAATGCAGTTTGAGTGCCCAAACTATGCTCATTCACATGTTTTTGAATTACTCTGAATAGTTATAGATAATAGTCTCAACTCTGAAAATACTGGTTGAAAAGATCATTGGTTTTTTGATAATGATACCACACTCTTGTACAGTGTCTAACCACAAATTATAAGCATACCAACTCCATATTAATGTAGACATGCATCCACAGAGTGGCTCTGATATGGTTACCTCCACAAGAACAGGTCATTTTGGAGAGAAGCCCAGAAAAAAAACAGGTATAGTTTAAATTACTGATCCAAGTCTGTGTCATTGTTCCATAGTACCATTAAGAGATAGTGCACAGGGGCACTCAGCATCTTACAAAATCAGTCCCTTATATATGTTAGAAAAGTCACACGTCAACAAATAATCATGTAAGCAGTACAATATATCCCAAAACAAATTAGAAAACTGCTGGAAGGGTTCAGCAGAGAGCCAATGCATGTAAACATTGATTTCAGATGCGAGGACAGATGAAAATAGTTTAGAGGCAGCAGAACTTCATTTCTCAGATAATATTCTATTGGGAATCTTAAAATACAAAGTCATTTGAATGTACCGAATTTTGCTTTGATTGTGTGTTACCTCATCACTTGACAGGCCAGAAGAAGAAAGATGTTTCCTTAGCTTGCCAGTAATGAGGACAAAAGGCAAACTTAACAAGGTGCTAAACTGAAGGTAGGAAAAATTCTGCGTTATAAGGCAATGCTTAAAAATAAATGGTGGTATGAGTGGATAACAGGCAAATAAAACCAGACAGTGAATTACCTGTTGACTATTAACCTATTGGTCATCTTGCCTTTTCAACCTTTTTCTGCCTCAGTGGTCATATCCATAACCAGGATCTTGCTGACAGTAACACTCCTGCTCGTTGCCACTGAAACCACTTGGAAGTCAATGAGGTGTGGTCATTTACACCACCTGATGAGCTTGCATGGGGCATGTTAATTAGGTCTCTGCCCGAATTCCTTGCATATACTAAACATCAGTAGTTGTTAATAAGAGATTTGGGGTGTGGTGAGAGGGGAGACCACACTTAGGAGCATTTCACAGTCTTTTAAAAAAACCAAACCAAAACACAAAAACCAAACAAAAAGGGAACACTTTTATCACTAAAAAAAAACCAGGGAACAGTTTCTTTACAAAATTAAAATCTTTATAAAGGCCAAACTGGTATCACAAGCAAGGAATGATGTAATCCAGTTCCTGATTCCATCACCTAGGATGTTAAAATATGGGGATAACATTGCAGATAGCAGAATTTTCTTGCTGCTCATTATCTTTCATTCAAGATTTAAATTAAGAAAGGTAGAAAAAAAAACCCAAGAGCAGTATTTTCTTTCCGTGTTTACTACAAGACACCACAATGAATCAAACACACTGCTGTATCTTCAGTGCCCCATTATTATCAAGAATTGTCTGTTATTTCTATCATTGTCCTTCTTTTTATTTCCCTTGTGTGTTTCAGATCTATCTCCCATTAACTAGAGGGAGTAAAAAGCTGAGAAGGGAGACAGCTGAAATAATGAAAAGAATGTTTTCTGCTCTATGGCTGCCTGTAGACTCTGGTGGACTGGCCCTGCTTGTATCCCTGCTGTTACTGCAGCTGCTGTCCAAACTCACTAGGCAGTATATAAGAACTCTTATTTCTGCTTTAAAAAAAATTAAAAATCAGAGAAACTGAAAACTCATCAAAAGATTCTGCTCAACAGAATTTTCTGTTTTACGCTACTTTCTTATCCTTATGTATACATTCTGCAAACCAAAAGATCTTGTTAACACACTTTGACGTGCTCTTGAACAGTAAATATAGTGTCATTATAACACTGATTAAGTGAATTTACATTTACTTTCTTACTTCCTTATTCACCAATGAGCAATAATACAGATGGCAGTGGAAAGACAGAGCAGGGGAGAAGCAGGTGTGGAGGAAGCATAGTACTGTCCATAAAAGACTAATATCTTGATTAGATTAACAGTGTTGTTCCAGAACTGGTATCTCAGAAATCTTATGAACCAATTGACATTAAGATGGATACATGACCCACCTGCACCAAGTAGAACCAAGTTCAGTCAAGCATCTTCTCTCTAGCAGTGGCCCACAGCAATTGCCCAAGAAAAAGTAAAAGATGTTGGCACAAGCCTGAAGTGATGCTTCCTCTGGTCCCCCAACCCTCTGCTGAACTTCAAAAGCTCATAAGCTCAGCGCCCTTCTAGCTGAGAGGAGATGTCTGTGCTTCAACAGCCATTGATGGATTTTTCTTTCATTAATTTGTTCCAATGCTTTTTAATTTTTTATTTTGAACTAAAAGCATAATACTGCACTATTTATTTTGGCAATTTCTCATTCACTGATTGAAGAAGCAATAACAAATGGGAGTCTATCTGGGGAAGAGATAAAAAAGTAGAGAATATGACGAATAAAATCCTAAAACTATTCATTCCTAAAAAAAGGGGGCTAATAGTTTATGAAGAAACACAGTGTTTCTGAAACCTACTCCAAATCTCAAATATATTTGTAAAAACAATTACAGATTTAATTTAATACTCCATTAATTCTACATCCATGAAGCAAACAATGCTTCTCTTATACTGAATTTCTCCCTATATACATTTTTTATTATTATTCCTTCTATATATGTAAAGTAAATGTCTAGAAACAGCATTAATCTAAAGTTAATTTTAAAGCAATGTTAAAGTTGCTTCACAAGTTTTCAAATTATTTCAGTTCATGTTTCTCAATACCAGTTATTACTGTAATTAATACAAAACTTCAGCCTCGCTAGAAAGCTCTTATTAGCACAGGTATTTGAGAACATTTCATCGTAAAAGAACAAAAAGATCCTAAACAGTGAAGGATAGCCAGGCTTTGATTCCTTAATACTGTTTCAGATATGCATGTTGAACAAAGTTGGGCTGTTTTATTTACTTGTTTTTCATTCAGACTATGCACCTCCAGGAATCTTCAAACCATTAGTCTTTTCCCAAATATTGCCGTCAGAGCGATAAAAGTTTTTCATAAAAACTCAGTGATGCAATTCAAGACTGCTGACTGACAAAATTAATTAACTAATTAATTGCTGGAAGGCAGGATGATAAAGTAGAATTGCTGGACTTAAAGACAGAAATAAGGCTCCTATCAATTTCATCTCCAGCAAATCTTGAGACTAAAAATAAACACATGATTTCCTTAAATATGTTTCTGTCATAGGTTTAAAAAAATATATCATCATGTGGATATGCTCATATGCAAAACCCTGAAGGGATAGTACTTTTGTAATCTGTAATTCTTTATTAAATAAATGGGCTTTTCCCAAATCTAAGGTCACACCTGGTAAACACAGACCAGAAGACATGATCTGGATTACCACCCAGTCAGTACAGTTCAAAGGCCCCCCTGCTCGTTGTTTGAGAAGGCCTCCCAAAAATTATCATATTGAAATCTAGAGTCTTGGCAATATGAGGTAACATGTTCGGTAAAAATGTTCTCATGCGTAGGAAGTGAACTCTCCACCGTGCCATGCAGAAGAATTCCCCTGTCCATAGCAGCCTATCCTCTCAGAGGAAAAACTCAGTTGAATAAAAACTGATGATAATTAAGTAATCCAATTCCTCTGCTGGATGTTCAAACAAAAGAACCTATTTGTTTGTCTAATCTAAAATATTTTAAAGAGTCACTTGTAATTAAAACATTATAATAAACTATAAAACCAGTTTTTCTGTTCAGATTATTATAATTCAGGATGCAGGAAAAGGGTTTTGGTGGGAACATCACTGAACTTTTTTTCTTGAATACCTATCTCCATTAAGAGGTGGAGTATCTAATAATAAACATCACCAAGAGAAAACTAACAGGCAGAGAGATTCCACCTTGGATTACCTTGAACAATGTGTTAGAGGCATTGCTGAGACAATATAACTGTCAACAAAACATTGATACATGCACATTAACTAAATTATATTCTTTTGAATTCTCATATCATAGTAAATGCTGTTGAAAATCATGGGGACATGCACTCAACAGAAGTTTGTTATAGTTACAAAGGAAATAAAGATCCAAATTCCTCCCAAACCCATCTTTAAATCAATTTAAAAACTAACAGAGCCTTTTTTTTTTTTTCCTGTTTAGAATACAGCTAGCCTCAGGAAAAACATGCCACCTTCCCTTGAGAATGTCTCTTTGACAGACTAGCAAAAAGCTAAACAGTATTTCACAGGATGTTACACAGAAAAAAACCTCATACAAACAAAATAATAATAATTGAATCTCCCTAGAATTTTGTAAGCACATTAGAAAAATGACATTAGCTGTGATTACCATTACATGTACAGAATCACAGGTAGGTCTCCATGCAAGTATGGAGATCAGAGTATTTTACCTACAATCTACTTATAGATCCAAGAAGAACACATTACCAAAACTCAAACAAGATACAGGTAATTGGTGTGCACCATTGTTTCCTCGGCTTTCAAAGGCTTTCTTCTTACTTCTTGAGAGCACACACCGGACACCAAATGAAGCACAGCTGTGGCTTTGGTGGCACTCTGGGATGTAAAATTAAATGTTCTATCTGTAAGCTATAAAGAGGACTGTTCTGCCATCTCTACATAAGCAGATCTGCCATGTAAGTTTAATGGACATGCCACACACCCCAGAAAACACACCCCAGGAAACAGAAGAGCTGGAACTGTGGTGTGGAGCAGGAATGGCCCTGGCTTTGGGAAGGATGCACAGGGACAGCCCAACCCCTTGGCATGGCTCGTCTGGGCCCAGCCAGCCCAGCTGGGCCAGCTTGAGGGTCATCCCTGGATAAAATAATGTTAGTGATGGCAAGGCGAAAAGGCAAGGTGAAAAGGCAAGCTGCATAATGAATTCGGCAGGAAAATAAATGCCCTGCAGTATGTTGGATGTATTTAAGAAAAGCAGAGCGTTTTTCTGGTAGAGAAACACAACTGCTGCCAAACCAAATTGCTGCTCTTGTGAATCTTCCAAGAACGTGCCATACCATTCTGCATTGTGTATTTCTCCATGTGACAAAACTCTAATTTGGCAAGTTAACATAAAAACCTATATAAATGACGTATTAACAACAGACCCAGTATCACACCTTTAAGTGTGCTGTTTGTCTTCCAGTAAAAGTTCGAGACATCCCCCCTCCTCTTTTTGAGTACTGTTAGGACAGCCTGCATGACAGAAATCCCGTTCTCTTGATCACATCATCATTTTTCTACCAAAAGAAGTTAATTATCAGTAACGCCACTGTTAAGAATTGCCGAAGTGGGGATAGGCCTCAATATTTTAAAACCATCATGCCTTTGTTAATTGAACAGGAGCTTTTACCTTTTGCCGCATCTGTTGAGTTCTCCCACCTGCAAGTGGCACACAGTTTTCACCAAGTTCAGGGATCCAGGCTCACAACCATGACTCAATGAAATATTCACTTACCCAAAACCGAGAACATCAGCCAGAAACCGATTGTCAAAATGACTGTTTCCCTCTAGCAGCTGGAAGCTTTCTGGCAGTTGTGAATTTTCAGGTGGCTCCATTCAGTGACACTGGTTATACTAATTTCACCTCCACTCTCATTAACTTATTCTCTCCTTCCCTTTGCTCTCTTAATTGCAGGTCTTAGGTTACTGATACCTGAAAACAAAGAGGAAAACAATAACAAGTCAAAAAATCAAGGGAAGCATTGGCAGTGATTCTGTGTACTTAGCCTTAATCCTCCCTCTTTGGAGGGATAAAATGTCCTTTTTCAGTAGCTGGCCTCCATGTTAATTATATTTTTTAAAACCCATTTTCAGGATACATAGAAAGTAGTTATTCTGTCTTTGTATTACAGATCAAAAGGATACAAGCTGTGGGCCATTCCAGAGATTAAAGTTGATCTACCACACTCTGCCAGACTGGCAACATTTAAGACATGAAAGGAGTTAGCAAGTACAAGGTCTGTTAGTAACAACACTTCAGATTTCACAGTTTTATCAGCTTTTGTAATTCTAACTAGTTCCATTTAAAGCAATATCCAGTTTCCAAAAACATTCTAGGAGACTTCTTTATTCGAATTATTACTTTTGCTTTGTAAATATAGAACCATCAGTATTTAAAGGCCTAACTCATACCCATTTTCACTGGATCAGGTCTATGGATTTGCTGTATATAGGGACTTTTAACACAAATGTTTTAGTTTAGGGGTTTTTAGTGTCTGTGGGAATATTTGCTTCAATAAGTCAGGGAACAAGGTAACCTCTAAGACAGCTTCTATTTCTTGATAACTTGTATTACTTAATGAAGAGAACTGTATTATCAGCACAATAAATACATAAAAAGCACAAAATACAATTCAAGCACACAAAAAATAAAAACAATTTTCTGTCATTTAGGCACTTCAGATAGGATTATTTCTCAATTTTCTTCTATGAACAAAAGTAGAGAATAGTAAAAGTCTCCCCTTACACAAAGACATGGATGGGATTTACAGACACATATTGCTTAACTTTTTGATCTCAATGATCTGGCTGAGGAAAGTGAAACTAGACATTTACCATTACTGTTCTGTGTCACAGAGCAATTATAAAGGACAGGCAGTCTTTCTGAATGCACGCCTTGGGGTCTGAAACTCAAAGACC
Source organism: Aquila chrysaetos chrysaetos (assembly GCF_900496995.4). Classification (NCBI taxonomy): domain Eukaryota; kingdom Metazoa; phylum Chordata; class Aves; order Accipitriformes; family Accipitridae; genus Aquila; species Aquila chrysaetos. The sequence continues at coordinate 41,609,239 of NC_044014.1, forward strand.
ACACAGATCCTCTGGCACAAATAGGAGAACAGAACGGAAATGGCTTTTTAGTAAATTTTCCCAGTTGCAGAACTCTCTTCATTTTATTCTCTTGGAAGTTTGGGAGCAGAAATGATTAGCTTTGTTCAGATTTTGAAACTGGGAGTGGAAACAGAAGAAACACAAAGTCAGTTTGAGATTCAGCAAATGAATGACTAACAAAACACCATACCCTTGACAGATGAGGCAACCAGACCACACAGGAGAATGATGTCCTAGTCAGACTCAAGCTGGAAGACTTTGCTCAAGACTGGGACAAAGAATGATAGTGAACCATATTGACCATGATGTTCACTGCTGTTCAAGAAAGAAAACTTGGAGCTATTTTAGAGTTTGAATAGCACCCATTTCTAATATCCAAGCACTAAATCTTTGTGCAGACAGGCTAACTCCCTGGGGGACTGTAGGGAATCTTCCACTGCTGTCTCCATAACAAAAAACGTCTCTGTTTGAAAAAAAACTTACCAAACAACATCTACATCCCTGAGAGCAGCTCAGAACAAGGACTGATTTAGATGATTTACAAAACATTCAAACATTGGCTTTTCTCTGTTGTAATAAGACAAGAACATTTTTACGAACCTTGTAATGAGGGAACAGACACAGATGTCATATTCCTCTCTTGGGGTCCCTTGCTGCTTTCTGTTATGATGGGAGTAATTTTTCGTGAACTGGTGAAATTAAGTCCCTGCCCTATCAACCTAAAGAACATAGGCAGCATTAAGGTACTTCATAAAATCAAGCAGATATACTTCTCACAGTTCACAGCTGAACTCAGTCCTATCCTATATACCCACCAAATTCTTAAACAAAAGCTGTGCTGCTTCAAAAGAAGCAATGCTTCCCTGTAACACCAATATGTGGATTATAATGGAGGGAAAAAAAAGCTATTTTCAGCAGCTACTACCAGCATGTTCACATGACCAGTGTTTAATTAGGTTGTGTCATGGTTCTAATCTGATACTTCATTAACTGAGAATGTTACCTGTGTTTCTGTTAGAAATATCAAAAAGCATTCATGTGTGAAAAAGGAACTTTATTATTCTACATAGTTTATTTGTACTCTTATTCAGCTCTGTTCTTCAGCAGCCTGACTCAGTGTCAGCAACCCCAAGGGTACTTGTGTGTATTTCTCCTTTACATTTTTTGTCGATGTCTGGTAATTCTGCAACTCAAATTTTCTTTTTGCAAGGAAAATACCACTCCCAGGCATGCTGCACATCTCATGCCCTGGAATTGTACCTTCGTGCACTGATAGACGAGGGCTGGCCCTCGCTTAATGGCCAGTTCAGCAATCCACATATAGTGAATTTCACATGTCCTGACTCTGAGGGTCTTTAATATTTCATCACGGTTTTCCATTAACATAGAATTCAGACTGCAAGAGCTGCCCAAGGGAAACGAACACCCACAACTCATGTTTTCAGGGCACTTTAAATCCTTCTGGCAGCTTTGAAACCTTGGCCTTTGGAGTTACTGTTTCTCTGTACTTACCAAAATGAGAGAGAAAATCTTGCTCTGAGTAAAAGTCAGTGGAAGTTTTGCTATTGATTTCAGTGGCATCAAGATTTCACTCAAGAAATTCAACAGACAAGTTTAAGGAAACACTGGCTGACTTTGACCATAAGTTTCTAACTGTGGTGCAGCATTTTCTACAGACGCACAAAGCACTCAAGGCAGTAATGCCTCTGCCGGGGGGTTGTTCTTTGAGCTCTGCTAACTGAGACAGCAGCCCTTGCTGTCTGAATGCTGATGCCATGCTCAAGTCCATCTTTATCTGCTTTCCAGATGGGGGTCTGAACTGAGCATCTCACATGGACAGAGACACCTTCCATGGATGTGGGAATGGACTAATACACTGTCCAGTCTGCCCATTACTTAACCCCAGATTACTTTGGGTTTAGTGTTGCTTGTTCTGAAACCCTTTTGCAGATTTCCCCCCCTCTGTGCAATCTACGGCACGCATACACAGTATTCTGGATCGCACTCCAAAGTTGGATGCCTTCTTCCATAAAAACCAAAAGGCACCAAAATTTGCACATCTTTGCATACATATATTCATGCATACACTTTTAAGAGATATGAAATACAGAAAACACTGCAAACGTTAAAATAACTCATTATGCTTTATAAAGCCTTAGAGTTACGCAGTTCTTTGTGACAAACTCTGAGCTGCAAACCTTTTGTTTAAAAACCCTGTTTATTTGGTTGCTAAATGCTTAAAAGATGCTGCAACCACTAATACGCATCCGTGCTAGAGTCAGAAGCACTGTGCCCTCTGCTGCACGTGTCCTCAGTGACAGGGAATGACTGATGGCTGGTCACTGGCAGATGTTCTTGAAGGTAAGGCACCCTGTACATTTGGTCTTCATCCCTAAATTGGCAGATACTTCCCACTCTAAAGCCTTGATTAGAAGAGCTGATCATCCATATATGCACTCCCAGTTATTCCCTGCCTCCATGATGATATAATGTGGTCAGGCTCAAATGCCCAGGGTAAGCAGGCTGGCCAACGCGTTTCATAGTACAGGTGCTCCTTCACAAAAGAGAAACTGAAATACAGTTCTGTTGCGGGACAATTCAATCTCCCGACCTAACTACCGAGTGATAGGATGACTTCTGGCCACCCTGATCAGACAGAGTTTCATGCACTGCCTGTTGGTTTTCTAGACAGACAGTCTGACGATTCAGAGTTTTGCACAAAGAGCACTGTTAATTGAGAAGAATTGCAGAAGATAGCTCACTGGATCTCTTCCTTATGGTTACTACCAAGCTAATAAATTTTTTCCCCGTAATGGACTAGGAGACAAAACCACAAACTGAAATTTAGCAAAATAACAAAACAAATCTCAACTTGATTTTCCTGCTTCTTAAAGATACCATCAATTGCAAATAATCTTACTGTACTTTAGGAACAGTCAATTTATTTAGTATTTATTAACACAAATGCTAACAAGAGATAGACGTGTTTTTGAATCTACACTTGAAAAGGTAACAGGCCAAGAGCTTCTGAAATGATGAGAAATTACTGAACCAGTTTAAACAAAATAAGCACACCCTTGAGACAGTCCAGCTGAAACTTTCCATTAAAACGTCTGGGAGCGCTCAGTACCTGGCAATTTCCAGCCAAATTGCCAGAACGAATTAGCAGATGTGCTTTCACTGTGCGTCTCAAACTCATAAAATCTATACAAAAATGGGCACTAAGACAATGAGTAAAAACAACATTAAGAATTGCACAAGGCAAAAAATCCCTTTAGAGCAAAGAATTTCTGCTATTTTGAGCAGTATTCAGAAAATCAGAGGTTTTAACAAACTGAATGTGATGCACTGGAAAAAATAATCAGGTAAAGCAATATAGGGAAAATGTTTAGTGTAGTCGTCTTTCACTTTCTGCCTTCCTGTATGAAGAATGAGCACGAGGAAAGAGGGCTTTGGAAGATGATGCATCAACCATCCGGAGATAAAAGATCCACAGCAAGAGCCTTTAAGTCAATTTATCAGAAGCATCTTACACAATCTATAAAACACAGAGGCAAACATTTCTTGTGGCAGAAGTGTCAAAGCCAAACAAGTACCAGCACCAAAGCTCACTGGGTCTAAGATAAATGCAGTGTTATGCTTAGGATGGATTGAATCACTGTCAGAAATATCCCATCTTGAACAAAATTCCCAGTTAGGGGTTTGAATGGGTAAGATAGCTGTTGTTACTTTACTTCCACAATTAGATAGTTTTATCCCCAGTTTCCTGTTTTGAAAAGTGCCCATTCCCCATCCTTCTCTTCCTGGCATTAACTAAATAAATTTATAGTCTGTCATGTTAAACCTATTCCCATTGCAGCTTTCTTTAATCTTGTGCATCCAGATCACCATACATAACTGCACACATTATTTTACTGCTTTCAGTATTGTTTTATATGGCCTAGCTGACATTTAACAAAGTCAGCTGCAATTTAAAATGTATGAAGTTGTCATTATTCATCAGAAACTTATTTAGCCTTTACATTAAAGAAGAGGCTGAGTAAACTGCAAATATGTTTTCTGTCATATAATCTGGGACAATTCCAGTTCACTGCTTTTACCTTTCTGAATTGCCTAACATATTCTTAAATGCATTTTATAGCAAAGGGAAAATTTCACAGACACTAATACACTCAAATATTTATTCAGGTCACACACCATTCTGCCATTCATTGAACAGTAAGCAGCAATAAAAAACACCGCTTACATTATTCATTAGATGTAAAAAGGGGACTGGAGCTCATGAAACGTACCATCTTGTGCTAATCTCTGGTGCAGGGAGTTATCAAGCTGCTCTCAGGTAAGCAGGTTTTTCCACTAACAGGTGGTTGCGTATCAGACCTTCAGTTAACAAATGTCATTCCTGAGTGCACACCAACACCTTGAATGAGAGCCCTAATTTCCATAAGCAGTATTTCAAGCTTCCTCAAATTCATAACTTGATTGCTTTATGCTACTTTCTTCTCAATCTTGGGCCTACATAGAAACTTCATCAAAAAGTTAAAAGACTGTTCATACAATGGCCCAGATCATTTGTCCTCCAATCTCCCGTGCCACACCTAGGTTATATCTTACCCTGAAAACATGGGAGGGCTAATACAACTCACAACTTTGTTATGCAGGTGTTAGCCGAAAGCACTGCTTTTGTTCTTTGTACTGAAGATCCACACAGTGTGTAAAGATCTTATTCTTACCCTTCATGAGTGGAAATTAGGTGAGCTCCCTCTCTCAGAAGTATTACTAGAAATAATGTGTAGGAAACAGAAAATGACAAGGTAATGCCTCTAATAAAGCACGGGGATGCAAGATTAACCTGCAGTCTAATGAAGAAACTAGGCCCCTCAAAAGTTCACTATCTCAAACTCCTAAGAGAGTTTTCTATTGCAGCAGTGAAATGAAACACCTTTCCTCTGTGGGTTATGTTTAGCACTATGACTACAGTATTTGCACAGCAATTGAGAGAAAGGAAGGAGGTGGTCTGAACATAAACAAAAGGCAAAAGTGCTAGAACAGTCATCTCCAGACAAGTTTGGCTCATGTTTTTAATGCCACCATAATGATGTTAAAAAGCTGGGATTATAAAAATTAACCTACTTCCTGAACAGTTACAAAAGACATAGCCAGTTGCCCTCAAAGAAATTTGATGAATTCAACATCCTTCAGCATTTCAAAGGTTAAAACTATAACTTAAGAAGCACAAGCTAATTGTCTTAGTGGAACAAGGGCTAGGGTTTGGGGTTTTTTTAAATCTTTGTAGAGATAAAAGAAATTTCAAACCCCCGTCATATTTCTCTGCATTAGCCTCACAGCTTCTCCCTTGAAATACTGATAATAAATTACAGTACTTAGGGCTTCCAGAAGGATGAAATGGAAAGTAAATTATAATGCATCATTTGCCTTTTTTAGAGCATCATCTTACAGAGACATAGTAATACGTCTGCAGAATCAGATCAACTTTGGTAAGTTCCACCATGCGGAAGTATCTGTTGCTCTGGGCTAGCACCGTGCATATTACTCTCGAAGAGGAAATTCATCTCCTTGTATTTGCTTTTAAAAATGTTTCCAGTCAAAGGCTCTCATGCTGTGGACTGCTGAGTTCTATACTAGCAAGGGAGAAGGAAGGCACACTGATATTATATTGGTCTCCAAGCAAACAAACAAAAGCTAAACCCATGGCTGGCTACAATAAGGCTGGCCAATGCCAACGCTCCACCTGACTACATTTGTACTCTCACTCTTCCTATACTTTGGAATGTCATTCTGCTCCACAAATGATGCCACTGAAGCCAGAGAAGTCTCGACAGTAAGGTATGAATCAACAAGAGCAAAAGGATTTGAATCTAATCCAACAGCTCCATAAACCATTTTCAAAGTTTTGGGAAGAGCTTTGGTAGATGTTTTTTTGTTTGTTTGCTTTTCTTAGCTTGGTCAAAGAAGTGACAAATTAATTATTTGCATAACTGTTCCTATATAGCAGGCTTGGTATTTTAGTTAACCTGACAAAGGCACCATCTGGCCTGGAGAAACAATTTGTTTCATCACAAGCATTATGAAAACAGTTGAGAGCAAATCCTAATTAATACACAAGGCAAGTCCAATTTACTTAAGAACCACTTCTCACGACTTTATCAGATATTAATTTAAAGTAAGGATGGCACACTTGGTGCGCTCGCTTGAATACCAATAACCCATGATGTTTTTCCAATTCAAAAGTATTACACAGAAGTGTTATTAACTAAAGTTTAGGAATAAGTTTTACTAAAATTTTCAGATAGGGTTATTTCCTGTAGGATTTTAACGTCATCTTATGGGACATGCTACAAAAGGAAACCTATCTTAATGCATTATCTTTTACGTTACTTTTGTTTCAGATGAGTAAGTTTTCTAGGTCTCAAAATGAAAGCCTCATTCAGCATTTCAATGGCAGCATTTCAACAGAAATTCTCAGTGGAGAATTTCTCCACAAACGGGTCCTGATACACAGCCTTGGACTGACACCACTGCTGTGAGCAAAACTGTCTTAACTTGGGGAATTTTTACTTGATTTTATTTCTTGCCAATTAATACAAACACCTAATCACTGACTCAGGTACTGAGACAAAAGAAGATGTAAACAATTCAACTTATGGTGTATGGATGACTGGGTAAAACACTAAAACTCTGCACTCTATGCCCAATACACACCACAAAATTTGTTACCCTTCCTCAGTATGTGCCACACGCTATGGCACGTTGAGTCTTATTTGAGAAGAGGCTAACGGCAACACTCTTTGGGACTTGCCTGAAAAAAGGCTTTGAGAAAAAAAAGGGCACTACAGCATGCCTGGCCAGGAGGCCGTTATCAGTTTGCTTTCCTTGCTCAGCATCTCCAGAGTATTTGAACATAACCGTCTTATGCTAATGGTAATGCAAGTATCCATAGCACCACAGGATAACTCAGGCTGGAAAGGGACCTCAGGAGGACTCTGGTCCCACCTCAGATACGGGGTTGACCAGGTTGCTCAGGGCACACTAAGCTCTTACTGCTTTCCATAGTCAAATCGGTATTGCAAAATACACTGGTAACCAGCTAGTTGGCATTTTGTAACTTTCTGAATGCTTACTGTATTAAGGAATCATGAGAAAACAAGCAGTACTAAATGAACAGGAAGACAACAGGGTTTCAATTCCACAGAATACAGGAGAGTGAACAGTTTGGGTAATGTTACTCAACACTGCATTGTTCCTGCCATTTCTTAAAAAGTAACTGGTAAAACTATTGCTCGACTCTCATTGTTGTCTTCAATCATTTACTTTTTTTTAAATCATGTCGAACATGGGAGATTTCATGCAAATATACATACAGCACTTTACTTTCCCCTGCCAGTGGTTTTATTAGGCTACTCACATATCTTCTACATTAGTTATCACTGTGCTAATAGGCTTTTTCCTAAAATCATATCTGCCATTTCTTTCAAGATTCTTTCTAATAATTTTCAAACTGGCATTAATATTCCTTCCTGCTGCACAGTTCTGCTATTTTAAGTGAGATTTTAATTTTATTCTTGGGATTGGTCTTCAGAAGACAAAATCTCTTACAAGTTTTCACTATCAAGTGATATGGAACTTAGTTTTATTTCTTATTACAGGCTTTTAAGATGTAGGCACTTACTCTACAGTTCACACCGAACCTTTTTGCCTCAAAGAAATCAAGACTTTAATAGTATGTATTAGTCACACCTCTCTGTCACATTATTTCGTAACTTCTCTTGGTTCCAAAGAGAAACAAGTGAGGTTTGCTTATGATATAAGATATTTCAACTAAGTTGACCTGGATTTGGCTGGGATAATTTTCTTTCTAGTAGCTAGTATAGTGTTATGTTTTGGATTTAGTATGAGAAGAATGTTGATAACACACTGATGTTTTCAGTTGTTGCTAAGTAGCGTTTAGACTAAGTCAAGGATTTTCCAGCTTCTCATGCCCAGCCAACAAGAAGGCCGGAGGGGCGCAAGAAGTTGAGAGGGGACACAGCCAGGGCAGCTGACCCAAACTGGCCAAAGGGGTATTCCATACATGTGATGTCATGCCCAGTTTATATAAACTGGGGGGAGGTGGCCTGGGGGGATTGCTACTCGGGAGCTAACTGGGCATCAGTTGGCAAGTGGTGAGCAATTGCATTGTGTATCACTTGTTTTGTATATTCCAATTCTTTTATCATTATTATTATTATTATTGTAATTTTATTATTGCTGTTGTTGTTATTATTATTTTCTTCCTTTCTGTCCTATTAAACTGTCTTTATATCAACCCACAACTTTTACTTTTTTTTTTCTGATTCTCTCCCCCATCCCACTGGGTGGGGGGGAGTGAGCGAGCGGCTGTGTGGTGCTTAGTTGCTGGCTGGGGTTTAACCACAATGTAAGTTCACTCTAGATAAAATAAAATGGGGTGGCAAAATACAGGCTGAACACTCTGAAGAAAATGTTTAAGTTGGCTGAAGTCTCATATCAAGCTATTTCTGATTTTACCTTTCCTTGGCTTCAACAAATGCAGCATTAGCCCATCTAATAACGTGGGAGTACTTCACAGGAACACAGATCAAATGACAGTCTGCTTTGAACATCTGTTCTTTGGTAAATCTCATAGAGATGCACTAGTGATTCTAGTTGTGCAGGATTTCCAAAACTTTGTGTGATAGCATGCACATTGTTTACATAGCAGTGCTCTGGCTTTGCGTATAGGAGTGATATCACCCCTCGATTACTGATCCAAAATTGAATCAGCATATAAGAAACAGAATACAGTTGCCCAAAGCTTCTATTGCCAGCTTCTCAGCTATATGAAACCATTGTACCTACCTGTATCTCACAGGTAGATTGTTACATCCCTGTGTGTTATTTCCTACTTTATGCCTACAAAGGAAAACACACAAGACCTACTCTGAAACATCACCAAAATTCAGTCAAAACTAAATAGCTTCTTCTTCGCTTCAGAAAATTCTAGATTTAGTAATTTGTCAAGCTTGCACATGAGAAAAGATAGTAAATCTGCAAAGGAGAAGGGAGGGTCACTTGAAATTCAATCTAATTTGAATCAAGGGATGTTAACTTGCATCATATAAAAATAAAAAAAAGAAAGATGAAGAGCTTAATCTGAAATTCCAAATGAAAATCCTGTAAATGATGAAACATTAGATACCATAAAGCGTTTTCTTCCTCATAGGTATCTGTATAAATCAGCATTTTTTCAAAGTTTGGCACTCTTTTTAAAGAAAAAGGCAGTCCTCTGTCAAAAATACAAAGACATATTATTAGCTGGTAAGATTAATAGGACTATAGTGATATTCAGGTAGCTGGATAGTCTCCTGTCAACTTCAGGCACCTCACTGGCACTGTGAGGCAGAGCACCTGTTTTTTCCCCATGAAGAGATCAGGTTCCTAAGTACATTCCTCTGAGTTGAGTGGAGTGCAACGAGGTGTCTCAGTTAAACGACAGCAAAACTCTCACTGAAGCTCTCAACAGGAAAACCCCCGTACACACTGACATGCATACCATTCTTCCCTCCCCAGTTTTTCAGTGAGAAACATTCAACTACAACTAATCTTCAACTAAGGGGGAGTTTTCTCAATTTTCTGCAATTTTCTAAGTTGCCTATAATGATGCCTATATCATCTGCCTTAATATCTAATGATGTTCTTTGACACTCCATTAGACTGCGGTTGGTGTTTTCTGCAGCTGCATTGGAAATCCCTCTCAGGACTACAGACCACTCGTAAACAAACAAAAACCCTATGTTGTAAAACAGGTTCTCAGATTCCAAAAAATAATTTAAAGAAAAAAATAATTTTAGTTTAAAGGTAACTTGCTACGGTGAAAAATATGCTTGTGGCCTTTTGTGTCTAACTTCTTGGAAAACAAAGATTTATGAGTCTTTCTTTTTTACCCACCTTAATTCACACTTGGACTAACTGGTTTTGCTGGTGGGATGGGAAGGGCAGTGATTCTGGCACTGCCAGTGAAATAAATTGAAATTTGAACAAATGAGCAGGAAAGACATTTGAGGCAATCTACCTGGAATTCTTCAGTTTCAGTCAACTTCTACGAAGGTCTCCTTGAGCGAGAGGGGAGAACATGATTTTTCATTCAGTCCTGCAATCTCTCCCGTAAGAGCAGATGCTGCGGAGCTGACTGTAGGCAGAACAAAGCCACCAACTGCTGGGTAGAGCAGACTCCAAGGCCACTGAAACGGCCACAAAAACTCCTCTGCCATTCATAACATTGGAGTCTGAGGTAGCCGTGATTGCTGATGATTTTCCTTATGTTTTACCAACAAAGGAAAAGGAGGTTCTGCCAGGGGTGACATTAATCTTACTCATCCTTCCCCTCTGTCAGCCTGCTACGGTACTACACTACTGCAGAGGAGCATTTGGAAAATACAAGGTAGGGTGTGGTTAAGGAGAGATTGGTGGGAATCATCTGAAGGTTCCCCTACATGGGCACATAAAGCCTTGTTTGTCTGAGACCAGAGGGAAACAAAAATCATGTTAGTAAAAAGCATGCACAAGGAGATAAAGGCTGAAGCCTCATTCTCCCTGGAAAAATGGCTTTCCTCTAGAGCATCCTTAAAGGAGAGAGATATTTATACCCTCAGTGATTTGTCAGCTAGACTGAAAAAGTCCCGCAGAATTGCATTACCCCATACACAAAAATACTGTTCTGCAATAAGCCACTGTCATGATGTAATACGCATATATGTATTCTGCCTCCTATTTTATAGGAGACAAATTTCATGACAGCTTATTTTCTGGTTTACCTACAGGAAAGCTGATGTGAAAATGTCCTTCCTCCCCATTTTTCCTCTTGGGAGGAGATGACTCATAGCAAAATGTTATCTCATTGGAATAACCTTGTTATCAAGAGGTAGCTGATGATATAACCCTTTATAAAGTAACAAGGTTGATTTTTTCAGCGATCTAAAGGATGGGGATGCCTGCCCTCTACTTCTCTGAAAATTTCACTTGGCATTCCTCTGTGATTTTCTGTCTCTGCTGTGTTTGGTAACAGTGTGTGTTTTCCTTCCCCTTGAAAGAAATGCAGGTCATCAAAACGATGTAAGAGAGACAAACAAATAAAATAAACGGCTGAGTCACTAAGACAAGATGTGTGCTCACAGTCCTCAAGGTTTGGGGCCATAGTTGTCACATGCAAAGGGGAACACTGAAGTGAAAGCAAGTGCAAGGCCAGAAAATAAAGACCTAACTTTTGTTTTAGCTTCAATTTATGCTTTGAAAACGGAAACCACAGAAGTGCTCCACCCTAGAGAGCAATCATGCTGTAACCCTCCTACTGACCTCTGCATGGAGGTGCTGAGAAATTCCATGCTTGAAAAGGATGTAATTAGTAATAATGATTAAGAATCATACAATAATTAGTACTTAAGAAAACCACTTGTCCTTGAGAGCTTGCAGTTAAAGACCAGAAAGAGATTAGAGTAAAAATGATCCAAATCAGTAATATGATACTTTGGAACAGAAATGGGATCTGCTTTTACATACGGAAAGAGTCAAGCATGTCCTAGGTTCTAACTGTAATTCCACAGTGGGAAAAGACAAGAGCAAAAGATAAGAGTAACACTGGAGAATATTCCAGGCCAAGAAATAAATGAGCAACTATCAATTGATAAGCAACTTTTTGAGGAGAAAACATCTGTATAGCATTTGGAAACAAGATATAATATACTGTTAGTTCTAACAAAACTTCTTTGCCACTGCAAGGTTATTCCAGTGAGATAACTCTTATGATACCACCTCCAGGTGATCTCAGTTTCCCACCTCTGAATCCTCATACCCAAAAGTCTCACTCACTTGTTTGACTCTTGCGCTAGCAGGCACTGCTACAACTCTGACTCACCAAACTGAATACTCACTGAACCCAATCTCCAACAAAGATCTTCATCTCTGTTTTTCGTAACTCTTATCTCTCTCCTCTGGTCCTTATACTGATTTCTTATAGCTTGAGTTACTCACTGACTCCCATCTGCAATTTCTCTGTGGCTCTACTCTGCCCCCTTTATTTACTTGCAGTGACTCCCAAGCCTTACTGGAACTGCTCTTTTATTGTTTTATACCATACGCTGTTGCTCCTTAGAAGACTGAGAATATCTTCTGAGCAACTAATAAAGGCATAAGGCCTTTATTCCATCTTCATATGCCCACTTTCTCAAGAAGTCTTTTAATATAAAACTATAAAGCAAAAATCAGAGCAGTGCAGGAAGGGAATTCATCATTAGCATTGCTAGGGGTGTGAATCCACCCTATTATCATTTTACAAGCATATTCTGAAATCACAGACTATCAAGCCCACTGGTTTTCCATGCGCTTTCTCCACATTTTTTTTTCAGTGCACTTTCCTCTTTTCATTTAATGCACCCTGCAGACCAAGGCCCATGGGCTTGCCCAAGTGAAACGCTCAGCACTGCCTGGCACATTCAAAATTCACAGACTGATGACAGTTTGGGGCACTTCATGTCTGAAGTAATTTCTGGGGTGAGTGTTTCACAAATTGTGCCGAAACTTTTAATAAAACAGCCAAAGTATTCACACAATTAAGCCTGATGTCACTTCCAGAAGGTTTCCAAGACAGACAGATTGGTTTTATAGCAGGCACTCATGCAGCATTCCCAGCCTCATTCTCCCTTGTTCAGGACGTATGTTCATACCTGTCCAGAAACTCATTGCTTGCTTTTAACCTAAATGCATTTTTCTTCTTCACCATTTTCCAAGTCTGTAAATCTGTTCATTACCTTCTACAATTTATTGCCTTCCTTGAATACTGCATTGTTTAGCAGCTCTCCATACTATTGCTCATTTCAGACCTCATTTTAACACTTCACCTCCTTCTCAGAGCTTCAGGATCACTGCAGCCAAAACACAGAAACTCCCTCTTCATCCACGATGCATCACCCCGTACTTCAGTCATCTTCACTGTTTCAGAGATGATACTCCCTCCTAACCAACCACCTACTTCCACAGCTGAAAACAGGCCCCCAGTGCTGACCACCACGGTTCCCATCTCAAGTCATTCACATTTTCTCTCTAGCTTTTAATTCCTTCTTGAAATAAAAACAAAAAAAGCCCTTCACCTTATTGCCCTTATTGGCAACATCATACACCTTCAACTGTAAACATAAATTACCTAAGAAAATAGAAAATTTGTTGTATTTTCTCTGAGGAAAGCTGCTGCAAGTTCCAGGAGATGAACTGTACTTGGCTTCAAAGGCTGTCACGTGACTCTCCCCTTCTTTGACAGCACAGGTTACACTTGCTGCTCATCAGTGCCAATTAGGAATCATTTTCCTTGTGTTTAGTTTTACATTGATGCAACTAACAGAATCAGGCGTGTTAGCAGCATCTGTGCATATATGGCTGACCGAAACCTACTTATTCAATTTTCTTGAATTCAGTTTACTCCTTATATATTACTACTTGATTTTTTGGGGAGTGGGGACAGGGACACAGAGAAGGCAAGACAAAAGAACCTCCTGACCAGATTCACACCACCTTTTATGCCTAGTGGGTCACCTAAGGACAAAATTATGAACCATTAAATTGTAATTGATCTGTCCTGATTTTCATCAACTGAGAGTTTTAACCTTAATAACCTTGATGATACAAACTTCAGGGATTACGATGTTCCCCAGCCAGGACCCCCACACAACCTCGCTTACCTCCATGCCATAAATAATGTTAGAATTTCATCCTTCCTCCTGCCCTCATAAAATAAGTTGTTTCCAACTCAGCCACTGCTTGCCAACAGTAACTTGGTAGTGCCTTTTCTGCCTCAGTTAGGCAAGCTGCCATCCTTATGCAGGGCCCACATGCAGACTGGATTCAGTACAACAAAAGAGTACTCGATGGGATATACACGATGTAGAAGCCACCTAAAGTAACAGTTGTGAAATGTGGGTCCTAATCCTGCAAAGATGTGCAGGGCTGTACACACGGCAAAGGAGCGTCAGACAGACCCTTACAATGGGGACGTGGAGCAGCAACTGAGCAAGAGGAAAGTTATGTTTAAGTCCTCACCTGCTCGTAAGTGTGTTCAGTTGATTGATACAAGGCTTCATTCGCCAGTGGAAGTGTGAAATCAATTTCATATAAATTGGAACATATGCACAAAAATCTTATCACTGCCTAAAGATATATTTCTATTAGTACGTTCTCTGTTTTCTTCAATCAGCTTAGTATTTATGGGGTGACTGAAAAAGAATCCTATACATTATTTATTACCATTGATTTTAAGCAAGTCATTCAATTCATAACCATGAATTACCTAAGAAAATAGAGTGTTTATCTTATTTTTTCTTTCTAAGGAAAATTAAGTATTTAATTATTAATGGGATTTTACTGTTGAATTTAGTAAACAGGTCTTTAAAAATAACAAAGGGGGACAGAGATAACTACCCATGGTACAGTCACGCAATGTCATTAATAACTCCAGTGTTTACTGCCTTTCTTAATTTAAGGAAGTATTGGTGCTGATTTAGAAAGAAAGTTGCATCTAATAAAAAAAAAAAAAGCCCTCTGCTCCAGTATTTTCTGAATTTACATTTGGAAAAGGCTCATTTTCAGCAGAGGCCTTTACGTTCTGTCTAGACCAGTTCTGCTCTGCTGACCACTCATTATGGCCACAATGTATGTAACAGGCCACAATGAAAAATCCCATGGAGGATGCAGATCAATTACTCAATGACATTCACTTACCGATATTGATAAGGCCATGCGTTGTTCGACTTCCCCTTTGATTCCTTCTGTCATGAGGAAATGGTTACACCCCTTCTGTAGGGCAGAGGAAAATGGAATTCATGAAAATTAAATGACTTTGAGGTTTATAAAAATCCTATCTAACTTGAATGGAAAATGGCCAATTAAATAAGTTAAAGAGCAAAACCCAGTAAAACAGCATAGGCTCAGATCTTTGCTCTGACTGCACAACCCTGTGGTGAGATGATTTTGCATAGTATCATACAAGTTAATGACCAGATCAAGAGCATCCAGGAATGCATCTCTGCCAAAGTACTAGCTTTCAAGCATTTTTTAGATAATACTTTTTTCATTCAATCTTTTACAAATTCACATGCTCCCAATTTCAATTTCCTGGATTTTTGGTTACCCCCAATTTTTGGTTATCCTCATCCCGGAACATTTGCTATCTTCTAATGATAAGTCTGTTATACATACCTAAGAGTATACACAGCTGTTCTGCTAACACATTCTTCTGATAAATCTGTTTCTTTATCACTCTTTAAAATGTCAGCTTTTTCATTACTGCGATATTTTTTATTCCATTAAAAAACTTGCAACTAACTATTAATTTTTTTATGGGTTATCAGTTGCAATCCGTTTATATCCAGGCAAAGTGCAACAGTTTATAAAATTGTGTGTTGTGTGGTATGTGACTGATGAGATGCTGTAACTTATTAAGCAAAAAATATTACCCTTAGTCTGCTCTTCTGAAATTATTCCTACAGCTGAGAAAATCTTCCAGCCAGGCCAAAGCCTAACTGCCTACATTTGCATTCCTGTTTGGTTTTATTGCTTTGGCTAAGGAAGTGATCAACAAGGAGATGTAGCCTGCCAGAAACAGGATAGCTTGTAGTCTTAGCACTCCTGCTGACTTCCCAAGCCAAGGCAACTAGGAGCACACACAGGGACCGGAGGCACTAGCAAGACCCCAGGGTGACCCATATGCAGTTTCTCTTATATTGTACATCACTAGTTCACAAACACTACTGGAGCCAAGAGGAGTTTTTAGATGTAGCCCTACTCTGCTGTACTTAAAACTGTACTTAAAACCTCTCTCATGTGCATGGAGGTTTGTTTTTCAACAGCCAATTTCTGCAGCCTAACTTATTCAGAAAATGTGTAAGTACCATCACTGCAGTTATGTTCTCAGGTCTGCCTGAGCCTGCTCTGTTTTCCTGCGCTGCCCTTTTTTATGCCATGTTTTCCACCATGAAGCCCCAAGCCCTACTGAGTATACAGCACGCTCTCCACCAGTGCCCACCTCTCACGAATGCCCCCAACGTCTGCTAGCTTCGCCCCAAAGCCACTTCATGACCCGCTGCCTGCCCTTCAGGCTCTGTATCTTCCCAGTGCGGCTCTTGTCTCCCATCCCCCTTTCAGGAGAAAGGCATCCTGCCAGGTGCCAGCACTGCACCCTTGCTGTCACCGAGATAACCCTCTCAATATCTGAGCAGCCCAGCAGAAGGCAAAAACAGCGGCTCTTCTTTGAACAGTTCACTTTCCTTCTTCTTATCTCCTGCCTGGATCTCCTCCCTCCTCTTTCTTATCCTTTGCCATATCAAGGCCACAACTTCATGTTCTGCAAAAAAAATGTATCTCTATAAACTAAATGCTTTAAGAGTCAGTGTAGTTTATTCTTTACAGCCGTTTCATTATCAGTTATACCCGCTGAGACTAGCAACAGAGGGGCTGAAGAGTGCCAATGGGAAAGATGTGTTTGTCATCTGACCACATAGCTATTAGGAACTGGCAGGATCATTTTAGCACAGGTAATTCCGCTGGAAAGAAGGGATATGTGCCATTTTTGGAATGGCAGATATGCAAGGGGGAAATGACAACTAAATCCCAAAGGTAGACCAGAACGCAGAAAAAAAATCAGGGATTACTTTGGAGTTTCTAATCCGGTGCTCTGGAGTTTCTAATTTGGGTTAAGGGTGTTTTTAGAAGGCCATAGCGTAGATCCGATTCCTTAGCTAAGGGAACACTGAGATGGAAGAAGATGCACACTTGTGTATCCTAGGGACCCACGGGTGCTCCTGGATTTAATCCAGAAATGGAAAATATCAAGAAATTTACCAACCTATTCAAGGTGGTCAAACCCACATCACATTGGCTGGTGCCTGCTCCGAATTCTTCTCTGGTCCATTTCATATTTTTGGCCCATTTATGTCTTCACAAATTTCTAATTTGAAAAGTAAGGCTGATTTTTGATTCTATGGCGAAGATTCACACAGAAATCTTTCTTCTGGAAAACTTCTTTTGATGCAAGCCCAAAACAATTCTAGGGCCATTAGGTAAAGAAGCCTGTCCTTGCTGTCTCTGTCAATGAAATGCAAAAACTAAAGAATAGGTGCTTCCCTACATTTGCATCAATAATAAAATTTCTAAATTATTTTTCTTTCTATTAATATCTTGTTAACTACCACACTTTGTCATTGCTCCTGAAAGCTACTGTATTGCAAATAATCCAAAGCATTCTTAACTAAGTAAGAGAAAAAGAGAACAAAGATAGTAAATTCATTTCATTTGCTTTGTTTCCCACCCAGTTTCATCAATCAATACTACATATTACCTGCAAATCTGTTGCTCTCATAAAAACCTTTTATTCATGACTTTGGGGATATATTTTAGAAAGTTAGTAAGTTTAGAAAAATGACAGGCTGCCCACATAATTTTTCTAACTTATCAATAATTCTCTTTTATTCACACAGAGGAAAAAAAAGAAGTAAAAAAAAATACAGTACGTGTGTAACTGAACTCCAGAAATAATAGCCTGCAGATTTGAGCAACATTTTAATTTGCAATGACTACACTCTCATCATTCTAAACAAGTAATGTGCAGTCCGATCACACCTCCTGCTGGCCTGGACAACACGTACCACAGATATTCTCACATACAATGTCTTCAATGTCCTAATCAATCTTTTTTTTTTTTTTTTTACCCCTTCTTTCCCCGCAGAGCAACAAGTACTCTCTGCCCAGCTGACAGCAGCAGCGAGCTCTGCCCTCCTTCCTGCCACGCATATAGCCATGCTCCGCCAGCTTTGGCAAGGAGCCTTTGCGTTCGAAAGCATCTCTTCTCTCCCTCTTTCCCCATCCGCATCGTTATCTCACCCGCAGGGAGACCGTGTATAACCCTTTCTGGACTTCATAAAGCCTGCCAATAGGAAATCAAGTCCTTCGTCTCCTGCATAGCACCCGCGGCAAGTCTCTAACAGAGGCAGGCCAGCAGCCCTTTCAGCATCTCAAAGTGACCGTATGCCCCCCAGAGCAACTGGGGTAGCATGTTAGTTTATAAAACATAGGATAACCCCAAGGAGAGGTAAATCTGTTCCTCACATTCCCTTTTCTTTCCACAATAAATTTGCATTTAGGTCTAACCACCTTGATTAGAGGTGTGAAACGCATTTTAACATGTCCATTAATTAGTTTTCCATAATTTTAGTTTTTACATAACTTTAGAGCATAGATGTTTTTTCCCAGCTAAATACAAAGACGCGTATAAGTATTTTCATATAACACATGGATAGATTTACTTAATAGCACTATAGGTATGGGTTACAACATACATTAAATACTACTAAAAATATAACAGAACAGTACAGAAGTTGTACTGCTGAAGTGTTGCAATGTCTCATGGGAACACTTGAAAGGAGAAAGAAGTACAATATTCACACTTGGTATTCACAGCCTGTTCATTACACATTTCTAGAAACGTGCCTCCCCCCTCCTTAATTAAAAAGCAAGCTGAAAGAGTAGGAGGAACAAAAATGTTCTCAACTTCAATGCCACTATTGGAAAATAATTATTTCAAAACTGCTTATCTGTTAAGAAGCTGGCAAGCTACCAGGATCTTGATTGCTGTAAGCAATTTTATAACTGCTCTACACAGATAAATTTAACAAAGAAATTAATTTCAGTCTCATAATAAGTCTCATCTCATTACCAAAACGACGTCTGTTCTGCAACAGAGCCTTGCGCAAAGGACTGCTGGTAGAGGATTTTGTGTACAGACGTTTAACAACCACCTAGAAAAAGTCCACCTCAAAACTCTGAATGCCATTTAACACTTCTTTCTAAACATAATTCTTCTTAATTGTTAAATAAGAAGTGAAATATTGTGAAATAAAGTGAAATTCTTCCGAGTTTCACTTGTATTTTGCCCATTGGATTTGAGGAAAGCTACCTGACTGCCTGGAGCCATCATTTATACTCAGTTTCTTAGGAACATGTCCCTGGGAGCAGTAACAAGAGTATCTCTCCTTCGAAGAACCATATCAACCATGGCATCTACCTTGCCTTTTTTCCCCCCCCCCCTCAATCCAGGGCACCTAAAACCAAGTTAATCATATGTCAGGCTTCTCTCTCCACAGACATGGTATCAACACGACTGAATAACAAAGATGGTCTATGTGTAAAAAAAAAAGTGGTCTCCTTTCTTTATGCCACCCTTTACTGGGACTCATCTTCCCACGGGATGTTTCTATTACATCACTAATTCCTCCAACAAGTCTTTGAAAATGCTGGAAAATACAACATGACCAAGATCCAAAATTAAAACTGGGCAGCAGATTCAGCAATAAGCTCTGGATGCTTTAAGCCAATTTATAGCCACTGTGTTCTGGAAAAAAAAAAAGGCACAAAACAATAACAGAGTGCGTAAGAGCTCATAAATCCTGCCACGCTAGCACTCGTGCTTGCAGCTCTCAGACGGCACTGCTGGAGCAGCGGCATTATGAATAGCCTGATTTTTTTTCTTCTACTATTCTTATTGGTGTTCTTGTTATGGCACATCAACCAAGGTATAAAAAAATGAGCACATGATATATCCTGATGAAAATCCTGATATGGATTTCAGCTTTGCTAATGCATAACTTCGCTATACAGCATCTCATCTTTGGAAGCCACAATGCCATTTTCTGCTACTAGACATCCCATCCAACAAACCGCAGAGAGCAGATTTACTGGCACAGAAAGCATTTTTTTCATGAGGTACTCCTCACACATTCACTGGTGTACTTGACCATGCAAATCAATATCTCTTTACAGAGCACACACTGTGAGCAGTAAGAAAACAGACCGTTTTCTTCAAACCAGCACATCCTTGCAACTGCAACTTCATTTCACTATTTTTTCCCAATTACAGAATTGTTCTGTTCATCAATTTTCTTCCTTACCATAAACTCATCTACAGATTCATAGAAAGTGTATGCATTTAATACAGCAGATACTTTATTTGTTCTTGAACTGTACCACAAGGAAATTGTGATTTTGGTTTTCGGGGGGGGGGGGGGGGGTGTTTCTTTGTTAACAAATGCAGAGATATTTATATATATGTCTTTTAAAACAAGGATTCTGGGACAATGGTAATCTCCATCTTTCTTGCAGTAACTAGATGATTCTGCAAAATCGCATTTAAATCACCAGTACTGTTGTCAGTCTCTCATTTCACCAGGTTCCACAACACCACAAGCTTACTGCAGTCCAAGGTGGGAAAGGAATCTTCTCTGTACCCCATTTCAATACTTCATATGGGAGCATCAGTCATCAGTACCAAAGCAACGCATCCATTCCACTTAGAATTTTTTAATAAATGCTATACAGAGCTAGTATCAGTCTCCAGTGATTAACACAACCCAGTTTGCACCTAGGGAGAAACCCTGAGGTATCATAGTTGAAAATTTTGATAGTGATCCACATAAAGACTGCCCACCCACACCCAGGTTGTAGGAGATACTATTTCAAAGGAAAAAAAGAGACTAAAGCGATGAGCTAGGTTCCTTTAAGCTGTTATTGCCATCCATTTTTAACCTTTCCTTGGTTTTGCTTCCAGTATATTTTATAAAATGCACTTTATATATACATGCATATATGCTTAGCTGTCTGTGTGCTATAACTGCCAGAAGTGCATCAAAATAATGGAACCTCTCATTTAAAATAGAACAGAAAAACCATTACCAGGTTCTGTGCAACAGCTTCCAGGAGACATGAAAATAGACCTTTCCCCCACCTGAGATTCCCACTGAAGTCAAGGAGAAGTCTGTTTAGGAGCTGTTGTAGTTTATAAGCTAATGCAGAGGGGCAACTTTTTATGTTTTTCCTTTAAACAAAACCCAAGTGAAGTTTAGATGTGCAATATTTTCTGAGGCCAACAGATAGCAAACAAAATTTCAGTTAGGCTTTATTGCAAAAGCTGTTAGATTTAGAAGTAATGTTCCAGTTCATATAAATGAATATTAAAGATAGGCAGTTTGCGTCCCAATTGTTTCTGCACATTGTTTATACTTAATTGTCTTCAATTGCGGTAATAGATTTTGAGTGGAGAAAGGGACCGTTCCTAACACTGTGCATTTTACACATTGTGACTACTGGCTTTCAAAACTCAGCTGAGTAGGAGAACACACCCGAGAGGATCAAGTTCCAGTTCCAGCCCAGACCTTTGCTAATACTAGTTTTTCTTTCTCCCCTCCACCAAAAGCAAATGCAACAGTCAATGTCTCTTTCTAATTTATTAGAAAACATATGCCTGATCCTTTTCAAAAACATTCCCTTTACAGCCTGTTTTTTCTGAACAGGTTGTTAATGGGACCTGTTTGGAGTTTTCCTACTGGGTCTGCGACACCTCAAAGTAAAGTAACTTTTCAGTTTCCAGACCTCCTCATGTTTTATGCTGCTTGCATCAAGGGGTACATTTGCTATAGCAGCTGTTCCTTCCATATTCAGTGGATTTCAAGCTTTTAAAATAGTTACCTGTAAAAACAGAACAAACCTTGAGGTACAACAGTGAAAGGACTATTAATTTCACCAGCTTGGAATATAAAAATGCTTATCTTAAAAAAAACATCCTCCTACACTACATGGAACAGAAGTACAGCTGAATGAGAACTTTTCTTGAAAGATTTTTCTTTGCAAATGCATCAATTTATCTAAGCATTTTTTTACTGAGGCCTGACCTTTTAGGAAAGTTACCAATTTTAATAAAAAACTTTCACTGACAAAGATTTCTCAGCTCCAAACTGAGTTTTCAGTCCAAACTAGATAAAATATTTGGCTGCACCCATTCAGAGCACACGCTGACTCTCCACTGTATAACTGGACCAGGGGAGCAAGAGCTACACCTTACACCAGGTGTGACAGGGACCTGACTGGAACAGAGCTTTAGTTTTTTGCAGGACAGGCTCACGTTTCCAGGTGGAGCTTTAATCAGCTCTGGCTTGCACCAAACTACATTTTTTTTTTCCTGTTGGCCTTCGGAAGTTTTTCTCTCTAGCAGCTCTGAGGTTTGGCTGGGTCTGCTCCCTGCTCACCTCAGCAGCTTCTCACTTTCTCTCCATGAGCTGCAAATTCTCAGAAGGTTGCTACAAGTCCTTCCTTCCTGAACCTCTCCTGCCTCCTGCTCAACGCACACTGAAAGCTTCCCTCCCTTAGCAGGGGCTGCGTCCTAAAACTTCTCTAGGGCCAGCCCACTATTTGCATGAAGGAGAAGAGGAATATGTGGTTCTATGCAATTTTAAGCACTGGAGCATGTAGAAGTACTGTGACACCACCTAGCAAAGCAAGGGAAATAAAATCTGGCAGCATATCCTCTGCAATGTCTATTACACACCTACTAGAGACACACTGACCCAAGAACACAACAGATTAAAGTACTACAATATGCCAAATCAGCTTTACATCAGCAGATTTAGACTATCCCTGGCTACAACGTTCCAGAACAGAACAAATGCAGAACAGGCTATTCAGCAAGGGATTGCTAGTTTGTCAAGGAAGTTTCATTCTAGATTTAGTATCTCCTAGAGCTCAGGAGTTGCCCAAGATCTTAAGTTTGCTTCTTTAATGCCACAATCGGTGTTTTGGATCACTGTCTGATCTTCAAGGTCAAGGAGAGTTTGTGGAGCTGGGATTTTTGTTTAGCAAGATCTACAAATTAAAATACTTGTGTGACTTTTCAAAATTTTATAGAAATTACGGGTGGAAGAAAAGTTACTTCTATCTGATACAGTAGATATTTTCTTTATAATAGTAATACTTGTTTAAACACCTTTCATTCTAATTTTAAAACCTGTCTGCTCTTGAAAATGGAATTACAATACCTCATCTGAGCTCTGAATCATTCTTATGAAAGCTAAAGCCTTGTCCATCAAAAATAAGGTACACTTGGACATTTTAGGTTGAATTGCTTGGTAACATCTTTTTCCATATAAGCTGATTTTAAAGAATTCTCTGGATTGAATTTGTATTGCTGCTTTCTTCAGCCCACAGATTATACTAGAGATACGCACGCAACTTCTTTCAACTGTAACTTGCAAACTTTGGGATTAATTGTAAAAAATGTAACTTCCATCAGGAGAGGAAAGCAGGTACGTAGGCTGCTGAAGGCAAATCAGGTGCTGAACTCTAACACAATAATTTCCTTCCAAGCTGTCAATTTATTCTGAGAGAAATAGTAAATGGCTGCTAATTAATATCTACTTATTATAGCCCTGCTCAGCCTTCAGAAAAGAAAGAGTGACTAAAGAGGCTTTGACCTCTGGTACTCTCCCTGCAGAGGCTGGATCTGAGCCTCCACCTCGACCCCATGAAGCTTTTAGCATGCCTGCAGGCATTCTTCAGCTCAACACTTTGTACATCCTTTTTTATTCTACACTTTTTGTTCTATTTAGTTACCATGTTACCGCAGGCCCTTAGCAATCCAAGATACACACACTGCAAAATTATAACTACAGCCAATTCACTGAACTTCTTCAAGGAATTTTTGTGAATAGGTTTTGGTGTGGTGTTCCTCTCAAGTCAATGCTATTTGCTTCAAATCATTTCCTGGGAAGACCTTGTTTTCCAGTTTTACTTAAAGCAGTTTTCACAGTATTGTAAGAAGCTTGGTCATAAATGCTGCAGTTCATTTAAGCAGCACAGGCTGCCTGAGGAGATGAGCCTACAAAAGGCTGAGTAAGAAGAGGTTTTTCTCCAGCTCCACTAGGGTCAGTAGGTTTTTAACTACTGTGTTCTTTCAGTGCCTTTTAGAAAATGTTCCAGAAAAAGGCAGGACAATTTTGCCTCTAAATTATTAGCAACTTATTGAGGGGCCAGCATAGATCTGCTGCAGTCCATTTAAGACTAGAAGACACTTCTGAAAGATATTACACTCAGGAGGTGACACTATAAAGGAGACCACAGGAGTTACATGTGCAAAAATACGCACCTCACGTGGAGATTGAATACAAATAGCTATACATTGTCAACTACCTGCTGCTTTAATTACCACGTTTACACAAACAGCTGAGTGCTCATTGATTTCAACTTAAAAAGTCACTTTTTGAACATATAGATTTTTAGAGTAAGTCCAATTCTTACCCCCAGCTACACTGTTAAGGCAAGTTTAAGCAAAACTTATCTGCTTTCTATGTTGTTTCCAAGATGACTCAGTTGTCTGTACACAGGGAACTTCTGCAAGTCTTACATAAGGCACGTCTATCTTACAGCTTAAGCTTTTAGTCTTACTTTAACATCAGATCTAGAAATAAGCTTACGGCTAAATAAATGAGTCTTAAAACCATTATTGTCCTTCATTGGTCCCAGATCACATCAGTACAAGGCACTTAATTTGCTCTGGCTTTTAGTTTTAAATCAATCATTCCAAAAGTTCATACACATTATTCTTGTAACTTTTTTTAGTTAATAATGGAAGACAAAATGACAATTACATCTAAAATAAAAAAGCTTAAACATTCTAAAGCCATCTGATTTCATTATGCAAATGAGATAACATGTTAATAATAACACATACCATTTCAGTAATATGACTTGACTTTGTACTTAAGTCATTTCAACTTCATTAATTATGTGGAAGAGTCAATTTAGATCATAGTCAGGTAGCACACACACATGGAAATACACCATAAGGCATACCTGTGATAACAGCATTCAAATAAAATTTTAAATGTATGTATTATTTGCCCTCATAATTTTCAGTGTGAAGTGAAGGACGTACTTGAGAGTTTATCATCTGTGCTGCTGTATGACACATTTTCATTTTTTTAAAAATCAGCCAGCCTGGCCCCACATGCTCTGCTGGGGCAGATGAGCTCGTGCATAAAGGAGCTGCTCACTTCCAGCTTGGAGAGACAAGACCCTCCTGTCCCACTCAGCCCTCTGGCTTGCATCAGCCAGGACACAGGAGCTAGACTGATTTCTTGCTAAGCACATACAAACCATGCCAGAGGCACCGGAATGCCTGCCCAGAACTTGCTGATGAGACAAACCAGGCTAGGTATCCATGACCAATAACCCCTTGACTGCTCGACTGTTCCTCATTCAACAGACTGCTGGAGAGCAGCTGAACAGCATCTTCAATTCCTCTGGTGTTGCCCTTCTTCCCTGCAATGCCTCACATTTGCTCAGCATCCTACCTAGTTATTACAGTATGTGCAGAGAGCACAATATGCTAAATGCATATCCTGAGACTGGTAATTTTCATTCATAAGCAACTCTGCAATTGTCATCTTGGACTTCTGACAAGACAACACAGGGT
The DNA here is from genome assembly GCF_900496995.4 of Aquila chrysaetos chrysaetos. Lineage (NCBI taxonomy): Eukaryota > Metazoa > Chordata > Aves > Accipitriformes > Accipitridae > Aquila > Aquila chrysaetos. The sequence goes on from NC_044014.1 coordinate 41,634,611, forward strand.
CTGCTACTTAGCTTGTTCAAAGAAAACACTGCAGCTTATGGTTCTGGGTTACATTCCAAATATCTGTTAGCACCACAAGGCTTAGAGACTTAGTAACAGCTAATATGCGGGCAAGCTACATTCTGACTAGTCAAGCATTAGGTCTCTTGCTTAGCGGCTGGCCTCTGACAGGTGCCAATTTTATAACTTAGCCAAGTAGCTATGGGTAGGCAGAAAAGATGTGGTCATGAATCTGTGTTCAAAAAGGGGAGGATTATGTCACTGCTAAATACAGACCATCAAAGAGCCTGGCATAGTTACACCTTCTCCACAGCAAGGGGGTATAGCTGAGCAATCATTTAGAATACAAGTGAGCTGGCTACTAAGTGTTGGGAAACAACTGCATAAGGACAAACACAAGAATCTTGAAGTTCGGGGATGAAATGAGATATGCTGTCCTTCCAGAGGCAGACTGGTGTTGTGAGGTTACGGATGGCATATTGGCTATGCACAACCATTTCTGCTTAACTGTCCCTTCTTGATTGAGACAGGGTAAGTTTCTTAGGGCATGTAAAAGCATATGGATCTGGTTTCCTAAAGATTTAGCAATTAATCATATATGGGAAATCATTGAAAATCCACAAAAAGAGGGGAAAAATAATCACTAGACACTAGATTTACCTTAATTTGATTCCACTGTAATAGTCTCGGATAAAATTTTTACCTACATCAAAACATGAATTTTGATGCAAGTTTTCTAAAGGCTTCCTTGAATGAAAAAAGAAAAAACACATTTGATTTAAGAAAAAAGGTTCTCTCTTTGCTTGTGTTTACACAAATCCAAAAATAGGCATTCAGATCTAAGTAGCATTTGAACTTTGACTTAAATAAGCTGTGAAACTTTTCACAAGCTAGGGCTGAAACTCAAAAGTGTCAATCATTTTTGCAGTATTATGATTTTTTTTTGGTTGAAATGCAGTAATAATCTCTCACACTACAGAAAAATATTTTCAACAGATATAAGATTAAAATGTGAAAATATGGGGATAAGTTTGGCTCTTGACTATACATGTGCAGCCCTTCTGAAGACTGCACAGATGCAAATCAGCTGAATTTTACTTTCGATCTCATTTTTCAGAGAAGATTTCTGCCATATTTTGAAATACAAAAAGTAGTGAAATTCAGGTGATGTACTCTGCATTCAACACAACAGCAGTCAAAAGTGAGAAAGAAAATCAATGACTTAGATGATCAAAGACTGTACACACTGATCCTGTAACTTTTCTGTCAGCACAATTATACGCATAAATTCTGCTCTATCATATATGTGTTTCTTGTTAAAATATACGCTCTGTGTGCACAAATACACAGAATTAAATTCCCCACCAGCCTCTACACATTCTGCTGTAGTTGCATCTGGTTACGCCAGTGGTGAATTTGTTTTTTTGGTCCATTATTTTTCAGAATTTTGTCGGAGGGAGAATTTTTGCTTTTAAAGAAGTTGGATTCTTCAGTTGGCTTTTCTTTGTCCCAATCCCTCCAGAGTCCCATATAAGGGCAGCAAGAATGCTTCATCCAGCAGCACTTGGCTGGGATTACACAATGGCCTTGCAAATTTTTGTGACCTTTCTGAGAAGGTAGCGGCGAGACCGTTTCTACTCAAAGGACATGGGAATAACCTCAGAAAATGCCGTAACAGTGATAGGTAAGTTCAAACAACTGCAAAGGCAAGTTTCAGTGTGGCACCCTATCCGGAATAATATAACTTCTTTTAACACTAATATTTTCTTTCTTGAGTGCATTCCCACAGTGATCCCACAAAGTGGCTGATGGGAGCTGTCTCACAGAAAAACAGGAGATATAGAAGATGGGTGTTTGCCCCATCAAGTTGGACACCTGGACAACCTAAATGCACAGTGAGGTGATGAACAGTGAATGTATCTTGGCTTAGTTGCGTTACAGATGGTATGGGTCTGGAGAAATAACTACTTTCCATGCCAGCACAATGGCAGCAGCATTAGCCCACTGCTCTTTAAAAATTACAGCTGGACTGATGTCAGCAGCAAATCACAAAACTGACGCTGATGAGTCCAAGGTGGAGCTATCAATACGAGCTTTTCTGAGGCCTTCAGAGATTCACAGAAGGGAGAGACCTCAGGGCAAGCAGTAGGTACCCTCAACTTCCCTACTGACCTTGAAACAGCAGCAGCTGGCAAAGCACTGCTCAGCCCTCTGCAGGAGCACACAACTGCATGGGTGATGGATGCATTGACCTCCAGGGTCCCCATTTCAGGGGCACTTGTTCTACCATGGGATTTTATCTCCAGCTCCACCTGATGGAGGTGAGCTAACAAGTTGTGGGGTCCCTCTTAAAGCAAGCTGAAGAATGCACATCTCGCATGGAACAGCTACGTATAGGAACTGAACAAAACAGGAGCATGCAGCTCCAGCAAAGACTCTCATAAGGTTTCATGTTGCCTAGGGTTGTAAAAGCCACAAGTTAGTCCTAAAAACAACACCATAACTAGCAGTTAGAAACTTATTGTTCACCGACAACAGCTGCTTCTGGGACTTAATAACTGATTTGTTACACTGCACCTTTTAGGAGCACAATTAAAAAGTTATGTCAACTTACAATGAAAAGCGTATTTCGGTATTCGCCAGTTTTATTTGTCTTTTCAAAATATTCCTCTTACTACAACAATTTTGATGTTACCTCAGGAGATTCCTGATTTACTTCCCATCTTATTTAGCATTTGCACTATGACTAAAAGTCATAGTCAGGATTAGGCCCCATTCCATGAAACACCACATGTGCTAATCCTTTTTTAAAGCTAGTTATTACTCAGTCTCTGTGGGAGACAGCCCTTGGCAAGCTTTTCAAGGACAAAGTACTTCCATCACAGAATTTAGAACTGTAACATTGATATTTCTTTTTTACACTCTTAAGAATTACGTGGTATAATTGTATACTATGCCTAAGTTCAACATGCATTCAGTCTTCATAAAACAGTTTCTCTTTATTTGCATTAATTACAGATTTATGCTATGAACCAATTCTGAACAGGTTCAGCTGAGACCAGTGTAAACATCTGTGCCTGTTGAATTTGCCTGTCATCAAACAGACAGACAATTATAGTTGGCAATAATTTATGGAGGACAATACCTGCTTCATTTCTCAGCACAGGTGTGATGTGAATAGGGCAAGAACTCCTTTCCGACTGAATGAAAATACTGAAGAACTACTGTAACTGCTGCTCAGTATGAGCAGTGACCAGGGCAGCAGTTGTGCAGGAACAATATGCAGGACTCTGTCACACAGAGGTGCACAATAAAGAAATCATGGGCAGTCCTCACTTTGCATTTCCAAGCACATCCTGTTTACCAGGCAACATCCTAGATTTTGCTTTTCCTGATTTATCTCATTGTTAGTCACAACTCAGGAGAAAATATCAAAAAGTCACACTGAGTGATACAAAGCCAACTTGAACTTTTAGTATGAGGATAAATAGCATCATCCACTAAGGAGAAAGCTGAGCGAAGAAGCATCACCGTCACCAAAGCCTACAGTCAGAGCATGCCAATGAACACAGCTGTTATACCATGGCATAAATATTGCTCGATTCGACCAAAATAGTTACATAAAGATGTAGATCTGATGAGTCATAACTCAGACACCATTAAGAAAATGTATTTCAATTGTTACTTTTGTTACACAATAAAAATCCCTCCTGGATGCCAGCATCTTAATTACCTGGCTTAGAGCTTCTGAAGCAACTTTGAAAGTTCCAAGTGAACCTAGGTTTACAGTACACAAATGTTCTTAAAAATAAAAACATCTTTAATATTGGTATAAAAACCTATTCAATAATGCCTAGGTTTCCCAGGGAAGATAGTCTCTTTACTATTGATTGCGAAAGAAAAAAAGTAGCACGCATTCTCAATAAAATCTTCCATGGGTTTGTATAATTTCTTAGTGTGACAGATTTGCAAAGAAAAAGCATTATGAAACTGAGTAAGTGTCCACAAATTTCTGTCTGCTAAACTGTTGTGCTATCACATGGTTTAGTCATGCCACTTGAAATTCTTCATCTTCCTTCTCTCTCTTACTCTATTCCAGAGCCTTAGCTAACATTAATGACTTCCTCACAAAGCCAAAGAAACTGGGAATGCATATTTAAGCATTAAAAGGATCCAAAGATAACATACTAAAGAGCTTTGGCATTTTGAGTAGGCAGAGAAAACTGGTTTAGGCCACTCCTAGAGTGCTTTCAAATTTCTTCACAGGTCATGTATCTTTTAAAGTCAAAGGGTACTTTGCAACTGTTACTTTTGTAAGTTATGTACATTCTGCTCCATGTTGTCCATTCTACAAAGCTACTGCACCACCCCAGGAGAGCTTTATTTCAACAAATATTTGACTGAGCCAGTGGAACGAATAGCCAAAGGGACAAGAGAGAACAACTTCACATAAATTGTTAACAACAGAAAAGTAATATTCAAGCAGTTGTACCAACTGTTGGTAAATTTTACATGGCTGGAAAATTCAAAAAGATTTATAGCCCTCCATTTAAGAGAATGTGCATAACTCATTTAAAGCCTCATGCCCTGTGACCCTTCCAAAATTCATGCCACTAATAATGCCTACCCTGCAATGCGTGTAGTAATATCACATAAGTGTAAACATACCACAAATATACAGAGAATACACGTCAGCTACATCTACTTTTATACTCTGTGATTGAGACCCCAAATCAGTATCTGGGGTATACAATGCAGAAAACGAGATTTCTATTCCCGTTTTGGTTTAGTACAATCTCCTTTCTCCCATCTTGTGCATAGGGCTGGATGGCCTCCTGCTGTCTGTCTGCATTCCCTTGCCGCTCAGTGCTGTGCATAAGTGCTACACTTTGCGCCTTTGCTCCGATTTGTTAGGAACCCTTTGGTGCTTTGGAGTTTGCAAGCTCCAGCAATAGCCCGGGGAAACACTTACTAGCATCTGAAAAAATCTCCCTTTTGGGAAGGAGTTTTCAGCTTCATCAGAGAGGAATTCCTCCCGCTAACAGGTGTTCCTGATGGAGCCCAGCAAGCATACAATTTTTTCTGGCTGTGAACGGCAATCAAACTGACAATTATGTGTTTGCTCATGTCCTTGATAAAAGCTCATTTAGCCACAACATTAGGCTGATTGGTTTTTTTCCTGCTGCCTTCTTACATATAGTTTTAAGTTACACATTAAGACTCCCGCCCCCCCCCAACAAAATACATGCAATAACCAGGTTTCAGAGCTCCTGGTAAGTTTGATACATTTGTGAAGATACCAGATCTCAGAAGGCATCTACTTTTTATCCGCTACACCCAGTGAAGGTTATAGAGTCCGGATAGGGTTTTGTAGTGGGAGAGGCGATTATTATTCTACACTGCATATATCTGTAGTATAGATATCTTCTGTAGGGGAACCACCTAAGGCACAGAATCAGGCATCACTGCCCTTCAACAGCAGGCAGTATTTACCTATCAGCAGGCACAGCGATGGCAGCACACGTGCATTGACAAGACTGCTGCCTGTGTCTGGCTATGCAGCCTTCCAAGAAACAGAAGCTAACCCTGAACAAGGCGCAGCTCCAGAATGTGTCCCACAGGCTTCTCCCACGTGCTGACCCTCTTGGGTGCAGTATGACTTCCCAACCAGAACTGGCCAGGAAAGACGCTGTCCCTGTGCTTTTTTGAACATAAACACTGTTATTAGAAGGAGTGTTACTGGGACATTTGGTGGACATTTGGCAGTTCTCACGAGTTTCCACACCTCATTTGCTATGGGGGTGTCAGCTTGTTTGTAGCTAAGCCTCCCATGAGAAAATTGGTAATATTCTGTGTCACATGAGATTGAACTCCCCCACTTAATCTTCTGGGCTGCTGCTACCATCCCTTCTTTTCTCCTTCGTTTTCCCCATGTTTCTGAAGCACCTATGTCTTCCCTCCTGGGACTCCTTGTCTTTTCCCTGCTTTGAGCTGTCTCTGTTGTCTCTTACTAAATAATGAGAACCTGCAATCACCTCCTCTTCCTTTCTGCCCTCCTGCCATCCCTCATTTTGCTGTCATTTAAAACTTCAGAGGAGGAAGCACTCAAATGGCTCTCTGGCAGTGCTACATACAATTTATTCAGTGTAGGCAGAAAAAGTGCGTAAAGTACACCATAAAGATGCACAGGGTAAAAATCATTCTTAGGATGCTAAACCATTATTAAAGCAAAGCAGATATTTCTTGTAGCTCCTTTACCATTGGGATCTTACAGTGACAGTAAGTAAAGAGTTTAGAAAAAGAAACATTACAAAACCTTGCTACAGTTGCGTTAAATGCTAGACTTGGAAGGAAATAAATTTAAGAAAGTATGTAAGAAAAAAATACCTAAAGTCCCAGAGCTCATATGCAAACATCACTCAGCACTGAGAGTTATATTGTTCAAATCTGTAGGTTCACTATTCTTGCTGCCTCTCTTGCCGTACTAGCAAATCATCAGTAATCATTAGCGAATTATGGAACCTTATGGCTGGAGAAAAAAAACAGAGACATGAAGTACAGATGTTTCCCCAGTGAATCCTATATATTTACACTACTCCTTGAACAGGGCTGAGCACTAACAGCATACAGGCAGCGTCCTCTTTAGGGAACCTCTGCCAAAACACCACAAAAAAGTCCTAAACTCATGCTACTTGCAACAGATCCTCCAAAACGAACCAGAATCACAACATTTCCTCCAAGACTTAACAAGGCTCATATGCCAAGAAGGGACACCCCCCAAAAAAGGCACAAAACACGGCCATCTCATGAGTTACATCCAACTTAAGTATTACAGCAGGTCCCCAAGCCTCTGCTCTATCATCCCCATTCAAATGGGAGCATCACCACACTATAGTTATTCACTATATACTACAGTAATCCACTCTACCCTGTCCTATCTACTCAGAAAGTCATGGTAAATATAATTTGTAGTCCTCAGTGCTCACCAAAAAAACCTTTCACTTCTTGTTTATGAACTGGCTTTAAACAATACAGAAGTTTTATTTTCATAAATAAGTTCTACTGTCATTTTTACTCCACTGAAGTCAAGCAATCCACAGGCGGTATTATAATTATGTAGAAGTAGGGGGTTAAAAACTACAGTTCAGGGTAAAGACGCTGCAGGTGTGCAGTTTAATGAGTTCTTAATTGAGTAGTGGGAGAGCATAAAAAGGAAGTGCAGAGGGTGATTACGTGGCTCTTTCAGCGACAGGAGCAGTGCATGCACTGAACTCTATAATCAAGAATACAGAAAAACGAGTTCACCTCTAATTTTCTCTGTACTACAGCCTTTGTTATTCATGCTCAGTATGCAAGATTAGAATTTGTACCATCGAGTTAACTGACAAGATGAACCTTTTTTGAGATGTCCTTGTTTTAAGGCTAAGATCACAAAAAATGAGGAATGACTAAAAAATAACTTGGATCTGAAAAATATATTGCCTGCACTCCTGTTTTGCAAATCAGTCAGATTTCTCTCGGGCTTCTGCCTGTTCTCTGCTATTGAATAGACTGCACAGGATAAATCTGCAGAGGAAAAAATGGAAGGATACACCACATGGGAGGGAAAAGGCAACTACTTGGATTTACTACACTCTATCCTCAATTCTCTTCCTCCTCTCTCCAAGAAACAAACACCACAAAACCCCCCAAAACTCTTCTCTCTGCTCAGGGAAAGCCATCTACAAAGTGACAGTGCAGCAGTGTCACTGCTTAGGTAGGCGCTGCAGGAAAGCACTCACACACAACAATGGGAATGCTCCTGAGAATGCTAAGGAGATGTAAGTATGTTAAGGAGGCATAATTTTATATATGCTATGTATTTTATAAATGCTAAAGAGAAATTATATAGTGCACCCACCCACAGCTGTGGACAGCTGAGATCTCCTGAACATTCACTTTGCTACCACAGATAAACCTGAAAAGTGATCAGAGCAGCTCCAACCTTCAGTTGGGCAGAAGACAGTCACTGAAAACCCAGCACAGCATCACTTAGCACAACTCTAGTTTAGTCACTCAGGCCATAAGATGTTTGGGGTATTTTTGAGAAATAAGAGAGAGAAGTAAGATCAGGCATCTTTCCAAGTAGTTCTATGCAATTCAGGTGTTGCCTGAAATGTCATATTTTTTTCCCTTCAAATTTAATATTTATAACTATGAAATTCATGAGAGAGCACAATCTGCCTCTACTTCTGAGGAAAAAAGAAATTTTTATATATAAAGGCTTCTTCATTATCATCTCAGTTTTATGAGAAAACTCTTAATATTTGTATAGCTACAGCAAGCTCTTGTAATCATTTTGCATACTATATTGGTTTTTTACGTAAGCATTTTTCAAATTCTTTTACATCACGCTTCAAGACTTGAAAGTTTTTTGTTGTTGGTTTTCCCCATAAATATACTTCTAACTGTATGTTGCTAACAGGGAAAGTTAGACTTTCACAAAGGCACAGCAGGTTTGAATTCACCAAGCTGGTTGCAAAGTTATTGATATTTGTCCCCAGTATTGTGGTCTCCGCATCCACACCAATTTCTGACTCTGGGATGTGACAGAGGGAAGAGGGATGACAAGACTAATAACCACTGAGGCCCTCTGGAACCATTATCATCTTCTATTCCAATTTCCCTTATAACTTACATTACAGAATATCACCCATTACTTCCTACATCAGGCTTATAATGCTTAATTCAAATATCATTGCAAGAATCCAGTGCATTCATCTCCAAGAACCAGGAAATATAGCTGTTTAATGACATGAAGCCTGATCTAGAGCCCACTTATGTCAAATGGGAGTCTTTCAGCAGACTAATGGTCTTTGCTTAAGGGCCATCAGCTCCAATAAATCAGGAGATAATTTTAGCTCTAATCAGACAGATCTTGAGAAGTTCATGTAAACACATTCACCAAGTTCCCTTTGGCCATCCCTAAAAATTGACAGCAGGGTTGACCATGCCATCAGCACTTTATAGGTGAGTAACTTCTCAGTAGCCGTGTAACGTGCAGGCAAGAAAACATGCTAAAACTTGGTGGCACAAAGCATGGTGCTACAAAGACACTGATGCTTACTTAATGCCAGAGAAGATCTGAGCAGTGTAGGTATGCTCACTGGTCCAAATTACCATAATACATCTGACACTCCCTGTGGGGCTAGGGAGAGCACCCCATCCAAGTGCTGTAATTGAGCTGCTTTACATTACTTTATTGCATACAAAACACAGATGCAAATGAAGAATTTGCCTAACATAAGCAAGAAGTGTTATGTTGTAGTCATCAAACCATACGTGCTAACTGGAAGTCAACAGATTCATTTAGGAAGAGGGGGATTGCTTCCTTCTAATGGTTTAGGTTTGTTAGCTGCTGCCAACCGGCCTTGCATTATCCAAATGCCAAGTCTCTGGTAGCTGTTACTTCGTTGTCCTATGCTACAGCATGCTCAACTTATAGCAGTATTCTACTTACTTGCACAAACCTGCAAGTTCATTTATCTGTATCCAAATCGCAAACATTTAAAGAAAGGTTCTACTCTAATGTTGGAGAAGAGCGTGGTGCAGGAGTCCTCTCCATGTTATCTACAAGCAAACAAGCACGTTTGTCCAAGAGGTGCCCATTTGCATCAGAACTTTACCAGCTTCTGACATTACCTCCCGTTTGTACACATTAGTACTTTTTTTTATTGAAGGTCTGGTTCTTTAATCTATCTTCATTAGTGATTATTTTGCATGTGAAGCAACACGTATTCATTTAAAATAATTTGCTGATCGTAAATTCTACAAGCCATGGCATTAAATGGAAACGTTAAGCTGTGTGTAAAGTTCTCTGAAGAGTAAGAAACCTCCACTCAGAAAGGATCTTGTCACCCATATCAGGATTATATTTAAACAGTACAGATCAATGGAAACTTATGAAACTACCATGATGAAAAAAATATTGATGATTTGATAAACAGCTCTCTGAGGAAGTATTTGCTTTACTTTATACTTTTATGTTCTACCCAAAATGTAGTTATAAACTCAGTCAGTTCCAGTTGGTTTTGGACCTTGCAAATACAAGTACTCCTCAAACCACACACCACACGTACTCATCTAACATTTATCCACATTAATAAGAATTACCACAATGTTTAAAGCCAAGATAGATTTAAATCTTTCCGTTGTATAAGTCTGCCAGCCCCCACCACTTTAATGGTTACTTTGAAAATCCAGTACTCGCACATCATGTTTCCATTAAGCAACAGGCATTTTTCATAGCTTGGTGATCAAATAATTTTGTATAGCTAAGCTCTTAGGATCATCCACATTCTGTTATAGTTTATAATTGCAGATACAACAGTAATAGGAAACTCCCTACCTATTTTGGGGGAGAGCTGCACTACTTCGTGTATATATACGTTCTTTAAAGAGAACCTTCAGTGGGATAAGTAAAATCCCGGTAAGAAAAACTATGCAGTCTTTTAAGAACAAGGAAACTAAAGTTGAAATCATATGGTCCTTGTAAGGAAGACCAAGCTGCTCCTCAGAAGTGACGTTACCACCTTTCTAGGAAAAAACTTTTATAGATCTCAACATTACAAAAATCTATCATATTTACCCCAAACAGTAAACCTAACAAATTCAAACAGTTTCTAAACTGAAGGGGTTTTATTTCTTTTTCTTCAGCAGACAAATAAAACTATATAGCTTTCAAACCTTGCTGTTTGCTGTTCATTTTACCCAGATGTATACTCTTATTAAAACAGTCAGCTCACAGATCATGTAGTCATTTATTATTATAATAAAAACCAACCAGATAAATGTACGAAAAGACAACTTACAGTAACTTTTCAGAAGTTGAAGGAAATGCATGAGGCTATTTCATGTTAATCGTGCTTACTGTGTTTTTCTTGATATTTCACAATTATTTCAACTTCAGCTCCAGCAAGTGAATTCTCACATTCTGGCAATATTGCTGCAACTACCTGCAAAAATCATCAACAGACAAGATTTCTAAGGTTCTGCCTCCCAGAAGTTATTTTCTTAAGTCAACTTCGCTTCTTCATTTCCCATCCCACCTCTGAAGCTTTACTAAACAAGAACTAAAAAACTAATACTGTACATGGTCTCTTTAAAGTATGGGTTTATATTTCATTATTAAATCAACACGACGATTAAAACGAAGAGGCTGCAAGTTTTTGGGGTTTTTGTTTTTCTTACATCCAATTGATGGATTGTAAACTGCAGGCTCATAGAGTTCTGGTCTGAAAGAAAAAAAATTAGATCTGCTATATATAGGTTGTGGAACGTCGGTAAAATTCATCCTGGCCTTCCTTCCAGCTAAGTAAACACCCTCAACCTGTGCATCCCCAAACCCAGTACTTTCTGCCAACTTTTCAAATCGCTAATGCATTAAGTTGGTTCCCAAATGCATTGCTGACAATTGCTAAAAATTACGTTAAGCTGGGAATTTGCAACATTTAAAAACTTCAAATGAGACACATTCAGAGGAAAGAGAGAGTGAAGTAGCAACACTTTTAGTATTTGTTATGGGTTTGTGTGCCGAGATTTTTTTGGGTAGCAGGGGAGGGTCCGCAGGGCGGGCTGCTGTGAGAAGCTTCTCGAAGCTTCCCCGGCTCCAGGCCGGACCCGCCGCTGGCCCAGGCCGAGCCCCTCAGCGACGGCGGCAGCGCCTCCGGGAGAACATGGCCGAGAGGGGAAACCTGCAGCGGGGGAGGAGATTGGGATGCGAGAGAAACCCCTCTGCGGACACCGAGGGCGGCCAAGGAGGAGGCGCAGGAGGGGATGCCCCCGCAGCCCGCGGTGAGACCAGGCGGCAGGCTGTCCCCCCCCGGCCCACGGAGGGGAGGCGGGGGAGCAGATGCCCACTGCATCCCGGGGAGAGAGGAGCCCCCGCCGGAGCAGGGGGACGGTGCCCCCCAAGATGGCCCGGGACTCCGCGGGGAGAGCCCGCGCCGGAGCAGGCTGGGACCGAAGGACTGCACCCTGCGGCAGGTACCCGCGCCCGGAGCGGTTCGTGAGGAACCGCAGCCCGCGGGAAGGACTCGACGCTGGAGCAGTTGGTGGAGGGCTGTCTCCCGCGGAAGGGACCCCGCGGCGGAGCAGGGGCCGAGTGCGGAGTCCTCCTCCCCCTGAGGAGGACGGAGCGGCAGAGACAGCGTGTGAGGAACCGACCCCGGCCCCCGGCTGTTCCCCTGCGCCGCCGGGGGGAGGAGGGGGAGAGAACCGGGAGCGGGGCTGGGGGGGGAAGGCGTTCGCAGGTTGGGTTTTACTTCTCGGTGTCCTTGCTTTGATTGGGTGGGTAGTGGATTGAATCGATTTTGTTTCTTCCCCAAGTTGAGCCTGTCTTTTGCCCGTGACCATCAGTGGTGCGTGATCCCTCCCAGTCCTTGTCTCGACCCACGAGCGTTTTTTTATGTTTTCTCCTCCTCATCCCCCTGGGGCCGGGCCGGGAGGAGTGAGGGAGCAGGTTCGTGGTGCTTTGTTACCGGCTGGGCTTAAACCACGACAGTATTTTAAAGTGATAAATAGCCTAAGGGCCAAGGAGGGTTTAGAGGAATAAGGAACAACTTGCTGTGAAGATAATTACAGGTAACTGGCCAAGGTTTTAGATGGACCAGCTGGTTTCCATCCAGATTAGACATTTGGGATCCACATTGATGACTAAAAGAAACAAGCTGCCATAAGGTGACCTGTTATTACAGTTACTACACAAACAAAACCAAACCCAAACAAGCAACAAAACAGAGAGATGTGCCCTTTAAAACATAAACCACTACTTAACAAAAGAGAGTCATACACATGCTGAACCAAAACAATATCTAAATGAAACCTAGAAGTTAGTCTAACTGCAAGTTTGCCCTCAAAACCAGTTAAACCATTGGAATTAACAGAACAAAATCACTGATCCACTGAATTTACAAAAATGAATCTGCAGTAGAATTTGAATCTACACTGCAAGTAGAAATTGCAGTGTGTTTAGTTATAAATCCCAATTTTAAAAATTGAACAAATTTAATCTTTACCATGACAACAGCTAGATGTTTGGAAGATGAGTTATTACCTGATGAATAAATCACAACTTTGGAGTCAGATATGGCTTACACAT